>NW_026571541.1:29058548-29458548 GCF_026225935.1 Boleophthalmus pectinirostris
TAACACCGCACCTGCCCGTTAACCTGACATTATATCAAATTTTGCGCTGCCTACACCATGAACTGAACTAAGACTAAACCAGGACTAACCCAGGACTAACCTAGGACTGATTCCAGGACTGAAGAGGAGGATTAATCCAGGAATGAACTAGGACTAAAACAGGAGTAAACCAGGACTAAACCAGGACTCGGCAATTGCCCGATTGCGCTTTGCGGACAAACTGCTCGGCGTTCTCTCTCATAAATCTAAGATTAGTCCTGGTTTAGACCTGGTTTAATACTGACCCACCAGTGTGTAAAAAAAAAAAAACAAAAAAAAACATGCAAAATCGACACAAAAAAAATACAAAAAAATAAAAATCAGCGAAACAGTGAGACCGCGAAAGATGAACCGTGATATAGCGAGGGAAGAGTGTAGCTCAATGTCAAGGCCCCACCTCCCACCCCCGGTAAGGTGTCTGGGTTTTCACAAACGGAAATATGGTCACCCTAACATAATTATATATATATCTTGTATCTTATATTTGATGCTTTCTGTAGATATCTAAAATGTAGAAAGTAATAAGCAAAGAAAATAAACACTGAATGAGATCATGTGTTCAAACTTTTGATTGGTATGTATGCATAAACTTAAAATGTTGGTCTAGTTTTCAGTGGCGGAGCATGCATTTCACACCTAGGCTTCAGTAGTGCTCCGTCTGAAACAATCCACTCCTCAATAACTAACTCAATAACTATGGTTATAAAAGCCATATTATTATATAGAAATACAGTATAAAGACCCTTTTCATCTAGGGGTGTGCAAAAATATCAAAATATCAATATATCGTATCGTTTAATGTAATGATACAGTATCGATATCGTCGGCCGCTGTATCATTATATCGCCAAGTCAATTTTTTGGTACATTTTACTAAATTATTTTGTTACAGCACTACAGTTTTGTTGCTTGTTTAGAGGAAAGAAACTCATGTATGCAACACATTTGACATTTTCACTGTTTTCAGGATTAAAATGTTTTGTGTTTCTTATGAACTTAGCACAAAAAGTGGTTTAACAAAGACTTTTAGTGTCACAGCCATTATTTAGCCATTATTTTTTATTGAACCGTATCGAACTGATTTGAAATATATCGTATCGAACCGAAAAAGCACTATATCGAGATGTGTATCGTATCATGGCCTACATATCGAGGTATGTATCCTACCGGCAGCTTCATAATGATACCCAGCCCTAGTTGCATCGCCGATAAAAAAACTCCTGTAGTCACAATCAGAGGTGTAGAGGGCGTGCTACGCGGGAGTACACTGTCCACCCACTTTTCCCAACGCAAGTTACAAAAAAAATAACGGTAACACTTTATAATAACTACACCTTACTTAGCCTTAATAAAGCATGAACAAAGACTTAATTAATAATGAACAAAAACCCCATGGAAATGCAGGAAGTGATGTGGCTCTGTGCCCTGGACCTGACTCCAGCTGTTTCCATGACATTGCACTTTTTTTGTTTTGTTTTGAGGAAATTAAATTTTTTGTTTATTTGCAGACTTGATATTTTGCAAGGTCCTAAATTAAACATTTTTTATGTCCTAAAAGTTGTTTATACAAGAGTGTGAATTTTATTTTTTCATTTGTATTTCTGGTCTTGTAGTTTTTAGTTCAGCCAAATGACACGACTACAGCAGCAGATTGTGAAATAACAGATTGTACTGAAAAAATTATGTATAACACTTCATTAGGGGGTAAAATGGGGAGTTTTAAAAGCAAAATGAAGAAAAATGTATTTAATTGCCCTTAGGGTCTGGAAGGGTTAAGCTGCAGAGATTCTAGAATGTTGTGATGACCTTTTTTGAACTACTTTACTGCTGCTTCAGACGACATCACGACATTCTGTAGATCAATAATGTTTAATACAGACAGGTGCTGGTAAAATTAATAATGTTCAAATTCAGAATTTCTTGGCTCTGGTACAGTGTTTATGAATGCATCTTTAAGAGATTTCAGCAGAAAGAAACTTTGATGAGTGACATCATCTAGAACCTGAAAATCACCACGGTAACTCTGATGAGTGACATCACGTTCTAGAACCTGAAAATCACCACGGTAACTTTAATGAGTGACTTCATCGTGTTCGGCGCCTGTGTGACATCACAAAGCCTCAAAGCCGTAGACAGTTATATGTGTGACAGGGTCGCACCCCACAGTCGGATTGACGCAATCGTGTACGTGAACACAGACAACAGAGATCGTTACAGGACTGAAAGCTGACATTTCTTTAACCTTACTTTACATTACTTTCTTTCTTACATAAAGAAAATTGCGAAAATTATGATGAATGCGCGTTACGCGCGAAGGCTGGATACCAGCCCGTAGAGATCAAGTGCTTCAGGGCCGAATTCCCCGAGCAGAAGAAGGCCGCAAAACAGTGCATGCAGTTCAACAGCTCTGTGGCCGATCACAATCGTGTCCTGCAGAAGAAACGACAAATAAAAGAGCGAGAGAGGAAGGAAGAAGAAGCCAAGAGATACAGGGAATCGCTCATGACGCACGAGGAGCATGTGCAGACAGAGATCCAGAGAGCCGCGGCTGATAATTGCATCATCCAACCCATGCTGGTGCACAGACGCTGCCAAGTGCAAGACCCGTTTTCTCTCCTTCGACAAAGTCAAGGCCCAGAACGTTGTTGTGGTGACAAGTAAGATCACAGCTGAGTCCAGGCCAAGGAACCAACTGTTACGGCGAAGGGCATTTGCAACATCGGCTCACCCTGTGACTCCGACCGCAGACACCAACAAAGTGGTTTTAACAAATCGTCCTGAAGTCAGACAGGAAAAGCTCACTCTCCCGCCGACCTCGCGTTACGCGAAGGCTGGATACCAGCCCGTAGAGATCAAGTGCTTCAGGGCCGAATTCCCGAGCAGAAGAAGGCCGCAAAAACAGTGCATGCAGTTCAACAGCTCTGTGGCCGATCACCATCGTGTCCTGCTGAAGAAACGACAAATAAAAGAGCGAGAGAGGAAGGAAGAAGAAGCCAAGAGATACAGGGAATCGCTCGCTCATGACGCACGAGGAGCGTGTGCAGACAGAGATCCAGAGAGCCGCGGCTGAAAATCGCATCATCCAACCCATGCTGGTGCACAGACGCTGCCAAGTGCAAGACCCGTTTCTCTCCTTCGACAAAGTCAAGGCCCAGAACGTTGTGGTGACAAGTAAGATCACAGCTGAGTCCAGGCCAAGGAACCAACTGTTATGGCGAAGGGCATTTGCAACATCGGCTCACCCTGTGACTCCGACCGCACACACCAACAAATCAAATCTTTGATCCAATATGGCTATTCTGTCCTCACGATGGCGTCTCTACCAGGGCTAGACAGATAGCGAACATACAAAAAAAGAGAGTCCACACGACCATATGGAAAAGACTTGTCTTTACGGACGTTTATTTCCACATTTGTCTCTTTGTCTTTTTCTTTTTTCCGTTTTTCCTTTTTTTGTAAAACTGCAACAAACACACAAAAGATGTGTATTAACAAATCGTGCATGTTACGACAAAAAATAAAGCCCCACTACCCAGCCCAAACACAGGACGGAGCTAGCAAAGAAACTAGCAATAAGCAACACCGCGAATGCGCCAAAACCACCGTTCCAACCTTCAGATATTTATAACAATACAAGAAAACAATATTATAACACAAAACAAGCCAAACTTACGGACAAAGATGCCCCAAGGCCGAAAACAGAGACGTATTCTGTCAGACTGCGAACCGATCACGCTTGTAAGTGAGCACGTGCGGTAGAAAAACAAAACTTAAAACCAAAGGCGTCCACTAGAGGGCGGCAATCAACTTTATAACAAATAAAGTATTAAATGGGTCAACAGTACACTCCCCGCCTGGTATATTAATGAATATACCACTATTTAACCTTTATCCCCATTTTCAGACAAAAGTACAATTACATCAGTAACAGGTCTCATATACGTCTTAACAGAACCTTGTTTTACAATCTTGACTTCAAGTTTTCTTACCCTTTTGTCATCACTGGGAATAGCCTTAACTACAATACCAACAGGCCATTCATTACGTTTGATTTGAGTGTCTTTTAACAAAACAACATCACCCTCTTTTATGTTAGGTTTTTCTGCTTTCCATTTTCGTCTTGCTTGCAGAGTGGTGAGGTATTCCTGCCTCCACCTTTTCCAGAAACAATCGGCAAGCCCCTGAACTTGACGCCACTGGGCTTTGTAAAGGTCTTTGAGTTCAAAATTCCCCGGAGGTGATAACACTGGACTGGCCTTCTGAGTGAGAAGCATTGCAGGTGAGAGGATTTCCAGTGTTTCAGGATCTGTAGTCACAGGGACCAAAGGCCTGGCGTTCATTATGGCCATGACCTCAGCCATAAGAGTGACCAATACCTCATGTGTGTGAGACGACTGTTAGAGTTTTTCAAAAGTAAACTGTCGAGAATGTTTCGAACTAGTCCGATCATCCTCTCCCACACCCCTCCCATGTGAGAGGAATGCGGGGTGTTGAATGCCCAAGTGCAGCTTTGGTCCTGTAAGAAATTCTTGATTTCTGGATCTTCAGAGTTGATTCGCAACTCCTTACAGGCACCGATAAAGTTTGTACCTTGGTCTGACCTAAGGCGTTTGACTGGTCCCCTGATTGACAAGAATCGTCGGAGAGCGTTTATGAAGCTGGAGGTGGACATTGACTCGACAACTTCTATATGCACTGCCCTAGTACAAAGACATGTAAACATCACTGCCCACCTTTTGCTCTCAGCACTGTTTGACCTTGTGCGGCGGGATGTGACATTCCAAGGTCCAAAAACATCTAAACCTACGTAAGTAAATGGCGGGTCAATGGTAAGCCTATCAGCAGGTAAAATTGCCATTTTTTGTTCCTCTAGACGACCCCTTAGTTTCCTACATGTGACACATTGGTGAATTATGCGAGAAACCAGTCTTTTAGCCCCTAGAACCCAAAGTCCTGCGGTGCGCAGAGCACCCTCCGTAAACTGACGTCCCTGATGAGCTACTTGGTTGTGATAGTGTCTGACTAAGAGAACTGCTAAATGATGAGAACCTGGGATAATCAAGGGGTGTTTTTCTAGTTCAGAAAGATCTGCTGTTTGCAAACGTCCCCCAACCCTTAACAAACCTTCACTATCAATAAAGGGATCAAGTTTTTCAAGGGGACTGTGCGAGGATATCTCTTTTCCCTCAGAAAGTCTTTTGATTTCCTCTCTAAAGATCTCCTGTTGAACACATTTGATAACAACTGTCTTTGCTTGAGAGAGATCTGTGGAGTGTTTATCACAGTGGTCCGTAGGTATGACCTTTGAAAACGACCTTGCCATGTGAATGAGAGCTTGCATTCCCCTAACCAAGGATTTCCAGGTTGAGAAACGCTCAAATCTGTGTGAGCCAAGCTTGTTCTCCTTGACGTTTGTTGCTAAAGTGGTCACTTGAGGACGGATTTCCATGTCCACTGATGGATCCACAAGATCAAAACTTTCAGGCTTATCACGTTGCTCAGTATTGACCTTTAAGAACAGAGGACCAGAGAGCCAGGTTGTGTATTGCAGTTGTGATGCGAGAACGAGCCTGGTACCATGGTCTGCTGGATTTTGGTCTGTGGCCACATGATGCCACTGGTCGGGTGTGGTTGATCTGCGGATCTGGGCAACCCTATTAGCTACATACACATAGAATCGGCGAGTGCTGTTGTGAATGTACCCAAGAACTATCTTACTGTCAGTATAAAAGTCGACAGCTTGAAACTCAATGTCACTTTCCTCGATGATTATCTGAGCGAGTTCGACTGCTAAAACAGCTGCGCACAGTTCTAGACGTGGGACTGTGTGGGCAGAAGATGGCGCTAGTTTAGATTTACCCATCATATACCCCACATGGCACTGACCATTTGTGTCAACAACCCTGAGGTAAGCTACAGCTGCTATTGCCATTGTTGAAGCATCTGAAAAAATGCATAGTTCCCTTGTTTGAGTGTGTGACAGTGAAATTGGTACAAAGGGTCTGGGGATTTGGAGACCTTCAAGAGCAGTAAGTGATTCAGTCCATCTGGTCCACTCTATCTCCCTGTTTGTTGGTAGAGGTTCATCCCAGTCCTGTTGTTCTAGAGTTAGCTCCCTGTACAGTGCTTTGCCCTGAATTGTCACTGGGGCAGCGAACCCTAGGGGGTCATAGAGGCTGTTTACAACAGAAAGTATGCCTCTGCGGGTAAATGGCTTAGTATCTTTTCCCACTTGGAATGTAAAAGAGTCATTTTCTAAGTTCCACCCAAGCCCAAGACTTCGTTGAAGAGGCAGAGGGTCCACATCCAGATCTAAATCCTTAAGATCTGCTGCTCGCTCCTCTAGTGGAAATGCATTAGTGACCTGACTGACGTTTGAGGCGATTTTGTGAAGCCGTATGTTTGATTCAGCCAGCATTTTTCTTGCTCGAGACAAAAGTTCAATAGCTTGGCTCTCATTGGACACAGAAACCAGTCCATCATCAACATAGAAATTGCGAAAGACAAACTGTTTTGTGTTTGAGCCGTATTCTTCCTGCCCTAGCTCAGCTGCTCGTCTCAGTCCATAGATAGCAATAGCTGGGGATGGACTGTTCCCAAATACTGGAACTTTCATGCGGAACTCTATTATTTCTTTGTTCAGGTCATTGTCTTTGAACCATAGGAACCTGAGATAGTTTCTGTGACTTTCCTTTACTCTGAAGCAGTAAAACATCTGCTCTACATCAACAGTAACTGCTACCTGCTCTCTTCTAAAGCGCAAAAGAACACCAAGCAGTGTATTGTTTAAGTCTGGTCCCCTAAGAAGAGTGTCATTAAGAGAGATGCCATTAAACTGGGCGCTTGAATCGAACACGGCTCGGATTTTGCCTGGTTTCTGGGGGTGGTACACTCCAAATATCGGTAGGTACCAACATTCTTCACCTGGTTCTAGTTCTGGGGCAATTTCTGCTTGGTCATTTGCAAAGATTTTTTCCATAAAATCTATGAACTGTTCTTTCATGTCTGGCCTTTTATCTAATGTCCGTTTCAAAACAGTGAGGCGTTTCAGAGCCTGTTCTCTGTTGTTGGGAAGGAGAGGGCGTGGATTACGAAAGGGTAAGGGCGCCACCCAGTGGTTGTCACTGTCCATGTACACCTCCCTGTCCATGATCTCAAGGAAGATTTTGTCCTCAAGAGACAAGGCTGGTTTATCGTCATCAGGCGTTCTTTGGAACACGTTGAGCCCTAGAGTGTCTGGCTGTTTGAGTAGAGCTGCCTCCATGTCACCGAAAACAACAGTTTGCAGTTTAGGGAGAGTGAATGTCTCTTTTACATGAATGGCGCTAGTGCAAGGCTCGAGGAAGGAAGTGCGGCCGTTTTGTAGAATGTTAGTTTTGTAAACATTCACTTTAGTCTGCTTGTGAGCTCTCCCCAGACAGATCTCACCCACAATAACCCACCCCAAATCTAGCCGCTGAGCATAAGGTGTGTTGTGCGGGCCATTGTACTGCTCGCGCACTTTGTGTACACTGAGAATGTCTCGTCCCAATAACAGAAGGATGGGCGTGTCTTGCTCTAGTGGTGGTATTTTACCTGCTATTGGTGCTAGGTGAGGAAAATACTGTACAATGTCAGGTGTGGGAATTTCACTGCGGTCATCTGGCATTGTATTGCACTCTAAAAGAGGGGGTAATGCTATGTGTGTTTGTCCATCAAGTGACGCAACAACAAAGTTGTGAGCTTTCCTACCTGTAGCTTCACTAATGCCTGCACAGGTTTTTAAAGTGTAAGTAGATGGAGCTTCACTAATGTCAAACAGCTCAAAGAAATCTGATTTTGCCAAAGAGCGATTACTTTGGTCATCTAAGACCACATACATTTTTTGAGCTTTGTCTGGGCGGTTTGCTGGGTACACATTCACTAGAGAGATTTTTGAGCACGATCTGAGTCCTTGTGTTTTGTCACATATCTCAGTACATTTAGAGGTGACCTCGGGAGATGAGGCATTGTCTTGCTCCCCGCCATGCTCTTGTTCCATCGCTTGTGCTCCCGTGGACCAAGGAGCAGGTCCAGGGTGGAGGGCACTAATGTGTCTGTCACTATTGCACTCTTTGCATTTAACAGCAACCTTACAGTCTTTAGCCAAGTGTTTAGTGGATGCACAACAACGAAAACAGATTGAGTTTTCTTTTAGATAAGCTTTCCTTTCATCTAAATGTTTTCCCCTAAACCCACGACACTTTGCTAGGGGATGTGGCTTGTTGTGCATTGGACAACGATCTGCTGGCTCATCTACTCTCTTTTCTTGACTACTGTTATTGGGTGTTACAGGTGTAGCCATAACCTCAGTTTTTCTAACTGACACTGTTTTGTTGTTACTGTAATGTCTCACTGGTTTGTCTTGTTTTATTTGACTTGTGATGCAGGTTGAAGAAAAGGAAAAGCTTGGATCATTTCGGGTCTTTGCTTGGCTGGAAATGAAGTTAACGAAATAGCTGAAAGGTGGAAAGGAAACATTATGCACTTCCTTATATCTAGAGCCATACGTGATCCAGCGTTCTTGCAGTCCATAAGGAAGCTTTTCTACAATAGGGTTTACTCCTCTGGCTGTATCAAGATAAGCTAAACCAGGTAAACGCCCCCCTGACTTAGCTAACTCTATCTCCATTAGGATGTCTCCTAACTCTCTGAGACGCTGATTGTCTTTGTTAGAGATTTTGGGAAAGTTCTCTAGCTTTGACAAAAGTGCATGTTCAATAATCTCAGGTGAACCATAAGTGTCATCTAATCTTTGCCAAACCATGTTGGCACCTGCGTTGGCATTGTGAACATAAGCTGACCTGATTCGCATTGCTTGTGGAGATGAATCTGGGCCGAGCCACTTTATCAGCAAGTCAAGCTCCTCTCTAGCTGTTAGATTGAGCTCTCTGGTAACATCCTGGAAAGAAGTTTTCCAGGCCCAATAGTTTTCTGGACAGTCATCAAACTTTAATAGTCCAGAGCTTACCATTTCTCTCCTAACTAGATATTTAGTGAGATCAGTCAGTGGTGCTGCTTCACAAGGGTAGTCTCTAAGACTGGATGTGTGTGAGACATCGGAGCAGGAGGATAACGTGTTTGGGCTCTGCATGGAGTGCTAAACATTACCTCATTCTTAACAAAGGAATTCGGTAGACTTGCTTCCCTGTAAGGAAGCGGGTACCACTGCGTTTGGTCAGGCAGAGGTGACGACGGTGCTCGTTGTGCTTTGGAAGATGTGACAGGCGGCTGCTGATGGACTGGAGGTTCGTGCTGAGGTTTTGGTGCATAGTGGGCCTGCACATACTCGCTGGTGCGTTGAGCAGTGTCCTGTGGAGGGATCTGGTTGAAGTCGTCGAGAGGGTCATTCTCCATCGCTGCTGCGGCCTCGTAGACTGCTGCTTCTGCTGAGGCTGCGGTGGCGCTCCTCTCTGTCTTTAGCACGTACAGATTAGCCTCTAGCTCTGCTTTACGTTGAGCTACTTCAGCTAACATCTTTTGATTTTCTGCTTCTATTCTAGCCTTTTCTTTCATCACTTGTGCTTCTTTAGCTGCATATTTGGCTTCTACTAGGGCTGCTTCAGCTTTAGCTTTGGCTTTGGTGGCTGCAGCACTAGCTGAGGACCTACTTGATCTTGAAGCTTCTGACCTGGTCTCATATAGTTTTTGTGTTTGGTCCGTCTTGTCTTGCTGCTCCATCTTGAGTTGTTCGTTCACAGTGCGATGGTGACAGTTGATCTTGTCTTAGCCCGCTGTGCAATGTCCTTTTACTATTCTGTCCTCACGATGGCGTCTCTACCAGGGCTAGACAGATAGCGAACATACATACAAAAAAGAGAGTCCACACGACCATATGGAAAAGACTTGTCTTTACGGACGTTTATTTCCACATTTGTCTCTTTGTCTTTTTTTTTTTTCCGTTTTTCCTTTTTTGTAAAACTGCAACAAACACACAAAAGATGTGTATTAACAAATCGTGCATGTTACGACAAAAATAAAGGCCCCACTACCCAGCCCAAACACAGGACGGAGCTAGCAAAGAAACTAGCAATAAGCAACACCGCGAATGCGCCAAAACCACCGTTCCAACCTTCAGATATTTATAACAATACAAGAAAACAATATTATAACACAAAACAAGCCAAACTTACGGACAAAGATGCCCCAAGGCCGAAAACAGAGACGTATTCTGTCAGACTGCGAACCGATCACGCTTGTAAGTGAGCACGTGCGGTAGAAAAACAAAACTTAAAACCAAAGGCGTCCACTAGAGGGCGGCAATCAACTTTATAACAAATAAAGTATTAAATGGGTCAACAGTACAATGGCCGACTTCTAATTTAAGCAGTTATATTTGTAAGAATATACACTTTTAGTAATTGTGAAAAACCCTTTTCAGTCCAGTGAAATAGTCTCCCATGCTATATTCATCTGTGTCATTATGGTTTAAAGAATTTAGAATGGCTTTTTGCTGTTGGTTTATTATTTATAATACAATTTAATTTTGCCCACACGTCTTTACCAGTTATAACACTGTTTAATATTTTTTACACTTCTCTAAAATTGTTTTTATTATAATGTAGTAATTTCCTAGGATAATCCATCTTACTTGTAAATAAAATAGTAGTTAATTAGTTTGTATATGTTTTCTATCTAGTCTCTGCCTCCTCTGTTATGTTCTTTATATTCCTTTTTTTTTTTAACTATAATATACAATTGGACAATTTCTATTATATAATTCTAGAAATATTTTTTATAAATTCATTGTTTGCATTCTCTGTATTTTGGATATTTTACAGCATCACAGTTTTGAGAAAGAACATTATTTTTATAGGCAGTGAAAGTTTGGTTTGACTGAATTTGTTTGTAGTATTGTATTTTTTCAGGTCCTTTTTGATCTCAATTTGAGGTCAGTAACTATAAAATTGGCAGATAATTTGTGATATCATTATTATTATTATTTATTTGAAATTTTTGTAGTTTGATTATTTTATTCAAACATTTACGTAAGCAGACGCTTCAATGTTGATATCATTTAGAACAGACACAGCTTTTGTTTATGAGTCTTCTATACAGATTCAGTCCACAAAGGTGAGGCGTTTTTAGTCGTGTGTAAATAGAGTTGTCCCTCCATTTATACATGACAGTTCTTATGCTGATGACAGCTGTTAGTGAAATCGTTCAGAGACAACCTTTAGAAACTGTAATCCCATTGTCCAAATATCAGCAGTGTAATCACATGGATTCTTATTTAAGCTGTTAGTTCGTTTTCATGTCGATCCATCATTTGACACATCAAACAGAGATACAAAAACTCTTCCTTGTTGTTTGAGCACAAGGCACTTAAAAGTTAAAAAAACCCTCTTAAATTATAGTTGCCTTCCCTTTTACAAAAAAGAAGTTGGTGAATATTTTTTGGTAAGTACTTACTTTTTAGCCTTATACATTACTTGTGCAGTGTGATACACATTCATGGTTAATTTCATGGATACATGGTTAATTTTAAGTAATTTGGCATGAATAAACAGTGGATTAGTGTGGTCATGAAATTTGACAATGTAAATAATTATTTATTAAAAAATGTTTTGGTTCTATTTTAAATGATTGTGTAGTAACAATATCCAATTAAAGTTTTGCAACATTATAGAAATATTTTTTGCTCTGTTTATTTTAAATGTTAGTGCAATAAAACTATCCAAGTAATTGAATCAATAAAAACATTAAAAAACAAACAATTGTACACTTTTCATATGCTTATAGTGTATTATAATCAGTCGTTAGTGATTTAAATTTCAGCACAATTGGACTGTACGTGTGCGTGCCGTGTAATAATTTTTAAAAAAATTTTCGGAGATTCTTTGCACCCCTGCTGGCCAACCGTGAAAAAAACACCATGTCTGTAATAAACTTTTTTGCTTGTATTAAAGCATAGAATCTAAATGAAGAATTTGGTACTAATCCAATAATGTTGATGTTTCATGTCTACGCTAGGGGGCGCTATAGTGTTCACTTTTCATATTTTTTATAGTGTATTATATTCAGACTGAGATCAGGCATTAGTGATTCAAATTTCAGCAGAATCAGATTAATATTGTTTACTTTTCATGTCTATGCTAGGGGGCGCTATAGAGTTCACTTTTATTAGATTTCACATTTCATTACATTCAGGCCTGGATCACGCAATTGTGATTTGAATTTGAGTTCTCTAGGACAATGTGTGTGACAGGTCTTCAAATAAACAGGAAATGAAGGCGTTTTTCGAATTAAAAAAATATTTTTGGGGGGATTCTTTGCGCCCCTCCTGGCCAACCGTGAAAAATGCATCATGTCCGTAATAGATTTTTTTTTGCACATAATTTAATTTCTGAATTTGGTACTAATCTGATAATGTTGATGTTCCACGTCTATCCTAGGGGGCGCTGTAGTGTGCACTTTTCATATACTTAGTGTATAGTGTATTAAGTTTAGGCTGTGATCACGTATTAGAGATTCAAATTTCAGCACGATTGGAGTAAACCTGTGTGTAATAATTTTACAAATATTTTGGGAGAGTGTTTGCACCCCTCCTGGCCAGTGGTGGAAAATGCATCATGTCCGTAATAGACTTTTTTGCTTGTTGACATGCATAGAATTTACTCTCCATCTTTGGTACTAATCCGATAACGTTGACGTATCATGTCTATGATAGGGGGCGCTATAGAGTGAATTTTTCATATGTTTTATAGTGTATTATATTTAGGCTGTGATCAGGCATTAGCGATTCAAACTTAAGCACGTCTGCGTGTGTAATCATTTTTAAAATATTTTTTGGGTGAGTCTTTGCGCCCCTGCTGGCCAAACATGAAAAATGTACCATGTCCGTAATAGACTTTTTTGCATGTAATCATGCATACAATTTAATCCCCGAATTTGATACTAATCCGATAATGTTGACGTTTCATGTCTATAGTAGGGGGCGCTATAGAGTTCACTTTTCATATGTTTTATATTGTATTATATTCAGGCCGTGATCATGCATTTCTTATTCAAATTTCAGCACGATCGAACTAACCCTGTGGGTGTAATCATTTTTTTACTATTTTCTGGGGGAGTCTTTGCGCCCCTGCTGGCCAGTGGTGGAAAATGCATCATGTCCGTAATGAACTTTTTTGCTTGTAATCAAGCTTAGAATTTATGCCCCGAATTTGGTACTAATCCGATAATGTTGATGTTTCACGTCTATGGTAGGGGGCGCTATAGAGTTCACTTTTATTAAATTTCATATTTCATTACATTCACACCAGCATCACGCAATTGTGTTTTGAATTTGAGTTCTCTAGGACAATGCCTGTGGCCGTGACAGGTCACCGAAAAACAGGAAATGAAGGCGTTTTTCGGCGGTGTGCTACGGGCGAACCGTAAGGAGTATCCCAAAAAAATTTGGGAACTTCTATGAGTTCATGTCTGTAGATGTGACATGTCAAATTTGAGCTCATTTGGACCAAACCCCGGGGACTTGAATCTTTTTGTAGACCCCCAAGTCAAAACGGCGGCGAATGTTTGATCCAATATGGCCGACTTCCTGTTTGTCATAGGGTCATGCTCCAATTCATCTTTTGGCTTGTCTCATTGTTCTCTATCACTGTCCCGAATTTCGTTTCCCTGCGACAAACTTTGCCTGTCCCCACTCCCATAGGGGTCGAATTCTAGGTGGCGCTGTTGAGTCAGGTCACTCGGGTCATTGTTGCGATGCCCATTTTATCGAATTTTTCGCCGGGCCGATCGATCTGGACCCGGGTTTGGGGACTTTTTGTCCATGTTCAGGGGGTCAAAAATGCGATCGTTTCGTCGGAAAAGGGAATAAAAAAAAATTAAAAAAATTTTTTAAAAAAAGAAACCGACGAAGAACAATACCCCTCGCCCGGGCCAAATACAGAAAGTACTTGTGTCATTGTACCTTTAGTTGCTTCCTACTATCCGTGATTGTCTGTGACCTGCTCCTGCGCCGTCGTTGAGCTAATGCTGCTAACGCTTCCGCAGAGCTAATGTCAACAAGAGCACAAATTCACTCTCAAACGTTTTATGAAGTGTGTGTACATGTGATTAAAAGAGACGAGGCGCCAAATTCAATATGATTCCAAACAGCACATACCTGCAAGTCTTTATTTTACCACTGATCACATTTACTTCAGTGGGTTTGCTAAACTAAACTAAACTAGAGGTGGGTAATATATAGAATTACTCTAACTATTGTACAAAAGAAAAATTTGCAATTTTGTCAACTGGAGTTTTAGTGAAGACTAGGGATGTAACAATAACCAGAATATCGTGATATCGTATCGTCAAAGTTCTCACAATAATATCGTGGACCATCACAATATATCGAATTACAAGTCTCTTTGCTTAAATTGTTATGGTACAGCAATAGTTAAAAAAAGACAGAGGCAACTACATAGGCCATGATCCTTTGCTCCATTTCAGTGCAGACTACAAGAAGAAATAACAGTTCTAATCACTTTTAAGTTTTAGTTCTTTGGATTAAGTCTTGTCAAGGCATTTTAAAAGGAAAAAGAAGCATATTTACTGTTTTGTTTACCTCCACAAAATATCACAATAAATGTCGTACCCTGAGATGTATGTCGTGAAAATATCGTACTGAGAGATTTGGATATTGTTACATCCCTAATCGTGAGCCTCCCCACCATATCAATATCGTGAGCTTTCCCACGATATCACAGTAAATATCATACCGTGAGGTTCATACCGTGACGATATCGTATCCTGAGACTTGGATATCGTTACACCCCTATTCTCTATACTTACCTGCAGCTCCACATGTGAAGGGGAGAGACCTGGGTTAAGTTATGTTTTGTTTCATTGTTTTGGTGTATTTGGTTTATATACTTTATTGTTTATTTTCTGCACACCGTTTAAGGAGTGCATGGGACTTAGGAGACTAGCTGTAGAGATTTGAAAGTTACCTGTAAAGGACTATGGACCTGCAGGAGGTATAAAAGCAAGTAGATTTTGTCAATATGCTTTTTCATTATACGTCACAAACCAGAAAGACGTTTGAAAACATGCGATTGCAACTTCCAATGTAGTTACCAACCGACTGTGATCAAACCCACTGAGGTAAATGTGATCAGTGGTAAAATGAAGACTTGCAGACGTATGTGCTGTTTGGAATCATACTGAATTTGGCGCCTCGTCTCTTTTAATCACATGAACACAGTGCGCTCGGGTTGTGTGTCAGTGGGGAAATGATGAAAACTGTGGTATGGTTGGAACTGTTGATTCGCCAAACATAACGGGACGCTACAATGACATGGAAATGAAGAAAGCTGGGACATTTTCTCAATTTTTTCCCCTAGATTTTGTCAGACTTACTATCGAGAACAGAATATAAATAATTCAAATAAAGTAATAATAGTTAAGATAATAAATATTATTGACAAATTGCATCTCTCAGTAAATAACTGTAATGTCTTAAAGAAGTGATTAAAACTAGGATCCATTAAGTTCAGTTGATAACCTGGACATTGTTACTGCATTAACACTTCATAAAACGTTTGAGAGTGAATTTGTGCTCTTGTTGACATTAGCTCTGCGGAAGCGTTAGCAGCATTAGCTCAACGACGGCGCAGGAGCAGGTCACAGACAATCACGGATAGTAGGAAGCAACTAAAGGTACAATGACACAAGTACTTTCTGTATTTTACTTTTATTTTTTATTCTCAGTCTCTTCTTCTACTTTCTGAGCTGAAATTCTGAGTTTGTGACATGTTTTAGTTGTCACGTAGAAGTCACAACTTGGAAAATGTCCGAGAAAGATGACTGGAAGGCCCCATGAGCTGTATCTTCCTCAGTTGTCATGGTAACGGTTGTCGGGGTGATGCAAACTTAAAGCATATCCTTTATTCAAAGGGGAAAAGGTTTGTGAGAGGGAGCTCAGAAAGAAGATGGACTGTTGTAAAATGCAAGCTGATGATCGAAAACAGAAGTGCGCCGAGAGCATGGCCGCAGAGATCGAAAAATACCGTTCTGGGAATTCCTTGGATATACACGATATCGAACTAAAAAAGCGAGACATACGCAACAACCTGGACTATGATGAGTACGTTGGCATGACAGGTGAATGGGCGTGGCCTGAAGAAGCCGGGGCGACCCAGTTACCTCCATCGAATAATGACATTCTTGGACATGTGATCGCGCGACTTCGGCCACTCGACCACAAGAAACCAAAATCTCCTTTAAAGTACTTTAGTCTCAAGGCCTGTGTTTTGGGTAAGCTTTGCTCAGGTAAGACCTCGTGTTTGTCTAAGATCGCGCAGACTCATGGAATACACGTGTTATCAACTCAAGAACTAATCAACGAGGCTTTAACTGCGTACAACAACGGAGAGACGGAGTTTGAAGAAATATCAGAGAGCGGGAAAGGAGTTGAGCTCATAAAAGACATTGAAGAGTTGCCTGAAGATGAAGCCTTCACTCATCTTTCGTTGCGAGCCAAGTATGGAAGAGAAGCTCACCAGGCGATCGTGGAAGGAAAAGCTATACCTTCAGATTTGGTCGTGAACATTCTTCTAGCAGCCATACAAAAAATTCCAGCTAATTCCGGGTGGATTTTGGACGGTTTTCCTTTAGACATCGCTTTGGCACACTTGCTTGAGAAGGCTCTTGGTGGGAGCGTAGAAGAAGACGAGCGTGTGGTTGCCGACAGTCGGACCAACTTGGCTTTAGATCCAAATCCACCCAAACCCCCACGTCCTCCAAAACCTGCGCTGGACCTGGCTTTGCTTCTGGACGTGTCCGATGAGAACGCAGTTAGCCGCGGAGTCACGCAAGCATACAAGGACACCACAGATTCCAAACCAGATTACGTCTTCATGTTACTGATCCCACAAAGCATCGAAGCTTTCCACAAAACTTGGCCGAAACTTGAAAAGTGGTTCGGGACAAAACAGAACATTCTAATTCGTATCGATGCAAACGTCGACGAAGAGGAACTTTTTAACAGAGTAGAGTCGGTTCTTCTGAGGGCGAGAAGACAGCTTCCAGAAGATGTTGCCACTCCTACAGAAGATGATGTAGCGTTAGATGAAGAAGTAGCTCTACACAACTTGTCCAGAAGTCTTTCTTTGGACCAGTCATCTCTTAATCCAAACCATTTAAAGCCTACAGATTTCACTACTAATATCAACATGGAAAAGGAAGGAAGTGGACAGCTGCAGACAAGCACAACAAAAGCATCTAAGACCAATCGAAACAGCCTGACACATGTTGAGAAACCACTGCCACCAGGACTTCCAGAGGCCCTCTTGCTTCATTGGGAGAATATGTGTCAAATGTACGTCGGCAACATTAAGGCAGTGTTGGAAGAGCTGCGCACAGAAAAGACCTTGATTAACCAGTACCTTTTCAACATCAAAGAACATTTTAGACACTTTTTGAGTCGTCCAGATTTAAAACAAGAAATGGTTTCTCAGTGGCAGAAGGATTTCAACAGTGTGGCCGACGACATGAGGGACGATGATGAAACCAAAGCTGAGCTCCACCTCAGGCTGGACGAACTGTGTGGACGATTGCGGAGTGTTAGTGAAAAGCGGAGGCAAGACAATAAGCAGGAGTGGACTGCTGCTGTTATGAAGGCTTGGCTGACTGATCACACTGCTCTGCTTCTTAACTGTCACTCCACACTTACTCAGGTGGAGTTGGACCGATTCCGGGACACATTTTGTATACTTCAAAAATATTATCTGAGCATGGCTAACAAGCATCTTCCCAAGATGCCTTCAAAATTACCTACGATTCCTCTTTTGGACAGCTCCAGCAAAAAAGATTTGGAGACACGAACTTCAGATTCTATGTGGCAAAAGAAACTCCTGGATGATTATAACACGGCAGTCACATGTATTAACAGTCAGTTGCCCAAATCAAGCCAGCAGGTGGAGGTAGAGACGAAGAAGACAAAAGAGACCATAAAAAAGGCACGTGTGGATAAAGGGAGCAAAAAAGGTCCATCTGCAAATAAGAAGAAAGGTTCTTCATCTCCGCCACGATCATCAACCCCTGAGCCGGTTCAAATCAAAATTATAGATAAATTAATGACACAATGCAATGCCGCCCTCAGTCATGAGCAGAAGGCAGCTGAGGTGCGTTTGAGCCTGGTCAAAGGTCACGGTTTACACTTAGTAGATTTGATTCAGTCTGAGGCAAAGCACACATTCTCCTCCATGGACGAGCTGTTAGAAGAGCATTTTGAGAATGAAATGAAGAGAACTGAAGAACTAGCAGAAGTGGTGCGGCACCACATAGAGTCTGAAGCTAAACTGCTGTATAGGTTGGTTTTGGATGGGACTCATTTCAGTTTAAATGGTGACTACCACATGGTGGCATTGCCTCTGTCTCGTCCACCTTCAGAAGCTCCTTCACAGAGCACTCTGCTCTTTACCCAGCTGGAATCACTCTGTCTGCAGTTCAGGAGTGTGGCTCCTAACGGTCTTTTGTCATATGTGGAGTTTTCTAATCTGCTCAAAAATATCATGATTTTAAGCAAGAACAGAATTGCTTTATCAGGAACCTGGCTCAGAACCACCCAAATGCAGCTCACAGAGATAGAGCTGGCATGGATTGAGGATTTATTTAAAGATAAATATGAGTGTGTGGATTGGCGTCGGTTCATGCTCAGTTGTGCCCAGCTATGGCCCTCACCTTCTATAACACAGCTTTTAGATGCTCTGCAGCGTTTGAAGGCAGCGGATATCGAAAACAAGGGATACGTCGGTGAAGAAGAGTTTCTACAGGCACAGCTGTGGTTTCCTGAAGGGACTGTCCTGGACCCCTCTGAGCCACAACCTCACAATCATTTCTATAACTTGCTCAAATTCTTCTTCCAGTTATTTGCTGACCACTCTCTCAGCCCTCCACGTCTCAACTATACATCCATGCTTCTGTACCTTGCTGCTGATCTAAACCCCAAACAGGGCTTTCTCAGGGCGCTCACTGTGGTTCTAGGGCATCGTCTCCATCAGTCCTCTTTGACCCAACTTGTCCAGTTGATGCCAAGTTTAGATGAACCTTCAGAGTTCAACTCCCCAGAACTGGATGCTGAGTCTAGTCAAGCTGAAAGCTCTTCTTTAAGTGCTTTTCTGGGAAAACAAAAAGTGTCTATACCTGCACTTCTGACTGTCATCAGCCACAGCAGTATCACAAAGGACGCCCACACTGAGTACACAAAGCAGCTGGTTGGTGTATATCAGGACCTGGGCTGTGGGCCAGATGATCCAGTCCCCTTCTCAGTCCTCTCCATTCATCCTTTCATAGAACACCTAATGGAGACATCAAAACAACACCAACTGCAAACTTACAACCTGATGGGAGCCCTTTGAGCTGTTCCTGTCTCCCCTGAAGAGACCACCAGCCCATCGATTTACTGTAGGTCTCTTCTAAATTGTTCACAATAAAGTTTTGAGCATCACATATTGGTTCAGTGTTTGACTACACTCCCTCCCGCACATACAGGCCAAATGAGCGCCGACCTCTCACTGTCTTTATAGTAAACATGACGAGCCCTGTAACATATGTATTTCCCACACAGGTCGTAATTAGGTTCATCTTGTCCCTCATGACCTCCTGCCGCTGTCTCATGTGGGTGGGTGTGTTCCTCATCTGTGGATTTTAAATCACCAGGAAGTTCTTCAAAGTCTCAAAGACGAAGGCTCATTTCTGCTTTTCTAAAGTGAAGACGAATTATGCTTTATAAAGCATTTACTAAGCGTGAAACAGTATTAATTAAGTCTTTGTTCATTATTAATTAAGTCTTTGTTCATTATTAATTAAGCCTTTGTTCATGCTTTATTAAGGCTAAATAAGGTGTAGTTATTATAAAGTGTTACCAAAATAACAAATATAAAATAGCTACAACTTAAATGTCAAACTGGAGCTAATGGCAACAGTGAAAACAACCTGATGATATGTGCAGTACTGTCCTATAGTGACCTGAGACCGAGGTGACCATCCCTATGCAGTGCAAAAGTCTGGCATCGCAGTCACGGAAATTACGTAAACGGTAAATGGTCATTATCCTTTTTTCCATTCTTCATTTAAACACAAAATCAAAAACTGAAAAAACAAATCAATCCGTGTATCATTCGTTCATTCGTTTTTCAATGTAAAACCAAAAATAAGAAAACGAAAAAACAACTGTTTTCTTCACTATTTGTCTCCAAAACCAAAATGAAAAAACGGATAACGATTCGTTTTTTTCAGTTTTCGATTTTGTGTTTAAATGAAGAATAGAAAAAACGGATAACGACCGTTTCCCATTTACGTGACTTCCGTGACTGCAATGCCGGACTTTTGCACCGCGTACGGACTGAACCAGGACTGATCCAGGTCCGGGACCAGACCGGGACCAGAGCGGGACTGAGACCGGGACCAGAGCGGACTGCGAGCTTTGACTTTGAGCCTCAACGGGTCCGAGCCTCAGCTTCGAGCTCCGGCCCTGCCGTGGGCTCTGAGCCACCGGTCTGGTCCTGGTCTGGTCCTGGTCTGGTCCCGGTCTGTCCCTGTCTCAGTAGCGCTCTGGTCCCAGTTCTTGTTTGTTTTCGTTGGTGTGAAAGCATCAGTTGGATGCTTTGCACCACCTCGGAACCAGCCGCGGTTCTTGAGCGCAGAGGACCGGAGCAGCCCGTCCGGACCTGCAGTCCACAGCGCATTCTCGCTTTCCCCGCACGGAACCAGTGCGCAGACGATGACACGGAACCGCTCGGACCACTGGTCCCAGTCTCAGTACCGCTCTGGTCCCGGTCTGGTCTCGGACCTGGATCAGTCCTGGTTCAGTCCGTACGCGGTGCAAAAGTCCGGCATTGCAGTCACGGAAGTCACGTAAATGGGAAACGGTCGTTATGCGTTTTTTTCCATTCTTCATTTAAACACAAAATCGAAAACTGAAAAAACTAAGAAAACTGTTCTTTTTTTCGTTTTCTTATTTTTGGTTTTATATTGAAAAACGAATGAACGAATGATACACGGATTCTCGGTGCCGGCATGTGTGGTTACAGTTCGGCTTTTTTATTTTATGCTGCGTCTAGTATGAATTGTACTCTCAATCAATTTGCAGATTAGACACCTGATGAAGTATTAAGCTCTGTAAAAGTGAACGTATTATGCAGAATTGTCTTTTATGAGCAGTGTTTTGGAGTAACAGATTACATGTACTGGAGTTACGTAACCAGAGTACAAATTATGAGTAACTGTGTTCAGTTACAGTTACTGTTTCAGTGAGTGGTAATTGGATTACAGTTACTTTGTTAAAATAAATGGATTACATGGTGGTATTTTCCTGTTTTCACATTTTGGGCTAAACCAGGACTAAAACCAGGACTAAACCAGGACTAAACCAGGTCTAAACCAGGACTAAACCAGGTCTAAACCAGGACTAAAGCAGGACTAAACCAGTTCTAAACCAGGACTAAACCAGGTCTAAACCAGGTCTAAACCAGGTCTAAACCAGGACTAAAGCAGGACTAAACCAGAACTAAACCAGGTCTAAACCAGGTCTAAACCGGGTCTAAACCAGGTCTAAACCGGGACTAAACCAGTTCTAAACCAGGTCTAAACCGGGTCTAAACCAGGACTAATCCAGGTACTAAACCAGGACTAAACCAGGACTAAACCAGGACTAAACCAGGACTAAACCAGGATTAAACCAGGTCTAGAAATCATTTTAAAACAAGCTTTGTTCCGGCTGCTATCATACTTATGAATAAATTGTAATCTATTTATCTATTGATTTTAGTACGTTTGTCTTGGAAAAGTTGTGTGTGTGTTTTTTTTATATATATATATTTAATATTTATTGTGATTTTAGTCAAGTGTGATGGATTTAACTATTTGTTTATGGAATAACACATTCTGCACTGGAGCTCTGTAACACTTTATTTTGTGATTGTGTTATTGGATATAATGTGGATGAATGAAATGTGAAATGTGGGACCTGCCTCTCAAATCTGCAAAACAAATTTACCTACAGGTACGAATAAATCAGCCTAACCTAACCTCGATATTTATTGCGATATTTTGTGAAGGCTAACAAAACTGTTAATATACTACTTTTTCCTCTTAAAATGCCTTGACAAGATTTAATCCAAAGAGCTAAGACTTAAAAGTGCTTAGAACTGTTATTTCTTCTTGTAGTCTGCACTGAAATGGAGCAAAGGATCATGGTCTATGTAGTTCTTTCTGTTTTTTTTTTTTTGTTTTTTTTTAGCTCCTGCTGCACCATAACTCTTAATTTAAGCAGAGAAACTTGTAATTCGATATATTGTGATGGTCCACGATATTATTGTGAAAACTTTGACGATACGATATCACGATATTACGTTTTTTGTTACATCCCTAATATTTACACATCATTTTAAGCTCCATTTGAAGTATTTGAAAAGTCTTATGTGTTTTTTCTTATCTCTGCCGCAGTACCATGTGGACACTGACGCGGTCGGTCGTGAAAGAGCGTGGACCCCTGGGACTGTTCACCGTGCTTTGCTCCACCATCGTGAGAGAAATCCCTGGATACTTCTGCTTCTTCGGAGCCTATGAGCTTTGCCGCTCCACGTTCGCTCAGTACATGAAAACAGGCAAGGACGGCATCGGTGTGTGAACAGAGCTTCTTCTCTTTCTCTGACTTAAAACTTAGACTTAAACTTTATTGATCCACAAGGGAAATTATTTGGGCACAGTAGCTCAAATATGGAGTAAGAAAGCTGTCAAAAATATTCGTGCGCATAAAATAGAAACCCGTGCATATTTGGGAAATCCGTGCATATTTGGCTGTAGTTGCGCATAAAATAAATATTTGTAAACTCTCAAATGAGTCCAGTCGTACATAAAATATATTGTGAGTATTTTATCCATCAGAATACGAATTGAAAAATTACGACGTCATGAATTACAATCACGAAATGAAAATTTACGATTACACTTTCATCAGTACGAATACGAATTCACAGACGGAACTTTACTGTCAAAAATACGTCATCACTTCACAGACATTGTTCATCGAGCAGAAGAAACATCGATCAAGATCAAGACTGCGCAGCTCAAGTTTGTAGCAGAGGGTAAAAACAGAGTAATAGCACAAGAAGCTACAACAGCGACCAACAAGTGGGTTAATTAAAATCTATTGTAAAAATGTCTTGAATTCGGGAACCGAACGCTGCTGTATAATATTGTGTAGAAACACCTCCTTTGAACGGGAAATTGCACCTATATGTTAGATAACATAGCGGTAGCCAGTTGGCTAACATCCGACGTAACGTTATCCCAGGGCTAATTAGCAAATATCAGGTTCTCTGTATGTTTAGATTAAAACATTCACGACTACAGCCACAGCGAGCATCAGCCAAACTACAGCCAAATATGCACAGATTTCCCAAATACGCACGGATTTCTATTTTATGCGCACAAATATTTTTGACAGCTTTCTTACTCCATACTCAAACATCACAATATAATATAATATATACGGGTGAATTTCTGTACAGTTGTAGGGAGTATTATCTGCTACATAAAAGTGAGTTGTTGTACAGTTGTAGGGAGTATTATCTGTTACATAAGGTGAGTTGTTGTACAGTTGTAGGGAGTATTATCTGTTACATAAGGTGAGTTTTGTACAGTTGTAGGGAGTATTATCTGTTACATAAGGTGAGTTGTTGTACAGTTGTAGGGAGTATTATCTGTTACATAAGGGTGAGTTGTTGTACAGTTGTAGGGAGTATTATCTGTTACATAAGGTGAGTTGTTGTACAGTTGTAGGGAGTATTATCTGTTACATAAGGTGAGTTGTACAGTTGTAGGGAGTATTATCTGTTACATAAGGTGAGTTGTTGTACAGTTTGTAGGGAGTATTATCTGTTACATAAAGGTGAGTTGTTGTACAGTTGTAGGGAGTATTATCTGTTACATAAGGATGAGTTGTACAGTTGTAGGGAGTATTATCTGTTACATAAGGGTGAGTTGTTGTACAGTTGTAGGGAGTATTATCTGTTACATAAGGGTGAGTTGTTGTACAGTTGTAGGGAGTATTATCTGTTACATAAGCATGAGTTGTTGTACAGTTGTAGGGAGTATTATCTGTTACATTAGGGTGAGTTGTACAGTTGTAGGGAGTATTATCAGTTACATTAAGGTGATTTGTTGTACAGTTGTAGGGAGTATTATCTGCTACATAAGGGTGAGTTGTTGTACAGTTGTAGGGAGTATTATCTGTTACATAAGGGTGAGTTGTTATACAGCTGTAGGGAGTATTATCTGTTTGAGCGGAGCTGTTGGAGCCTGTTGGAGAATGAGCTGCTCTCAATTTGAAATGTGGTGTAAGTTTTGCAATTTTAGATTTAATTGTAAGAGGAACAATTTATTTAAACTTAAGAAATTCCTGGTCAGCTAAAGAGACGCCGTATTGTGCAATTAGTCGACCAAAAGAGGGTGTGGCTAGACCAGTCTGTTTGGATCTGACCATGTATCTGACCCAAAGTGCACTCACAGGACTCCACCTGCTCAGGAATTCAATCAAAATCAATTTTACACCCATTTTACACTATTTTCTGATCTGTTATAGTGTTGTTTCCTCATCACAAACAGACCTGGAGTTATGTTTTGTTTTGTTTCTTTCACACATCTAACACAGAAATCCTGCACATTATTTTGGCTGAGTTCTTCTCTCACATGGAAAACACCAAAAATTTAAAAAAGAAAACAAAAAACTGCAATTTTCTTCATTATTTGTCTCTAAAACCAAAACGAAAAAACAAGTAACGATTTGTTTTTTTCAGTTTCCTGTGTTTAAACGAATAATGAAAAAAACGGTTAATGGTGGTTTCCTGTTTCTGTGACTTAAACTGAGATGCCGGACTGAACCAGGACTGAACCAGGACTGAACCAGGACTGAACCAGGTCCAGGATCAAACCAGAACCAGACCAGGACTGAGTCTGGGAGCAGGACAAGGACTGAGACCAGGATCGAGACCGGGACTGAGACTGGGAACAGACCAGGACTGAGACCAGGACTGAGGCTGGGACCAGACCAGGACCAGACCATGACTGAGACGAGGACCAGACCGGGACCAGACCAGGACTGAGACCAGGACTGAGACCAGGATTGAGGCTGGGACCAGACCAGGACCAGACCATGATTGAGACTGGGACCAGACCGGGAACAGACCAGGACCAAACCAGGACTGAGAGCAGGACTGAGACCAGAACTGAGACTTGGACCAGACCAGGACTGAAAACAGTTCAGTCCTGGTTCAGTCCATATGCGGAACAAAAGTCCGTCAGTTTACGTCACGGAAACAGGCCGTTATACGTTTTTTCCATTATTTATTTAAACACAAAATCGAAAACTGAAAAAATGAATCGTTAACCCTTTTTCATTTTGGTATTGAAGACAAATAATGAAGAAAATAGTTGTTTTTTTTTTCGTTTTCTTACTTTTGGTTTTATATTGAAAAATGAATGAACAAATGATACACCGATTCACCTTGCCTAGAATCATTTGGATGATTTCAGCTCTGCCAGTCTGAACAAAAGGTAAAAGGTAGTTGTTAACTTGAAAACTCTTGAAAAATCACTATCACTTCATGACATCACAAGGTGGAACAGAGCATTTTGAGCTTTGGAGATGTAGACAGACTAATAATGCAGGATTACACAAACGAATGAATGAAACAAAACACAATTGCAGTGGTTTAGAAGCTCACAAGAGACCATTTTGTGTAATATGGGCCCTTGAAGATGTGAATTATTTTATATTTTCTGGTCAAATACGATGTTGATTTTACCTTTTTTTTTCCCCCTGCTGATGCCTCCATGTGCTCTGTGCTCCAGGTATGTTTCCTCTCATCCTCAGCGGGGGCATTGGAGGGGTCTGTCTCTGGTCAGTGACCTTCCCCATCGATTGTGTCAAGTCCAGGATCCAGGTTTACGCTTTAGCTGGAAGACAAGAGGGCTTCATAAAGACGTTCAGGGCCATCATACGGCAAGAAGTTGAGAAACCTGCAGTTCAGATTTCAATGAAAAAGTAAAAATAACTGTTAGATATTTATATATAGAACAGGACCATTATATTTCTGCAATATTTGATGATTTTTTTTTTGACATAGTTCCTTTATATTACACTATTTTCTGATCTACACTATGTTGTTATAATGTTGGTTTCTCAATACAAGCCTACCTGGAGTTGTGTTTTGTTTCATTCACACATATTTCACATATTTTTAGGCTTCTTCTTTTTCTTTCAAACTGAAAACACTTTGTTCCACCTTGAGATGTCATGTGTTCCACTGTTTTTATACGCAATATTCCTTCATTAGAATAATTTGGATTATTTTAGCCCTGGAATGACCTATTTCTACCTAACAAAAGGTAAAATTTGCTTGACTCTTGAGCCGATGCTTCAAGGCGCTTCATTTGCTCCACTGCACCATCAAGTGGCCAAAACATGTATAACAGGCCGAGTGATAATAGTACAATCAACATGATCAGTGTGGTTTAGATGGAAAGATTTATATTGAACAAATGAATGATTAAATATTTGAATGTTTGTGATATCAACATAAATTTATTAACATGGAGTCTGAATGGTTAAAAGAAAAAGTAGGAACAAATTGGAGATTAGGGAAGTAATGTGACTGTGCTTGTGTTACTACTTTATGGCTGTGCTTAGGTGACTTTTAAAATGTATTCCCCTACAGATTACAGATTACATACCCCAAAATGTAGTTTGTAACGGAATCCATTAAATTACTTAAAGGTTGTATAGAGGATTCCAAGGAACGAGAAATCCAGCGACTGTTTGTCCTTTTCAAATGTTGCGCATGCGTGAAACCACCCCCCCCCCTACAGCTCCTACGTAGAAACACCTTCTCCCGCCTCCTCATACGCCAGAACAGGTTTGTTTACAAGCGGTGAGCTGCACATGACTTGTAAACAACTAACTACAGTGTTGTTAGGCAAGGCGGAGAAGTGAGGAGCGGGGGAGCGGGTGTGCGGACATTTCGTTCGCGGACGAGAAGTGAGGAGCAGGGAGAAGAGCGGAGCAGGGAGAGAGGAGAGAGAGAGGAGAGAGGAGAGGGGAGCGGTGCGCGGAGATTCCGTGCCCGTAGAAGTGAGGAGAAGGGGGAAGAGCGGAACGGGCAGCTGGGAGAGGAGCAGGAAAGGGGAGCAGAGAAGGTTGCGCGGAGATTCAGTGCGAATGAACTAGCTACAACACGCAGCAGCAAGCGGACTCTTTCTTTGCCTTGAAAATTACGTTTTCAGACATAGGATATCGCTTTCGGTTGAAAAACATTGACTAGCTCTTGGAAATAAAGTAGTTTTCATAATAAGCAGAAGTTTCCTGTCCAGGAGTAATTTGTGACCAATGCGTCAGTCTTTAGACCCTGCGTCTGCTTCAGTCGCGCCATCGCTGGAATGAATCTACAAGAATCACCTTAGTTTGGCTTCGCTGCTTTTCCCCTTGTCTTCTTCTTTCAGCGACCTCAAAAACGGACTTTCTTTTGCGGCTAACTGCTCCTGGATTCTTGTCTGCCATTGCAACAAACTTTGTGCTAACTGCGAGGAAGATATAGGTCAAAAAAAAGCCGCTAAGAACTGTTGCGTTGGTGGAGTAAACAGCGTCTGTGCGTCTTGCGTCTGTGGACTGCGTGACAGGCGTACGTAAACCACGTACCGGCGGTGCGCAGGCAGTCAGTTACGCTAGAAACGTAGGGAGATTGATTGACAGCCTGTCAGCTCACAGATAACGAGGCAGTGTCGTTATCTATTGGCAAATGTTTAGCCCCACCACGTCCAGAGTTGATGAATTTTTTATTCTCTTTTTTTTGGTCATCATAATTACAAGGCTACTGCACCTCTATAATGCTATCATTGACAATTGAAACAAAAAAACAAAAAAAAAAATCCTCCATACAACCTTTAAAGTGAGTAAAGTAATCTGAATACTTTGGATTACTTGATTTGTTGTAGAGAAACAAAGACGAGGATATTGTAAGATAAGATGTTTTGTCTGATAAAAGAAAATGAAAAGCCCAGACTTTACTTAACCAAATTAAAAATATTATTGATAGAAGAGGAGGAGACACGTCCACGCAGCACGATTTAGTCCTGGTTTAGATCTAGTTTAGCTCAAGTTTAGACCTGGTTTAGTCCTGGTTTAGTCCTGGTTTAGACCTGGTTTAGATCTAGTTTAGACCTGGTTTTAGTCATGGTTTAGTCCTGGTTTAGTCCTCGCATAGATCTTGTTTAGACCTAGTTTAGACCTGATTTAGATCTAGTTTAGAACTGGTTTTAGTCCTGGTTTAGTCCTGGTTTAAATCTAGTTTAGACCTGGTTTAGTCCTGGCTTAGGCCTGGTTTAGCTCCAGTTTAGACCTGGTTTAGTCCTGATTTAGTCCTGGTTTAGCTCTAGTTTAGTTTCCAGCAATGAGTGGAATTACCGCAAAAAAAAAAAAAAAAAAAAAAAAAAAGACCAAAATGTGAAAAACAGGAAAATACCGCCGTGTAATCCATTTATTTAAACAAAGTAACTGTAATCTAATTACCACTCAGTGAAACAGTAACTGTAATTGAATACAGTTACTCATAATTTGTACTCTGATTACGTAACATGTAATCTGTTACTCCCCAACACTGCATTTGGAACATTTCAGCCCTGGAATTACCAATTTCTACTGAATAAAAGTAAAACGGTGCTTTTAACTTGGAAACTACAGCTTCATGACATCACAAGTTGGAACAGAGCATTTTGAGCTTTGAAGATGTAGACAGACTAATAATGAAGGACTAGTCAAACATGTGTGAATGAAATAAAACACAACTCCGGTTCTGTTTATGATGAAGTAACAGCAGGTACCAGCTCACAAGAGTAAATTTTGCGTAATGTAGGACTTTTAACTAAATATAAGATGTTTAAGATGTTTTTGTTTATTAATGTAAATAAATACATAAAACAGATGTACACATTTCTTCATATTGATCGATCCTGATTTATCCGAATGAAAACATGTATTTATTTATTTTTTATTCATTATTGCCGTTTAACACAAAAATATTAAAAATTCTTACTCTCCATAATCTGAACTCACCTGTATGTGTTTACTGACAGAGGATTGGCTGTAGACCTCTCCATAAAAAAGTCCCAAGAGGTGGCGCATTGTGTAACTTTTCTGGTGGAGGGTTCGTCTAAAGCTTTTCTTCATGGAGATGTTAAACCTTTCTATCTTCATGGAGACCAAACCAGACCAAGGTGGGTGTCATCTGTGGATCTGTAGATCACGGTCAGAATGCCTGTTTTTCTAGGCATTTTTGGGCTATAAAACCACCTGTAACAGAATAAATGTAAGGTAGAGCTGTTTAATGTTAACCAGGTTAGCGCCAAATAGTGCCTCCACTCAATTTAATTTCTTTCCAGTGACTAGGTCAGGACTCAGAATACACTAGACGGTTTGCAAGAACCCTGGAAGTTTTAGACCGCACACCGACCAATCAGGGAAGAGCTGTGAAGCCATGACGTCCAACTCAAGCGCCTGTCTGAGTCCCTTTTGTGGAACAGCACAACAGTAAACAAAGCGGTCAAGATGGATGTAGACGAAGACAGACATTCTGTGTTGGCAACGATTCCCGAGATCGAGGATTTAAAGCCAGAATAAAGAGAATGTTTGGTGAATTTTATCAAGGGGAAAGAGGTTATTGTCCTTCTTCCTACAGGATTTGGGAAAAGCTTAATATACCAGTTTGCCCTGTTAGCAGCGCCTTACATAAGTCATGACCAAATAGCAGCAATTGGTTAAATTGAAAAAAGTACTACGGTCGAGCGAACAAATTCTAATGCTGCGAGGTCAGATGGTTTCTACGAAGTGAAACCAGCTGATGAATCAGGCTCACGAATTGAGACACCCCTTCAAAAATCACATACCTCATCAATAGTCTCCGCCAGCTTTTACGTAAGCAGATGCGACGAGCTTTTGCCAGAAATCCAACATGCCGTCTACAACTGTGGTGGTCTCTCTTGCGTGGGCTATTGGCACATTTTTATGGTTTCCTGCAGCTAATTGGAAAATGTGTATAGGTTGTATAGGTTGTGGAGAATGACCGAGTCAAGATCCTCAGGGACCTACAGATACAGATGGACAAGATGACGATGAACCAACCAGACAGAGTGGTGGTAGATAAGCAACAGAGCAGAGCCGCGGTGGTGGACATCGCAATACCAAGCGATGGCAACACGGAAACTAGAGAAGATGGAAACTAGAGAAATCCCAGGGGCTCAAGGAGGAGCTGAAGAAGGCCTGGAAGAGTGGCTACATCAGATACTGGGAAAAACAACAGACATCTCAGTGTAGAAAAGCGCAATACAGTAAAGATACTACGCAGAACTCTCAAGCTCCTCTGGTAGAGGACCCGAACTGGATGAGTATGAGAGAGACCAATCACCGTGGAAGGTGGAAGGTGAGGAGTACATTATATATATATAATATATATAATATATATATATATATATATATATATTATATATATATATATAATATATATATATATATATATATATATGTGTATATGTATATATGTATAGTATATATATATATATGTATATATGTATATATATATGTATATATATGGATATATATGGGTGTAGGTATATATATATATATATATAGGTCATACCCCTCTGTTTGGAGTGTGCCTCTGAAAAATCTTCATTTGGAGAGGTATATAGCCCTAGTCTGATTCATCAGCTGGTTTCACTTCGTAGAAACCGTCTGACCTCGCAGTGTTAGAATTTGTTTGCTCGACAGTAGGCAGGTACTTTTTATCATTTAACTAATCGTTGCTATTTGGTCGTGACATATGTAATGTGCTGCTAACGGGACTAACTGGTATATTAAGCTTTTCCCAAATCCTATAGGAAGAAGGGCAATAACGTCTTTCCGCTTGATAAAATTCACCAAACATTCTCTTTATTCCGGCTTTAAATCCTCGATCTTGAGAATCGTTGACAACACACTGAATGTATGGATCTTCGCTGATTGACTAGTGCCCGAACTCGCACTTCTGGGGTTTTTGCCAACTGTTTATTGTATTTTGATTCCTGACCTAGTTACTGGAGATAAATGAAATTGAGCAGAGGCACCAGGTGGCGCCAGCCTGGTTACGAATTGAGACACCCCTTCAAAAATCACATAGGTCATCAGTAGTCTCCGCCAGCTTTTACGTAAGCAGACGCAGAGCTTTTGCCAGAGTTCCAACAAGCCGTCTACAACTGATATGACCAGAAAGTCTCCTCTGAAGGTTTCTATGTTATTTGATTACCACCTTAATATCATAGTGTTTTATTTGTCATGGTGAGTTATTTTACTGTCCTTGACCCAGTTTTATTTTGTAATTTCTCTAGCTGTGTGTGTTTTGAGTTTTACTTCCTGTTCCTGTATTGATTGTTTGCTCCGCTCTAATGTGTCTGGCCAGTGTCGTGTTCTCCTCTGCCCTTTGTTTGGTTCTTTTGTCATTGTCAGTATCACATTTTTATCAAACATCTTTGCAAGTGCAGCCCTGCATTTTGGTCCTTTTTCTGCTCTCAACGTGACACTTATGACATCACACAGTGGGACCAAATGTTTTTTAGCTCTGGATAAAAAGACTGTATATAATGTCCTATAAGATTTCTTAAAATGGAAAAGATTAATATTACAACTAAGGGCAATGAAGACGAAAAAACTCTTGACCTAGTTGATATCACGATTTCCAACCAGGGAGTAAAATTTTAAACCTAAAAAATGACCAAATTGGGAAAACGTATGAATGTTTTTGCAAAAATCTTAAATATTATGATCTTAACTGTGTTTTAGTGCAATGAATAGTCTAAACTGTCAGAGGCACTTTAAAAGAAACCTACCCCAATACCCTTCAACTGAACCCAGGCTTAAGTTTCCCCGCCTGAACACTTCCTTATTATTTATTCATGAGCTACACTCCACAGGCGTGAAAGCCTTTGACCAACTAAGCTTTCAAAACAAGAATAAAAACTAAAATCAGATACTAGAACTAGATACTCATTTGAGGAGGTATCGATACTAAAAAAGTCACATTCACAGGATAAAAATGAACCTTTCTGAATAGGTTTAGAATGATTTTGAGCTGTATCAGAACAAATATAAGACCACATTAGACTTAGACGAACTTTATTGATCCACAAGGGAAATGACATAAGAAAAAGTAAAAAATATTAATATAAAAATATAAAAGAATATAAATATAAATAATAATAATAAAAATAAATAAATAAGAATGATAAAACTATAAAAAAAATATTAAAAACAAACAAAAAATAAATAAATATAAAATATAAAAATAATAAAATAATAATAATAAAAATAAATAAATACAAATTATAAAACTATAAAAAATATATAAAAAAGTAAAAAAATATAAATACAAAAATATAACTTAGTAAGAAATATAAGTGTATATATTAATAAATAATATAAAGAACGTAAATAATATAAATATAAAAATAAATCTAAATAAGTAGCAAAAGATAGCAAGAGACTAGTGTCAAATAAGACATCATCAAAATAAAATAGAAAAATAAATAATAAAATCTCAGCTTTATACAAGAGTTCATAGGAAGACATTAGGGCTGAGTATCATTAAGAAGTATTGAGATACGATACATAGGCCACGTTACGATACATATCTCGATACAGTGAGCTTTTGATTCGATACGATTCAGTACGATATATTTCAAAATGATTCAATATGGTTTAATAAAAAATTAAGTCTAAATCATGGCTGTGATACTAAAAATCTTTGTTAAACCACTTTTTGTGCAAAGTTAATATGAAACACAAACATTTTAATCATTAAAACTGCAAACATAAACCAGTTTTCTTCCTCTAAACAAGCAACAAAACTGTAGCACTGTAACAAAATAATGTAGTAAAATGTCCCAAAAAAATACTCATGGTGATATATCGATTCAGCAACCAACGATATCGATACTGTATTATCACATTAAACGATATGATATATTGATATTTGGATATTTTTGCATACTCCAAGGCAACATGGTAATATAAAAGAAAGTATTATGATTTAATGTTGAAAATTATGTTCTATTGTCTAAAGAAAGAGTGTTTTTAGTTCTCATGGTTGTATTGGAATGGGTTTTGAGTGTCCAGTCTATTCCTTAGTAACGAAATAGAGTTTGAAATTGTAGTTTTACTGATAACATCCCTTGGTGACTTTGGGTATTTCCCTGTATGCTTCTTGTTTGTGTTGTAGTTACCTTAGCAGTGAGTGGGTGGTAGGCTGAATATCATTGTCATGGCACTGGTCATGTGGTAGTGTTGGCGAGGCCGGACACACCCTGAAGAGACAGAGCAGAAAGCGGAGAGAGCGGAAGGGGAGAGGAGGAAGAGGAGGAAGAGGAGTATGGGCTCTGTTACACTGCCCAAAGCCACGGACTCCATGATCTCCACCACATCGAGCACCGCCGAGATGGTGACGCAGGGAAAACTCCAGATCAGCCCTATGGAAAATGATGAAGAAGGTTAGTCGAATTACACACAAATTATTCGAGTGTAACAAAATGGTAGATTGTTAAGCTAAAATATGACTTAAATATAGCTCTGTCACGCTAAACGAAACAGAGAAACTGACCTAAAATAGCCTTAGTTTTAGTTTGTTTCTATAAATAATTAGGGATGTAACAATATCCAAATCTCTCGGTACGATATTATCACGATATACGGTACGATATTTATTGCGATATTTCAGAGAGACTGATATAATTCTGTTTTTAAAATACCTTGACAACATTTTGGTGTGAATTATTTCTGTCATAATCCCAAGAATTCAAGTAAAAAACAGATCCCTTCATGTTGTTTGCACTGCAATGAATCATGGGATATGTAGTTTCTGATGTTTACAAGATGTTGCTGCTGTAAAAACATGCATTTAAGCAAAGGAACTTGTAATTAGATATATTGTGAGACTTTTGATGATACAGTATCACGATATTTCAGTTATTCTTACATCCCTAATTTTAGTTATAATTATTCAACCCTAAACATCTTAAATGTTATTATACTATAAAACACAAACTGGGTAGTACTCAGTTACATTTACTTTACTTTTACAAATGTTATGTTTTGTTTAATTTGTGTCCTTCAAATTACAATTATAAATCAGATGACATTCAAAGGTGCAGTATGAAAACCTTTCCATCTTCATAAAGACCAAACCAGACCAAGTTACAGGTCAGATCTGTGGCGAGAATGCCTGTTTTTTGAGGTATCTTTGAGCTATAAAACCACCTGTAATTGAATAAATGTAAGGTGGAGCTGTTTCATGTCGTAATGTGAAACACTTCCGGCAGCGCAATGACTTAAAAATCCATACAAACAAGCTTACGATGGACCCTCTACCAGAAAAGTTACTTAAAGCACCTTTAATTTTGTAATACTTGACATTCAAATAGGGGGAAATCTAAAAGTGTTCATACCGAGTACTTATTAATGCTTTTGAATCTACCTTACCATAAGTATTCCACAGTTTTCATCAAACCTAAACCTAATCTAACCTAAAGATTTGTCCTAATAAATCTCACAATTTGCAAGTAAGACGATGTGCGAGATTTTTCTACATGTTTGTGGGCTGCTCCCTTTTCTCCAACGCACCCGTCTCAAGTAATTAATGTGTGAACTTCTCATTCTTTCACATTTTTCATCATAAAATATAAAAGTAGTAGTTTAATTGAGTCAAGTGAGGCTAAAAGAGCTAGCTGCAAAACTATTACAAAGTGACATAAATAACGTAGCTCACCATTTGTTCATAATATTCTGCTTAGTAAAAAAAAAAAGGTAGAAATAAATCGATTAGAGCGGAGTAATTTGTTTCCTCATCACAAACAGATCTGGAGGTGTGTTTGCTTCATTCATAAATGCATATTTAGGCTTCTCTTAAACAAAAAAACATGTCATGTGCTCCACTGTGTTTTTAAACTCCATACACCTTCACAAGAATTATTTGGAATTGCCAATCTCTACTGAACAAAAGGTAAAAGGAGCTGTTAACTTGAAATTGACTTAAACTTCATGACACTTCAAGATGGAACAGAGCATTTTGAGCTTTGAGATGTGAACAGACTAATAATAAAGTGTTACTCAAACATGTGTGAATGAAACAAAACACAACTCCAGGTTTGTTTTTGTGGAGGAAACAACATTACAACACGATTTAAAGCTCACAAGAGTCTATTTTGCGTAATATAGGACCTTTAGACATGTTTAAATGAAAAATCTGCATTATAACCAACATGCAAAAGAGTCAATTTCGTATAACATGGGAGTTTAAGAGTTAAAAGTTCACTCTCATGTATAGTAGACTGGAGTATGTTTTTACACAGGAGCAGAGACGTGGTGGTGGTGTGCATTTACATACGACTGACATAACTAATGAAGCATCACAATGGCACGCCTCAGGTTACAAGTCTGTCATAGGATCATGTGCACACACGGGCTGTTTACATGGGCTTTGTGATGTGGAGAGTCCGGTTGGAAGAGTATTGTGGACTTTATTCAAATAATGTCAGCTGAAAATGTCGTAGCTACGGTAGGAAAACAAGCCCCGAGTCAGAGGTCTTTGGAGAATCTCTGAGCTCTTGGATACAGACACAGTGACAGCATACAACAAAGCACTATAGATAAACATGTTTGTAAGCACTTAACTGTAGCTGAAATCACTCAGAGTTCACAAATAATTTCACAATGATATCTCTCTATTCTCTAATCTATTTTACTGAGAGGGATATGAGTCTCGTCCCCACGCCCTCCATTACGCCTCAAGCCAGATTCAAACATGGCTGTGGAATCTGATATGTTATTTATTTATTTATTCTACTTTCTACATTTTAGATACACACCAAAGACATCAAATATATGAAGTAAGATATATGAAACTTTATATCTTTTATATTCAAATCCTCAAAGTAGTCACCCTTTGCTTTGTAGAAAAAATATTTAGTAGTTAATACATTTTTTTCCCTTTATCTATCTAATTTCATATATTTGATATCTTCTGTATGTATATAAAATGTAGAAAGTGTTAAAAACAAACAACATTGAATGAGAAGGTGTGTCGAGAACTTACAATAGGGTTCGGTCAAGTGGTAACGGAGGGAAACGGGCAGATTTTTTACATTCAAATAGCTCTTATTCAGAAACTAGAGGGACTATTGAAATAAGTAAAGTATCAGAATGTAGGAAAGAGTTAACACTCCAACAGGGTAAAGTTAAACCTGTGATATTCTTTCAAGTTGTTGACAAAAAATAAAAAAACTCATGTCGGTAACAGAGGGAATGAAATATGCAGCACTTTTTGGGCAATAAATACAAACAGTGATAACTAGCGGTTCTCACTTACATATCCTTAACAAACTGGTTTGAATATTTGCTTCATATAGTTTTCTACCATATGGTACAAGATTAGGTTGAAAAACCTCTTACTTTTTGAGTAATGAGATTTTTTATTAAGAAAGGTCATGGTAACGGAGGGAAAAGTAACGGAGGGAAAATTACCATTTTTTAAAACTTGTAAAACACAGGTTTTACCAGATACTAACACCTAATAGTTTTAATTTTCATAAGTATATAAGTATACTACCTAGACATGTAGATTAGTCAAAGATGAAGCTTGAAAGTTAACCTGAAGAGGATTTGCAGGTCTTTGAGGTTTTTGTTCAAGGCCTAAAAATTGTATATGTAACATGGTCTGTTTAAAACATATATAACTTTAGAACCAAAAATGGTACAGAAAAAAGGTAAACAGTTTCATAAACTAGAGTACATATGCTATCTGTTGAATACATTTTTATATCAGATGCATTAACTTGAATTTTTGGCCTTGCTGTTTACTTCTGCTTGACCGGGCCCAATAGCAATAAAATAAATAATAATCCATTAATCTTATACAGATTTTTCTTTTTAAAGCTCAAAATCTCTTTACAATTTTGCACATTATTCATTCACTCGCAGCACTTTCATACTAAGTGCTGTGAGTGAAGGGTTTGCCTAAGGACACAGAACAGGCCTGGCCCTGATTAGCTTCTAAGATCTGACGAGATCAGGCTTGGACCAGGAGCTTTGGCCACAAATGAGAGGTAGTGTACATCTAAAACCACATGCAATTATGTATTATAAAACAATCTCAAGCCTGTGTATTATACAACATTTTACCTTCTGAAATTTTGGTTTTGCATATCACACTCTGTAAAGCCATGATGATAATGTAATCTGACTGTTCATTTGAATCCTTATGTTTTTCCCTAGCAAAAATATTCCTGCAATTTGAATTATTTTACATATGCAAGGCTCCGTTTCCCTTTCCAGAAATGACCCTGGTTGTCATTAATAGGTCATGATTGGGTCCCATAATGGTGTGTGAGTTTGAAAATGTCTTAAACTGATTAAATTGGTCTCATTTTGCAGATAAGAGATCGGGGGGCCTGGGCTGTTGTGGCTGGGTGCTGGTCGCCGTCTCCCTCCTGATCGTGGCCCTCACCTTCCCACTGACTCTCTTTTTTTGTATAAAGGTACACCTGCAATATTCATTTCAATTCAAAAAGTTTATTGTCAAATTTCCATATGAACATATGAAAAATGTAAATTATGTTCTCACTCTCAATCTTCTAAATTAAATAATAAAATAAAAGGAAAAGTCTAAAGTTCTTCTTAATGGAGACTCAGGTTCCTAGCTTCCTGGTGGTTAGAGAGGGGAGAGATCAGCTTCCTAACAGCTTGGTGGATGAATCTGTTAGTGAGTTTTCCTGGCTGTGTTCACTCTGCGCTGCAGGGCTCTCCTGTTGTGGTCTGTGTAGCTTCCGCCTCAAATAGTGATGAAGCTGAAATAATGCTCTCAATGGTTCCTCTGTGGAATGTGGTCATGATGGTGGTGAAGCTCTTGCCCACTTGAGTTTTTCGCAGGAAGTAGAGGCATTGTTGGGCTTTCGTCAACAGTGATGCAGTGTTGGTTCAGGAGAGATCCTCAGTGATGTGCACCCCCAGGAGTCTAGTGCTGCTCACTCTCTCCACAGCAGCACCGTTGATAGTCAGGAGCGGGTGTTGGGTGTGCCTCTCTGGAAGTCGACAACAATCTCCTTAGTCTTGCTGACGTTCATCTGGAGGTTGTTGTCTCTGCACCACATGGTCAGACTACCTCTTTCTTGTAGTGAGTCCCACCTGAGTTTTGTCGCCAGAGAAGTTCACAAGGTGGTTGGTGCTGCAGGTTGTTGTGCAGTCATGTGTCAGCAGGGTGAAGAACAGACGGCTCAGCACACAACCTTGGGGAGCCTCCATACACAGAGTGATGGTGCTGAAGGTATTGTTGTCAACACGTTCTGCTTGTGGTCTCCGGCTGAGGAAGTCTAGCAGCCATTTGCAGAGGGAGGTGCTGAGACCCAGCTTGTCAAGTTTGCCGATGAGTTGTTGTGGTATTATGGTGCTGAATGCTGAACTGAAGTCTATGAACAGCATTCTCACATATGAGTCTTTAGTGTCCAGATGGGTGAGGGCTAGAGCAGATCGCATTCTCTATGGTACGTTTGGCCCGGTATGTGAACTGGAAAGGGTTCAGGGTGGGGGTGGTGTGGGACGGGTTATGACTAGCCATTTAAAGCTCTTCATGATGATGGGTGCCAGTGCCACAGGGAGGTAGTCATTGAAGCAGAATGGGGATGGTTTCTTTGGCACAGGTATGACGGTGGTGGTTTTGAAGCAAGATGGGACAATGGCTTGCTCCAAAAGGTGTTAAAGATGTTTGTAAAGACATTCTTTAGCTCCTCTGCACAATCCTTCAGCACACGGCCTGGGATGTTATCTGGACCTGCTGCTTTGCGTAAGTTGATGGTGGTGAGAGAGACAGGCACAGAGTCCTGGAGTCATGGAAAGGGGTTGTGGTTTTCTGTGCTTGGGTGTTGTTTTGTGCTTCAAAGCATGCAAAGAAGCTGTTCAGGTCATTGAGCAGAGAGGTGTTGCTCTCACAGCTCTGTGGGCGGGCTTGTAGTCCATGATGGCCTGTAAGTCCCGCTGTAAGCTCTTTGCATCTCTGCTGTCTTTAAAGTGGGAGGTTTTCTTGTTTGTGTACTCCTTTTTTGTTTTCCTTATACCCCAGCTCTCACTATTCTCAGGCCAGGTTCATCCCCAACTCTGAAGGCTTTGTCTCTGGCCCTCAGCAGCTTGTGTACTTCCCCTGTCAACCATGGCTTCTGGTTATATATTATATACACTACCGGTCAAAAGTTTAAGAACACCCTAATTTTTCCAGTTATTTATTGCAATCCAAGTCATGCAAGTCCAATGAAGAGCTTGAAATGGTACAAAAGTAAGTCCTGAACAGCCAGAGGGTAAAAAAAAGTTAAAAGATAACAAAAAAGTCCAAGCTCTGCCAAAACTACCTCAGAAAAAAAGAACAAGATGGTAAGTTTAAAAACATGGAGTGTCCAGCACAGTCTCCAGACTTAAACCCCATCGAGCTGGTTTGGGATGAAATGGAAGAGTGAAAGTCAAACAACCTACAAGTGCCACACATTTATGAGAACTTCTGCAACAGACTCGGGAAGAACTTTCTGAAGAATATTTGATTTCTGCTGTAAAAAGAGCCACGAGTGTGTTCAGCTGTTATATCTGCCAAAGGTGGACACTTTTATGAATCAAATGTTTAGAATACGTTTTGGTTCAACAGTAAACAGTAAAAAAAATGGAAAAAGTATGGTGTTCTAAAAGTTTTGACCGGTAGTGCGGCAACAACTTGATTCTTGGTGGATAAAAAGATGAAAGTCAGAAATAGAGCAGGCCAGAATTCTGTATCTCATACTGGCTTAACACAATGGATGCTTGTGTCAAATACAAAAAAAAATATAGTCTGATTTGAAAAATGAAAGGATCCAAGTTAGAATTTGAAAAATAGAGTTGCCAAAATTATCGGAAAATTGGATACTTGTCAATACTACAACTATTATCGAAAATAGATAGTAATTTGAGCAGGTATCAATGCGAACTGTAGTGTCCATGGGTTTCAGAATGATGAGAAATTAGGGCCGTTGTTATTGTGTTTAACAATTTAAAACTACATATTCAAATGGAGCAGGCCAGACTTCTGAATCTCATATAATGTAGACTAAAAAACATGGATGTTTATGTCAAATACATGTTGTCTTTATGCATTTGCAGATAGTGCAGGAGTATGAGCGCGCAGTTATCTTCAGGCTGGGAAGAATCACGGACAGAAAACCTAAAGGGCCAGGTGGGTCCCCCATTTTACGCATGTATTTTCAAAGCCTTATCTGTTTGAATGTGTTGACAGTTTTGATAAAGTCGTGTGAGGCTACTTAGGCAAAAACATTAGGCAAAAATCCTATTCAAAATCCTATTCAATTTTTAAAATTTGTAGATTTTTGGAGTACAAACTGGTCCAGATTCTTCTCAGAATGGTTGATGTGACTGAAAATAAGTGGGTTACATGTCCATAAGATTGAGAGTTCTCTTTTCTCAGAAGCTGGATAAACAGAAATGAATTAAGAAAACGTACCAGCTAGGAACATGGTTTTGATACTAGTATTTGTACCAGTATTCTTCAGAAAAAACAAGATATCAACATGGTGTCTTTGTAATTTTACTTATTTGCAAAAGTAAGCACCTGAATAAATGAAGTATGTTTTGCAATAGGCCTTTTCTTTGTCCTTCCCTGCACGGACACCTTCGTCAAAGTCGATCTGAGAACCGTCTCCTTTGACATTCCGCCACAAGAGGTCAGTGTGGCGTTCGTTTTAACACTGGTCATTTATGTTCCTGTACTTACCCGCGTGGTTTTGTGGACAGATCTTGACGAAGGACTCCGTGACGGTCTGTGTGGACGGGGTGGTGTACTTCCGCATCCACTGTCCCATCTCATCTGTGGCCAACGTGTCCAACGCTCACTCCTCCACCCGCCTCCTGGCACAGACCACTTTGAGGAACGTCCTGGGCACCAAGAACTTGGCAGAGCTGCTGTCAGACAGAGAGGGGATATCAATCAGTATGCAGGTGAGGAGGAGGACAGCACCTGACAAAGAAAACACACCACCAGGAAAATAGCATGGATCTACTGTTATTGAATATAGCTAAATCTTACAAATCTTCAAAAACTTTTCAAATCATCAGTGCTATAAAGGGCCCATATTAAACTATTTTTTGATCTATGTTATAATGTTTCCTCATCAACATGGCTAAAAGCTCACAAGAGTACAGTTTGTGTAATATAAGACCTTTAAATTAAGACCTGAGTGTTGTGTTTTTGTTGTTAAAGGAATCCCTGGATGAGGCCACAGACCCGTGGGGCATTAAGGTGGAGCGTGTGGAGATAAAGGACGTGAAGTTGCCTCTGCAGCTGCAGAGGGCCATGGCGGCTGAGGCAGAGGCCAGTCGAGAGGCCAGGGCCAAGGTAAAACAGGACTTATGTATTTTTACTTTTGGTGTATCCGGGTGACCAACTGGGATTGCTGCAAACCAATCAGTCAGTGGTAAGAAAATACAAAAGAACAATACTTACTAACTACAAATGTTAGTACTGTAGTACTGTACTTTACTTAAGTACATTTTACAGTGAATACTTTTTACTTTTACTCCACTACATTTGAGATCTAGACTGACAAGTAAAAAGAGACCTGCTTATTTTTTTTTTTTACAAAATTTAATTTGCGTTTCTGTCCTAACTTTCAATACATTTCAACACAATACACAAAAATGGGTAGAAAAAAATAAGAAGTCAACTGAATCACTTAAAATCAGCAAAATCCTTTATGAAAAGAACTACATTTCATCCTTTAATTGTTCTAAAAAATCTCTGCAAAATACTTTTACTTTTTATTCTTTAAGTACATTTTTAAACTAGTACTTTAATATTTTTACTTCAGTAGATTTTTTCATATGATACTTTTAGTAACTTTTTGCCCTTGTGTCTGTACTTTTACAAAACTGAGTACTTCATCAACGACTGACCCGAGCTCTCGAGTCAGTTTGTTTTTTTGTTTTCTTTATCACAGCCAAACACACTCTGGGACTAAAAATATGTCTTACAGGACCAGTAAAGCTGATTCACTGTGGAAAGTTTAAAACCTGATGACCAAAACAACAACTAAATTATGCAAACTTTATCCACATGGATTATAAAGTCCTCTGGTTGCTAGGTGAACGCAAAATTATACACCACTGAGTATCGAGTCTGTGCCTTAGTACAGAAATCGAGTTTGAAATGTTGGCATTGTGACAACACTAAACACTAATCACAAAACTATGGTATTTTAAACTAAGATATGAAAAAATAAAGAGCTATCCTAATAATTAAATAAATGTTGCAAAGTAAAAACATGATAATTCACATTTACCCTAAGTGAAAATGCCTGAATTGACGTTTGATAAGAAAGCTGCAATGGTTGATGACCTGAATGACTTGAGTGACTTGTGTCTGTGTTTCAGATCATCGCGGCCGAGGGGGAGATGAATGCTTCGCGGGCTCTGAAGGAGGCGTCTCTGGTGATTGCTGAAGCTCCCTCTGCTCTCCAGCTCCGCTACCTGCAGACGCTCAACACCATCGCTGCAGAGAAGAACTCCACCATCGTGTTCCCGCTGCCCATAGACATGATCCAAGCTTTCATGAACAAATAGTTACGCTTTTACACAGATCATTTAGATCACGAAGATCCTGCATGCATCTACCTGAAGAAGAGTGTATATAGATTTGAGCCAACAGTCTGCTGTATACATGTTTTAAGAAACACACGGAAAGTTATTTATGTTAAGTTGATTAAAGCACAAAAAGGCTCTCCTCTCACCTGCGCAGCACTCTGACAGCTGTGGGTCTGCGGGTCCACGCACCCGAGCCTCTGACACAAGAGGAGGAAGCAGCTGCTGGGTTCACACTACAGACATGCTGCATATTACATAGAAGAAATACTGTATTTTTCATCATGCATTACAAAAAAAGGAAACAAAAAACACCTGCAGACGAAAATGTCCATGTAGTTTGTGATTTAATACTTAAATACAGTGCAACAATGACACTACAGACATTACGTCTTAATGGGCACATTAAAAAAGCCAGTTGAGCTACAGCTGCATTTCTGCAGGACAAATAAATAAATAAATATACACTACAACAATAATCGAAGAATGCACATGACGTCATAAAGACATGCGTTCTCTTAAACATATCTGAGTCTGAATACAATCTTTACAACTCAAGTCTTGTAAACAAGTAAACAACAGTGACATTAACACTTGTAAACAAAGTTGTCATTTAGTGAAGATAAAGTAAAGATGGAGAGAGTGTGTCATGTCCACAGGACACAGACAGCCCACCACAGCCTCATACTTTACAGTACATTCTGCCCAGGACATTTAGATTCATTTGATGATTGTTACATATATACTCGCTATTTTGCACAGTTAGAAGTTATGTAAACTCAAAGAATAAAATAAATAAAAGTCGTATTCTATTGTATGGTTCTTGACACCTGAGATGACTTGGTCATGGTACTGAGGTAAGAGCAAGCAACCATCATGCCTTTAGTTTAGTCCAAATTATCTATTCTTTTTACAGTTTCATTCACATTTATTTACAGTGTGAATGGAGTCTGGGGCTGAGTTTACATTTGTAGAAAATAACAGTAAATTATGTTTTGTTGCAAAAATCCAGAACGAAATGCTGTTTTTTATGTATAGTATTTTAGCTGATCTCTCCTCATGCTGATGCTGAACAGACGGGGTACTGTAAAAGACTACTGTATATCAGGTATTATAATAGTGTCTACTGTAGGTCAGCTAATGACTTTCTATCTTCTACTCTATGAAAGTAGCACTTCTGTTCTTTCCCTGCGTAAAGAGTAAGAGGCATTTGCTGGAAGACAGATCATGCCAAGCATGAGGATTTCTACAGTTCTCTACGAAAAGAAGCAGAGTCCACAGCCCAAAGTATCTGACAGACTCAGACAGTGGGACCTTGTGACCATGTGGAGTTTAGAGTTTGACAGTACGGCAGTAGGACAGTACGCAGAGAGAGACAGAGGCTACATGTGTCCAGTGTTTGTGACACTCACAGTGTCCTCATGTCCAGTGTCTCATGTCCATGTGCAGTAGGTAGTTTTAGGCTGTGCCAGACGCTGCTGGTGGAGAAAACGCACAACCAAAGGCTTCTTCTCTGTCTCCTGCTCCATGATCCTGAGCGTTGGTCCAAATGTTCCATGTGGATGGATACAATTACAGCAGATGAGGCACTGGCTTCACTGGTTTGGTGATTCCCTTTTAACATGGCTGGAGTGAAATGTCAGATGAAGATTGGAGTCTTTGGTGATCACTGGTGGTAGGAGTGTGGGCGAGCAGGGGATCCTGGGGCAGGAGAGGCCCGGTGCAGGGGGGAGGAGGAGGGGGACATGCTGGGGCTCAGCTCTCCCGTCTGCAGCCTCCACAACAGCTCCTCATTAGTGCGACTCAGACGCTTCTTCTCCTTGCTCTCCTGCTCTACATGCACCTGCAGGTTGGCATTCTCCTCCGACAGTTGTCTGAAACACACAAGTGAATGAAAATCTGCTGTTTGCTGAGAATGAAATGCCACTATGAAGAGGCAGGGCCTGTTGGAGAGAATTGTGCTCTTTTGAACCTGTCAAGCCATTTTAGAACAATATTTCAGTTTAAAATGATCCAAATGTAAAATCATTTTTTCTTAGAACTATGGTGGTGGTAATCACAATTGTCAGATTTTATATTGTCTTGCATCTCTTCTCTGCAACAACAAACGTGCACACATCATGTTTACTCCCCCCACACTGTTGCCTCATAGGCCTGACCTGGAGACAGCGAGGTTCTTGTCAATGCGTTCCTTCAGGTCCTCGTTCTGCTGCTGGAGAACCTGCAGCCTCTCCTCCAGATACACGTTCTTTTCAGCCTGCTCAAAGACACACAGCACCACAGCACAACGTTACAACACACACAGGCGGGTTTACAATCAAAAAGTCAAGAAAGCACAAGTGCATATACAAAACAGCATTTTGGAGCATACTAGTTTCTCCAGCTCTGTGATCTTCAGTTCCTGTTGATGGATCTGTTGGTTCTTCATCTCCAGAACTTCCTTCAGACTCTTCAGGTCTTCCTCTATGTGTTTATATGGGGCTAAGGCATCCTGGGAGACAAGACACTTCCTGAGTAATCTGTTTTGTAATAAAGGCTCTATTAGGGTTATGAGTTGACGTTACCACGATCTGTTCATCTGTACTTCTGCGCAGAGCCTCCTCAAAGCGTTTGGCTCTGTCTCTTAGACTGCGGTTCTGAAATGTCAGTGTGTCCACCTGGTCCTGAGCCGTGTGCACATGTGTTATTAACCTGCTCATCGATTATATGAAATGAGACGTGAGGACAGAGCCTGTACCTGCAGGGACAGCCTGATCTTCTCAAACTCCTCTTCCAGAGACTTTCTCTGCTGCTCATGGGCCATCTTCAGATCTGACACAAAATCACATTTGAAATGCTCATAGTGAAAACAGTTGTATGAATCTTAGATCTGTGGTTCTTGTCATACTCTTGACAGTCCTGGTGTGCTCCTCCTGTAGCGTGGCCAGAGTGTCACTGTGAGAAGACTCCATCTCCATCAGAGACGCTTCATGATTCTCACTCATCTCCTCAATCTGGGGGCACAACAGAATATTAGAAAGGTAATAGATCCTGAAGGAAATTCTTACATTATTATATAAATATTGTTTACAGTATTAATATAAATATGAAATACATATTTTAGTAGCTATATTTACAGATGATTGCTGTTTGAAGGATAATAACTACACAATGATGGATTTGTTTAATTAGACCTCACAGTAAAGAAGGGGGTTCAGTGCATGAGCTGCTTTGCCTTGTAGTTGGCAGTATTGGGTGTGTCCATGCACCTGCTGCTGCTGCCTGTGCTGCAGCTCCTGGAGCTCTTGTCTCTGCTCCTCCTGGAGTCTCTGTGTCTCCTGTGAATGAGACAGGTTCAGTCTGTCCTCCAGAGCCCCCAGCTCTCTCTGCTGCTGCTCCCGCAGACCCTCCAGCTCGGCCTCAAAGCTCCGCTCCACGTCCTCCTTCTCCTGCTGCAGCTGCTCCCAGTGCGCCACGCTGAACGCTACACACACAACAAATCTCTTACAAACAGCTAACAAGGTCATGTGCACATCTGAACAATGGAACTCAATGTTTAAAGTCCATCCAGATACTTCTGGGGAGACATGTAATGTGAATATAAGGACTGTACGAATATTTACAACAACAATTTTTAACAACAAATCCAAGCTTGTGTCTGTGTCAGCTAAGATCAAACATTCTGGTACCACAAGACTGAGCACAAAATGGCAGGCGGCCCACACTGGCTCTTGACTAGTGCTAGTATCATTTATAATGGATGATCTAGAGTAGCTGGAGTTGCCAGGTCCCTGTGGAGGCACAGAGTGAACACTTACCCACTTCATCCCTGAGTCTGTCCAGCTCCAGAGCCAGCTCCCGCTCCTTCACGACAGCGCTCTCACTCTAGAACACACAACAAAGAGCACTCAACACAAACACTAAACACTAAGCACTCTGCTGCTATGGCCAAGAAAGACATGTGTTTCACTGTTTATTTTTAGCATAAAAGGAGTCGGCCAAATAATGTGAGCATAAATAAACCTGTTTGAGTCTGGGTCTGGACACTGATCCTGAATCTTGGCAGCACTGATCTGTCTCTTTATCACTGAGAGAGCCAAGATGAAGACTCCTGGCACAATCAATTCTTTAGAGATTCAGTAAAGGATAAATATTTCCAAATGCAGCTGTGCTTCACTTGTGCTGCGCTGTCACATTTTACAGTTTATAGAATCAAAGCACAACAGTCCAAACACTGGCTAGAAAACAACATTTCCGAGAAAGCAGAAAAACAGAAGTGAAAGATGTCTGAGTGTCTCCCCCGGATGATGTCATCAGGCTGAGGTCCTACAGGAGCCATCAGTGAACAGCCTAGAGCCACACCTATCCTATTACCCACAATGCCCCAGCCGCTCCAGACACCTTCCTGTTCACAACCCCAGAGAATATGTGACATGCATGATAATGACTGATCTAACCTTTCCTGTGTAATCCATATAATCACAGCGCACCGGGACGCACAGATCCAGCTTTTTAAAACCTGATGCCAGTTTTGATACTAAAGCTTCAAGTATCTGCCAAAACACAGAGCCAACAAAAACCAGAGCAGAGACTGAAAACAGCATTTATGTTCTTTATCCAAAAATAAAATAAGATAAAACTGATCCAAATGTGTCATGTATCTGTTATTTATCTCTCGAGTCACTACAGAACTTAGTATTAGAGCCGACCGATATGGATTTTGTTGTGGCCGATATGAAACTGATATAATGGGAGTTGGCGCTGCCGATAGCCGATATAATTGCCCATATATTTAGTGATGTAAAAATTCACTGTAAATCTTGAATTGTTTAAAAAACTTAGGTTTGGCTCTAGTGGATTCTAAATTGGGTTTATTTAGGCAACATTTATTGTTATTCTGACTCTTTACATCATATTTACATACAGTAGATTGGCCTAATGGCATTTTTGCATCACATTCTAGCTACTAGTGATGGGTATTCCAGTTTTGGCTCTTTTGGCTCGGCTCACTAAAGCAGCTGGCTTTTTTGGCTCCCAAGCGACTCTTGAGATTGTGTTGTTGCAAGCAGGACTAAACTAAAACTGAACCAGGACTGAAAAAGGACTAAACCAGGACTAAAACAGATTTAAACCATGTGTGAAACAGGACTAAACCAGAACTGAACCAGGACTGAGTGTCGGGACTCGGTCTCTATCTCTCTCTCAAGACCAAGATTAGTCCTGGTTTATTCATTTTATGCTGAACTGCAGCCAAATATGCACTTTTTTTTATCCTATGCACACGCATATTTCTGAAAGTTTCGTTTTCAGCCGCTGCTGCTGTCAAACTACGGTCTACAAGCGGCTTGAAGAGAAAAAGTGAGAAAAAGAGAAAACACGGCTCCCAATAAGAAACATGCTCCCGTTGTTCGCTCTAAGAGCCGCTTCGATCGCGACCGACCCATAACTCCTAGCTAGAAAACTATCGCTATTAGCCTTTAGCCGTAAAAACGTGCGCACCGCGGTAATTAATTATATGCATAAATGTGGATCATTCACACATCTATTCACAGCTCATTTACATATCAATGCTGGTCCAGTAGCAAATATACGGACAACACAGTCCCTTTACAATAGGCCAATAGAAAACAGCCTGTTTATGTGCGGGAGCTACAGCAGCTAACAGCTAACTAGCTTCAAAGTTAACATATTTCCAACACTCACTGCTCACACAGGCTCCTCCTCACATCACAAGTCTAATAAAAGTCCTTTTAATCCAGACTCAAGACGATTGTCCGTAAAAACAATATAATCTCAGTGTTGAGCACCGCTGCGGGTGTAAACAATAGCACGTGAGTGAAGTGACGTGACTCTGGGGGTGTGTTCAGGGACAGTACTGACACAGACAAATTACACCGCAAATAAATACTGATGCGGAGCCACATATTAGGACATTTATCTGTCTATAAATTGGATTATGAACATAATGTAGAGAGTCTAAGATTTATAACGAGGTATAACATGCCCACGTGAAATATCGGCCCATATCAGCAAGCATATTGCCCGATAGCCGATATGTCTCCAGGTGCCCATATTGGCCGATAATATCGGCCAGCCGATATATCGGTCGAGCTCTACTTAGTATACATAAAAATTCAAATATTATGAGACTTTCTGAGCCAAGGACAACCTGTAGCTGTAAACAGTCTTACTACATCAATTTATATGTCCAAACAGGATATTGGCTGAACCGATATTTGGAGGCTGATATCGAATCCAGCAAAAATTTTCATTGATACCGTCCGGTACCAGTATTGGATCAGTGTGTCTCTGCTAGATCAAAAGGACTACAGACTATACAGACAATACAAACAGCTATTATGATAAATACACAAATATTAAAAACATGTACACTTGGTTTGAGTCTCAAGTATCCCAAAGACCAACTCAAGTCTGGCTTATCTTTTAACTTAACTCTTAACTTACGTCTGTCAAAACTACTAAAAATAAAAATTAAAACTAGTATCGATATTAGATACTCATTTAAGCAGGTATCAATATTAAAAAAGCCACATTTACAGGACACAAACAAATCCTGAAGAGCTTTAGAATAAGCTTAGATATGAGGGATTACACAGATATAAGACCACATGTGAATATAAAAGAAAGCAGTATGATTTAATGCTGAAAATCACATTCTATTGTCTAAATAAAGAGCGTTTTTACTGTCACTGTAGTATCAGAACCAGTATTGAGTATCTATTCCTTAGTTTGATAGCACTACTGAGCTTTATATCATATTTTAGTCAAATGTTCTAATCACAATCAGTGGCCACAAAGTTAAGAAACAATAACTGTCCAGGCAAAGCAGGAAAAATGACTCTGAACTAACAGCAGGATCCAGTTCACTTAAGTGCCACCCAAACGAAACAAGACGAAAATAGCCTCTAGCGCCTCAGTCTCTCGGAACATCACTTGATTAACCTCTACAAAGTCGGCTTCCACGTAATGAGTCCGGTTTCCGAGGGATCAGGAAATGGCCTGGATCAAAGAAACAGAGCTCAACAAACACAGAACAACAAGAACAAGAATCTTCCAGGTCAAATCGATATTATTTGGCAAGTTGGCAAATTGCTGCGTTGTAACAAGCTTTGTAAAATGCAGGAGCTGAATATATTACATTTACAAACATGAATTTAATCTCAACAACCATAAAAAGGCATACTGATTCATCATGGAAACCGTCTGACCTCGCAGCATCAGGATTCATTCACTTGACGGTAAGTGAGTACTTTTTTTAATTTAACCAATCGCTGCTATTTGGTTGTGACGTATGTAATGCGCCACTAACAGGACTAACTGGTATATTAAGCTTTTCCCAAATCCCGTAGGAAGAAGGACAATAACGTCTTTCCCCTTGATAAAATTCACCAAACATTCTCTTTGTTCTGCCTTTAAATCCTCAATCTCGGGAATCGTTGCCAACACAGAATGTATGGCTTTGTCTACATCCATCTCGACCGCTTTGTTTACTGTTGTGCTATACCACAAAAGGGACCCAAACAGGCACTTGAGTTTGACGTCATGGCTGCACAGCTCTTCACCGATTGGCCGGTGCGTGGTCTATAACTTCCAGGGTTCTTGCAAACCGTCTAGTGTATTCCGATTCCTGACCTAGTCACTGGAGAGAAATTAAATTGAGTGCAGGCACAAGGTGGTGCCAGTCTGGATAATAAAAAGGTACATTTTTATAAAAAGTTTTAGAATCAGACATTTTGAATGATCACTAATAAAAAGATCTCTCAAAATCTCGGGTTGTCAATCGTATTGAAACCATGATACCAACTAATACTAAATCTAATATTGAAACCAGATAGTCATTTGAGTAGGTTTTTGATAATAAAAATGTCACATTCGCAGGACAAAAATGAACCTTTCTTGAATAGATTTAGAAAGATCTTGAATTGCATCAGAACAAGTACAAGAGCACATAGACTAGTATACGCCCATGGACCACTATGGAACCTGCCTGGACCACTCAGGGATTACACAGATATAAGACCACATGGGAATATAAAAGAAAGAAGTATTATTTAATATTGAAAATCACATTCTTTTGTCTAAAGAAAGAATGTGGTAAATCATTGTGGTATTGGTCTTGAGAATTTTTAGTATTGAAATCAAGTTTGAAATTTTAGCATCTACAATAGGCTACTCTCGTCTAGGACCTGGACTCCCTTGAAAGAGATTCTTAATCTCGAAGGGACTATCCTGGTAATACCTTCCTGTGCGCCTTATCCTTGTAATGTATTCATGGCCATAAACATTAGACAAAGGCTTTAGAAAAGGCCTGACAAAAGAACACAGCAGCCGATCATATCCTGTTACATAACATTCCAGTAAATTCTAAGCGAGTAGAGAGTGTGAGGCATGCCATCTTTGACTCAGCATCTCTGCCACAGCTTCAGTGTGCTCTGCTCTGTCTCTAGGATACAGCAGCGTGTGAACACACATGCGCACATCCTCCCATCATAGCATTAGCATTAGCTCCACAGCCCCCTCCCCACACAAGCATCGTTTTACCGCTCGCTCCAGGAATGGGTGAGGCAGGACGAGGAGCCGGCAGCAGCGGGGGCCCATACTCGGCTAGCGACGGGCAGCATCCCTCGGCCGTGAGAGCCTCCGGAAGAGAGAGGAAAGAGAGAGGAGAGAGGGAGAAGAAAGAGAGGAGAGAGGGAGGCTGAAGCGGAGGAGGAGAGAACACTACATCCTCACCTCGGCCCTGGTGCTGCCGTTTGCACCAGAACAAAGAGTGAAGCCACAGCTCAGCTCCGTCTGCCACAGCTCTGCCCTTCTGAGCGTCAACGCTCCACGTAACGCTAAGAACAGACTCCCACACACATGGACTGTCTGTGCGGAGGAAGAGGGGGAGGAGCTGGGATCAATAGGCGACCGGCGTTGTCCTCTCTCACTCCGCTCACTCCGTTTACATGAATAAAATCAAGTTCGTTCTTTAGCTGTTGCCTGTTGCTGTGTTTTTCACTGTTGTGACATGATTTTGTTTTGTATGAAAATGAATTGCTCTGAGCCTTAGTGCGGTACTGCCCTGATCAATATTCATATTCATTATATTTATGCCCCACAATAACTGAGATCCTAAGTAGGGCTGGGTATCATTAAGAAGTTGCCAGTACAATACATACCTTGATATGGTGAGCGTACTATTCAATACGATGCATTTCAAATCGATTTGACATGGTTCAGTAAAAACATAAAGGCTAAATCATGGCTGTGATACTGAAAGTCTTTGTTAAACCACTTCTTGTGCAAAGTGAATATGAAAAACATTTTAATCATCAAAACAGTGAAAATGTCAAATGTACTGCATAAACCTTCCTTCCTCTAAACAAACAACAAAACTGTAAGAAAAACATTTAGTAAAATATACCAAAAAATACTCTTGTATCATCACATTAAACAATATGATATATCAATATTTCGATATTTCTGCACACCCCTAATCCTAAGTCTAAGTGCACATCAGAACTACACAGCTGCACCATCATCATCAACTCTGCCACATACATGTCATATGTGCTGCCACATTACACCTTTAGCTCAGAGCAGGTGCCCAAAGTGGAGCCCACAGGGAAAGGGGCCCTCCAGGGGTTATAATGAGGCCTGTGAGGATGTTTTGAGATTTTAAGAAAAATATATTTTGATTTGATTTTGCATTAAAAGATGATGGGGAGGAGGTCAATTCTATCTATTTCTCAATATTTAGTCAATTAAATCAGACATTTCTTTGTGGAAGAACATGTTAATGTGCAAATTGTAATTATCCCTCTACCCACTAATGTGCAATCATTTGGCCACTGAGGATAAAATTTTGGTCACCCCTGGCTTTGAGCCTAGTGTAGAAGTACAATGTTTGGATTGTTATCCACTCAGGCTATTTGGGGAAACCCTTTCTCTGAATGAGCTAATTACTCCAGAATTGACAGAAGTAACCTGATTATTATTAAAAAATGAAAAGAAGCACTGAATATCTAAAGCAGCAGCAACTGTGGCACGGCAGAAGCCTGAGAAAAAGCCCAGAGACAGTCCATGACAAGCAGCAGGACGTCTTCTATTTCTGTCAGGCAAAATATCAATACAGCAGCACAGAGTAGGAGCAGCTCACACAGGTAATCACATTACTGCCCCACTGAAGCACTGTGGGTGGGGCCAGTGAGAAAAGCAGAAACACAGAACTGACCAATCACCAACAACTAACGCAGCACCCACATTCTCAGAGTCAACAACAGAATACAACCTCTTTTTCTCAGGACCAGGCCACAACATTTGAGAATATCATCAAACACAATCCTCCAACACAGCTATATAATGCTCTTGTTTTATGTTTTGCCTCTTCAACATTAGTGATAAAACACTATATGTAGATTTAATTATGCTAGTTGAGGTCACAAAATGCTGAGTGTGACTGTTCTAGTAATGGTGCATTTCAGATATTAAAAACTTGGACTCAGATCTTACATCAGGGGACACAACAAACTGCCCCACATCAGACCTGCCAAGACACCAGCCAGACTCTTCTGCATTCTGTCTGAATCCAGAAGGGATTGGAATCGATCACAGTGAGAAAAACCTTTGTCCTAACTGGGAACGGTCCAACCACAGCCACTATGTTGTATCAACTGTCTCTCAAATGCAGAAGACAGAGCAAGTGATTGGTTAATCTGCCTGTCAATCACACCCTCTGGAATTGGGTGACAGAATATGATTTGAGACCCACACGTCTTTGTAATGTTTTGTCAAAGTGTGTGGTTCTGGCTCGACATGTTTAGTGCCTTTATTTTGGATTCTTGGCCAAAAAAGCAAACCAAACACAAGACACTTTCAAAAAAGAATTACCCATGATAAATTAGTCTGGCACAGAAGTTTAAATCATTGCTTCACTTCTACACAAAATGAGCATGACATGAGCAAACATTGAAAAGTGGACAGCAGAATGGAGACTCTTTTGGACGAAGGTAAAACCCAGATCAGTCCTGAGTTGTATCACACAGTAATATCCCGTAGTGTCAGAGCGCATGGACATTACCTTGTGGCAGAAGTGCTGTGTGGTGATGGTGAACACGTCCAGGCACAGGGAGGCCTTGTGCAGCTGAGCCTGTAGAGTCTGCAGCTGCAGAGCCTGCTGCTCACAGCGCCGCTGGAGCTGCTCCATCAGCTGTCTGTCTGTGTCCTGAGAGCGCAGGGAGCCGTGCACCACCATTGTCCGAGCTCGCACTAAACACACACAGACACACACAGGTGGGCTGCTTATCTGACTGTAATACAACTCATCTGTGTTTATTTGTATCTACTTGTTCTAGAAAGTGCTTTTGAATAAACACCCATTAGTACACTGTTCATATGACAGATTATAGTAAAGGTCCATCTGTTGTACTGATAGGCAAGTAACAGAAAACACAACATGAGAACTATGAGACGGATGTTTGCCTTACAGCTACTGTATCCTGTTGCTATGGTAACAGCAGGCAGGCCTGCAGCGTGGCTTTAATCAAATTTTCGATGAGCCTCAAGACAGTACATCTGTGCACTTTAGGTACAGTGCAAGTATTTGTACCACACAGAAATATTCATACGTACACATAAAATCACCTTTTCTCAAATGTTCTTCTCTAAATGTACCTAGAATCCCCTTCCTCAGAATGTTTTTATGTGAAGATTCTAAAATATTTTAACATACAAAGCTAAATCCAAAATGGCAGTTCATTTTAAAGTATTTTGTTGGTTGTTGTATTCAAATGTAACACACATGAAAGATGAACTCACTGGGAGACTGGGGTTTGGGTGAAATCATTGCAAATCTCTTTGGGGAGGCCTTGGATGGCAGCACCGCCTCAGGCTCCTCTCTTTTGGACGCTGCAACAGCAGAAAAAACACAATGTCACAGAATTATTACATGAATCCAAACCATTCAGCTGAATTACGTAAAACTTTTTATACTAAGTACCACGAGTTTCATGTTTTTCCTATATATATGTGTGTATAAACGTCCACTGCATTGCATTACAAAAACTATCCACAAGCCGGAGCTGCTCCCCCACTTTAAAAAAAATATTGAGTTATACTTGTTACTCCTCTTATAGCCACTGGGTGACGCTCAAAGCCTGGCATATCCCCTGCAGGAATCTAGACTGAAGAAGGTGCAAAGTAACAACAAAGAGGCTGCATCAGCACACAGCACCATGTGGTCTGTAACTGATGCAACGCTCAGCAACTTTTGAACAGATGAAAATGTCGTCTTCATCATTTTGAGATGCACAACACAAAACATGACAACCTAAGAATGTGAACTGTCAGAATAATGGACAATATGTCACTGGTGATTCCACAGGGTTGAGAAGAAACATCATGGCTTAACAAGTATTCACAAATGCTGACTCCTTATTTTGTGTTCTTTCATATTATCTAAAGATCTGTGAATCACAATCTTTCCCTTTCCCTCCAATCCTCCCCTATTTGACCCGGACAAAATCTGGGCCCTCTTTGTCTAAAACTGCAGCCCCACAAAAACATTACTTGTTTAAATTCCCGTACCCCATGTAATTTAATAGGATTTTAACTTTTTTTCATTTGCACAAATTATTACTTCAGAGGACCCTGCTCCACCACGGCTTCAAAATGTGGTCAGATGCATCAAATCTAGTTCCCTCAATAAGAATTTAATTAATATGACATAACCCAGACGAAAAAAAAACACTTTACTTTTAGATTTACTTAATTACTTACTTGTACTTCTAAAATAATACTAATGATTATAATAAATGCATCTTGGTGCAGTTTGGCTCACGCACAGTCAATAATTAACACTTTTAATAAGTTATAGGAAAACTCTAAGACCAAAGTTGAAGTATCTCTGGCCTACGTTTATATTATTATACAATAAGGCTGGTAAAAGTGTCAGAAAATACTACTGCAAGTGAAAAAAACACAAAACACACTGCATACTTGTACCCAGGATTTAAGAGAGTGGAGAGCAAGCTAGCGTTTAAAGGCTTACAGATTTGAATTTCAATCCTGTGAGAGCATTTTGAAATCTTAAACTCAACATTTTGTGACAGTAAGCACTTCTTTGATAGTTCCCAGTCTTAATCCTCCCTCCACTGACTCCACTGACTCCACTGACTCCACTGTTTAATGGACTGGAGTTATTTCTGGGACCACCTTTGGGACGTGTAGCTTGTGAGGAGTCTTACGTAGAGGGGAGCTGCGCTGAGAGGGCAGGGAGCGCCGCTGGAGGCTGGGGGCATTGGGAGGATGGGGACGTCCTGCTGCATGGGCGGAGTCAGCAGGGGGCGCTGTGGCTTTGTGGTGAGGGGCGTCATCACTGCCACTGCCTGGGTCTGCAGAGAGAAGAGCACAAGAATCTTTAGTTGAGTTTATGTCACACTGAAATCTGTGGTAGCTGGACCACATCTTGAAACATTTTTGAATCAGAGCCACAGACAAGTGATCAATGCTTTGACAGAGATATTATATAATACTAAGGCTTGAAAATCATTCATTTCAGGTCAATGCAATGCGATGTTTGAGGTTAAAGTGGTAGAATTTTTTTAAATTACAGTAAAAGTATTGCTTACTGGGCCAAAAGGAGACCTGAGGGTCAATAAAAACTGTTCTGAGGGCCGCATTTGGCTCACGGACATCTCTCTGCTAGACAAAATACTTAAAGTGCATATAACATGTTTTGATGATTCTTTAATTTCTGCTTAATTTGGTGCAATAATACGTCTGTTGTAAATGTAACTTATAGTATTACACCAACCGAGACATAGTTTGTGAAGAAACAATGAAAAATATGTTGAAAATGACACAATATAGGCACGATTTATACTTCCGAAACACATTTTTCTGATACTTTAAGCATGACTTCAGCAAAATAAAGGTGTTTTCTCATCGTTTTATTTGTCAAATAATAATCGATGTGCACAGTAGAGAAGCTTTGGCCTACTCTACATCATAGTTGCTAGGTAACAGTTATGAAATTCCCTAGTGTCATGTCATGATTTCCAGCCATGAAGTCAAATCATGGAGAAAATGGGAAAGAAAGTGTAAAATTTTTAGTAAAATCTTAAATATAATGATGTTAACTGTGTTTTAGTAGAATGTGTAGTCCAAACTATCAACCTATCAAGCAACAGAGCTAATATTTTTAGCAGTCACAAGAAATGGTGTAGCTTTAAGCGCCACAGCGAGACTTAATTGACGTACAGTTAGATATCTATAAAACATTAACCAGTATTCATTTATTAGTGTACAAAGTTAGGCAAAATTATACATGTACAATGGTAATAGGCATTTAATTAATTAAATTCTATCTGATTCATCAAATTATTCTGGACAATGCGTGTGATTCAGAAATCCCTTGGCGAGCTACTAGGAAGGGAATAGAGACCTAAAGGTTGGACACTCCTGGTCAAGTTCTAGCATACAGTTTTAAGATGTATTAGGGTACAAAAGGAGGTCTTTCAAGGCAAACTCTTCTGCTTTCAAAACTCCACTGCCCGATTCCTCACACAGACCCAATCCCACGAACATATCACCCCTCTGCGTATCCACTTCAAAGACCTCCTCATCACTTTCAAAGCTCTCCACAACCAGGTCCCATCCTCCCTCTCGGACATGCTACACCTCCACACTGCATCCCACTACCTCCGCTCCTCCGACACCAACATCCTGTCCCTCCCCAGAGTGACCGAACCCCGAACCTAAGGAAACGGATCCTTCTCCATCGCCGCCCCCGCCCTCTGGGAACCACTGCCTCAGCAAAACCGTGACTGTACTGAACTTTCCAGCTTCAAGAAACTGCTCAAAACCCATCGATTTGTTTTAAAAGAAGCTTTGTTCTTACTTATAGATAAATTGTAATCTATTTATCTATCAGTTTTAGTACGTTGTCTTGGAAAAATTGTATCTATTATGATCTTAGCCAAGCGTGATGAATGAATTTAATTAATTATTTACACTGCACTGCAGCACTTTAACACTTTATTTTGTAATTGTGTTTTAATACGTGTTTATTTTATGTACTGTGGATGGATGAAATGTGAAATGTGGGACCTGCTTCTCAAATTTACCTACAGGTACGAATAAAGCAACCTAACCTAATCTATTTAGACCCACTTTTAATTGTCTAACCTGCTTTCAATCATGCCTGTATTTTGTGGCATTATCACATTTTTAAATATGTACTTTTTAAACTGTATTCTTTGTACAGCATCTTTGAGTGTTTGGAAAAATTATTATTATTGTAGAAAATGAAGAGTGCAGTGAAGTCATGTCGACATCTTAATTATTCATAGCAGCTGTTTTTGCCTCTGGCTGCTGAGAATGGAGGCATTAGCAAAAAAGATGCATTTGTATTCACTTTAAGAACGTTAAGCAAACCTCCATTTAGTAAGAGGCGTATTGGTTCAGATACACAGTTAAATAAAGTGCAGTATTTTTCAGATGATAAGGTGCACCAGATTATAAGGTGCAATATCAATAATGTTGAGTTCTCTCGTCTATTTTCATACATAAGGTGCACCGGATTATGAGGCGCATTAAGCGAAACAAACGGACGACACCTGAGACTGATCCCTTAGCTCAGGAGTCCACGATCCATTGGCAGATCGTGGTGTAATTGTCTCCCTGTCTTGGTGAATGTGTATTATGAATGTGAATGTGGGTGGATCATTTAAGTTTATTTTTTATTCCTACAAGGAGGATTCAAATATACATTGAGTAATCATGTGTTTAAAGCAGCTTTGTGCACATTTGTTTACATTTTACAGAAACAAAACTTAATTTGCATAAACTACAGCTCACTCCTTGTGCGCTTCTGTCAGACTAAAACCGTAATGCTCCAACAATCCATCAAATAGTGCGGCTTCGTAGTTTACCAAAGTCGTACTAAAACATTTTGACAGATTTTGAGCTTCGTGTTACCACATAAAATTGGTTCGAGGTCAGTAGGCACAACTAGAATTAATACAAAAGGCGCACCGGATTACAAGGCGAGAAAATCAAAGGATTTTAAGTGCGCCTTATAGTCTAAAAAATACGGTAAATGCATTATTCTGTTACAAGTAAGACTGTGAGTCAAATGCCGCTATTGTCATTGATGCAAAAACATTTAAAGGATCACTACTATCTGTGCTCGGAATCAATTTGGGCTGTGATTGTGAGCTCAGATCAAATTTCCTGTCTTTAATTATTCAGTTCCTCGATCAATAGCGGTGATGCTGCTCTAGCACGGACCGGTTCATCCACAGATAACACTTGTAATAAAGAAAGAGAGAAATAACGCAAGCTGTTTTGATGTAGTGTGCAGCAGTGAGAGCCCCGGGCCTGTGAAGCCTCCTGTGGGACGTGTGTAACTGTACTGCTGCAGCACGGTCTGTTCTGCAGGGACTGGCACAGGCTTTGCTCCACATGCGACTTACACGGGAAAGAGGAAGAGGGAGGGAGAAAGAGAGAGAGATTAGGAGACAGAGAGCTAACTAGTCGTAGCCTCGTGAGCAAATCCATACTCTGCTGCCAGCGCTTTTCATTACAGCACTTGTTTCAACCTGCAAGCCACAGCCAACAACACTTGAACAAAATGTGAAATAAATTGTCATGTATGAAAATGGAAATGCACATACACATACAAAAATATACTAATGGATTATATAGATTCTAGATTCTTTTTTTTTTTAAGAACGCTCAAAGGATGAAATATTGCTGTGGACAATAAAAGTTTGTCCAAATGTCCATGACCTTCCTTTTCAACTGTGCTCCATTTCCGGTTGTCATGTAAAAATACTGATAATCACCCAACTATGGAAATGTTATACACTGCTATAATTTTAACACAGTTCAGTTGACATTGAGCTGCAAGTTTACATTGCTGCAGCTGTTGGTGTGTGTTAGTAGTACAGAAGATAAAACGATGAGGATGTGTCAGAGAGTGCTCTTATGTGTATCGCAGCTGGGATTAGATCTACCCCCACTGACCCAAAACAGTCGATGAAAAAGAATCAATGATCTGTTACTGTAGATTCCCCAGAAGGAAAAAGTGTGAAGAAAAATGAATGAATGAATGGAACTGGACACGATGTCACTGTCGCTTTAGACGCTACTGAAGAGGTGAAGCTAAAACAATGGAGAATACTGAGATGTCCAAACTAACTCTTCGCTTAACAGACCTTATAATAGATACAGCAAGTGGAAACAGTAAGTTTCAGTGCAAGAGAAATTTCTGAACTCCATTCTGGCAAGAACAACAAAATGCAACTAAATGACTAATAAAAATGAATGCACTACATGTGTGGTGTAAAAAATAAGAAAGAACAGGCCACACTTGTTCCAAGTCTCAACACGTACATGGCCCAGGAGGGAGTAGTACAGGGACACACCTCATGTTTACATCAAACACATCAAATGTTAATATGAAATCTGTAGAGAACACAAAACATGCACCTAAGACTAAATCATGTACACTACTGATGGAAATCAGATTCAAATGAACTAACTTACATAACTGCTGGCTGGGCTCTTCAACAACTGGAAAAAACAATTTTAAAAAATGAACTATGTATCTGAGTAAAGCGTAAAAAGAACTTTTTTGAATATCAAAATTGAAAAAGAGGTTAAAACTGGATAGTTTGGTCCAAATCCACATTATGTGTCACAGAGGTTCATCTGCAGGTCTCATCTTTTCTAAAATAAAGTGAACTGAGCTCTGAGCCTCAAACAGGTTCTGCCTCAGCGGTCCCACCCCTTCAGGTTCAAATACAAATCTGAACAGAGAGGTGGAGGTGAGAGGGGTGCACCTATAATACACACACACACACCCACAAATACACACGCACACACACAAACGTACATACAGTTACATGAAGGTGTAAATAAATCTGTCTTTCATTCTACACCAAATATGTTTCTTGATACAGTGCATATAGTTGTCATGCACCAGTGAATATGATCCAGGAAAAATAAGAAAAAATGTGTAATTAAAAAAGAAAATCCTGCTGTTACATGTTTTAAAATAAAAACATGCATTTTGGGCATTGTTTTGGCTGCGACACACTATGAATCCATCCAGTTCTGTAAAAATACGGTATAAAAATGACACTTCTGGGTTAAGCGGCGAGAGACAGAAGGGAGAGCTAAATGTGTCAGAATTCACATGGGAAGAGAAAAGGCACTGAGCAGATGCCACCATTGACTTATCACATCTGCCTGTCAGCAGCATTCACTTAACACCGCATGAGTGTTAAATAAGACAAAATACAGACATCACCAACTGTGTCCTTCATAAGAGTACGTCTTTAACTGAGTGGGGACAGCACATTAGTATAGCTGCTCTAAAATGACACAACTTCTGCTGCCATTTATCCTGCTCGCTGTGGTACAGTGACATTTTGCTTCGACAGTCGTTTTGACACTTTTCTGAAATTAATTTTATATAGTGCGATTGCGATGTTCAAACAGGAAGAAACAGACGGATCCTGAGCTTCTTTTTTGGTAAAACCTTTTTTTTTTAACTCTATTTCAGATACAGACAGAGGAAAGTCTTTTTGTTATGAGTTTCAGAACGTGCAGTAAAACTATTCTCTTTTAAAGTGAATGTTATAATGATTATTTATGTTTTCATATGTTCGTATTGTGATTTTAATGCCTTTTTTATTCAGTAAAACACTTTGAATTAGTCAGTGGTGGAAGGTAACAAGGTGTAAAGTACAAATAGTAGATTTTTTAAGTATCTGTACTTTACTTAAGTACATTTTACAGTGGGTACTTTTTATTTTATTTCACATTTGAGAGCAGGTATCTGTTCTTTTTACTCCACTACATGTTTGAACTGGACTGAAAAGTAAAAAGTACTTTTCGAATGATTTTAGAGGATATTTTACCATGTTTGTGGTAACATCCTGACTATTTTATTTTTATTCGAGCTTCAGCTTTGAGCAAACAAAAATAAAATTCATGAGAAAAATTAAGAAATTCACTGTTGGTTATGAATATATGTATCATTTTAATCAATTTCACTATATTTAAATTAATTAAAAACATAAGAACTTTTTAGAGATGTTTAAATTGTGTTTTTAAGCAATTTTTTTCAGTTTTTCAGGTGATACTTTTACTTTTACTTGAGTAACTTTTTACCTCTGTATCTGTACTTTAACCTACTTATGACACAAAACTGAGTACTTCATCCACCACTGAAATTACTTTGTGTATAAACTGTGCGATACAAATAAACTTTCCATGCCTGTAGTGTCTGCGTTTTGTTCGGTTTCCATCTTCCATGTGCTGCTCATGGATTTCCCCAGACGCTCTTTAAAGTTGAAGAGCGCGCTGAAGCATTAGACACAGAGCTGCTGCCCTCCCTCCTCCTTTTGTTCTATCACATTGTTTCTTCTGTAAATGATTTTCTCGCTTGTCTGAGAATAGTGTCTTTGCTTTAGTGACACATTCTCAGACATTATCCTTGAAAGCACAGTTATGGACTCTTAAAGTGGAATTTAATGGCAATTCAAAACTCAGCAGTAAATATTATGGGCTATAACGAGTTTATTAATGTTGGCCGCCTGATGCAGGGGACAGACTGCAGTGTCAAGGCTAATCAAGGACAAAATATTAAACATTTTCATAGTACTGCACAGTTGAGACTTAATGGATAATAATAAGTTTAAATTGTGTATCACCCATAGCAGCTTAACATTCATGAACTAAGATGCTATTGGTGTAAATAGTGTAAATAGAAGATAAGTAAGTAGTAGTAAGTACCGTATTTTTCGGACTATAAGTTGCACTTTTTTTCATTGTTTGGGTGTTTCCTGCGACTTATACTCCGGTGCGATGTATATTTTCAAATGTTCACACTGACAGTCGTGAGAGGCTCTAGGCTTGTGTGTCAGTATCTGCTACTCCTGTTACTCCTGTACCATTGTCACTTGGCTCTACTGCGCATGTCTCCTGCAGAAGAAGCCACTGTCCTGCTGTAAGTAGCAAAATATGCAGTCAAAAACGGTAATTGAGCAGCAAAAGAAAAAAAGAAAGTTTGGAGTGAGCTAGAAATTTGTGAGGGACTGGCGGAAAGTGGGGATGGAATCTGACACCAGCTACTGTACGTAGAAGAGGAAGCGGCGCTCTCCGTTTACCTCTGGAGGTCACTGAGTTGCTCAGAAGTGACACCAAGGATGAAAAATTCAATGGATTTAGTGATTTGGAGTGAGATGGAGAGTTTGGTAACCTTGTTCTGTTCTGTTGTTTATGTTATAGTTATCTGAAGAGCATTATATGTGACATTAACAGCCTGTTATTCTTTCAAGATGAAATGTCGGTCCCTGGTCTCTGAGTATCAGTGCGACTTATAGTCCGGTGCGACTTATATGTTTTTTTCTTCTTCATTACGCATTTTTGGCCCTGTGTGGTTTATACTCCGGAGCAACTTATAGTTCGAAAAATAAGGTAGAAGAAATGTAATAAATAGTAGAAAATATAACATTCTAGTAATAAAGTTATTGTTTCTGGGAGACTGGTGTTGACTTAGGGTGTCTTTACATCAGTTATAAATTATAAATAATATTTTCTGCTAGTAGTCCAAATCCCAGATGTATGAAGTGGACAACGTCAGGATGGGCACCTGGAGTAAAATGATGTCAAATCAATGTGCAAATGACTGACGCTTGTGATGCACATGAGAAGTTATGAGAAGTATTTGGTGTGGAGAGTAGCAGGAGCAGTACTCACGCTGAGAGGGTCTGAGGGCGTCGCTGTGGCAGCTTTCACTGGACTGGTTACTGGACACAGAGGAGACGCTGGAGCTGCGAGTGAAGCCGAAAGCGGCGAGTCGGGACGGGGGCAGAGCTGAGAAGCCAGGGGGACGCAGACCAGACTGACCCGGCTTCAGCACCATGGGCTTGGGGCTGCTGTCTGCTCCTGACCGCCTCTGATCTACTGATGCAGCAAAGAATACAATTAGACAGACAGACAGTTTATTAATCCCGAGGGAAATTAATTTTGCAGTTGATGTTGCTGCAGCATTTCCACTATGCGTCTCAGCGGTCTTTGTGTCTCAGTCAAAGGTCTCAGAGCAGTTTAACAGGAGGACTGGTTAGGTGGGCCACATATGGTGTAAAAAAGCCTGTCGAAAACTCAAATGTCTATGGATACAGGAAAAACAAACAGCTCATTTAACAAAATCCAAAAGTCCTTTACTTTGAACTGCACCTGCTGCACTTCTTAGTTGGTTAAAATCTCATGACAGGATGTTAAACTGTCAGGATGTTATAAGGGTGGATTAATATTTTTTTTCTTCTTCCCGCTCCTTTTTGAGTTGTTTATAATGTACATGCAGTATGTATATGATTAGTGTTTCCCTCTTGGCACAAACTCAAAATAAAAACGAATCAATAAATTAAAAACTGAGCTCAAAAAACAAAACGTTTCAAAATCTGAGCCAGGCAGCCACAAAAGCAGCCAACCAAAAAAGGATATTTGTTTAACTTCCATATTTATTATAGATATGCAATGAGGCTGCAACAAGTTTAACAATTATATGATATCACAATCTAACAGATTATTGAAATGACTGATTTAACTCATTTAATTTATTAAATTCAATGATCGTTGTTTGGAATCACATAAAAACGAAATGTGTAAATGTCTGTAACTGTTCTTCATCAGGTCTTCAAGACACGCCACTTTAGTTCATTTTAAGGGGTAAACTTAATTAAAAAATATATCATATTCACAGGCCTAATGTGAATAAATAAATAAACAAAAAAAACAACTAATTGAACAACCAAAAGAATAATTACTGGATTCATCGATTAGCATAAATAATCATTAGTTTCAGCCCTGTAAGCATTTTTGCAACTGAATGACTTCAACTGAGAAAAAAAACAGCAGCGTCAATCCAGTCATTCAAATTCAAAAGTATAGTATAAAACTTTTCTAACAAACACTTCATCACCTCGATGTACTGAGAAGGAAAAAGGAGTCTCAAAGCATCACATGCTCTGAGTCTGCACGTCACAGAGCTGAGGTGTCAGAGGCAAAATATGAAGCTGTGAGGGAACTGTACTCAGAGGTTGAGCATTATGATCACTACTAAAAAACTAAACAGCATAATAGGCAAGTGTATATAAATTCAGAATGTTTTAAAGTAAATATTAGTGTATTAGTGTCTGGAAAGGGGGCAGATAACGTAACATTACTCTTGTTTCTGCTCCTTTTCATTCATTTCTTGTATGTGTAACGTTATGTCACTTGTTCACCTCTTATTGAATAAACAAATAAATAAAAAATAAAAAGTAATACAGCATGTAAGTAGCCCTGAAATGTTCCTTTAAGTGTTATTTCCTCACCTGTCGCCTCATGGCAGTCTTGCGTCGCTGCATTGTGTCTCTGAGCAGCCTGCTGGACTCTGGTCTTGGCAGTCGGCTGTCGGGCTCCTAACCCGAGCTGAGGCCTGAGAGCTCTGGGGGAGCGGTACACACTGCTGCTGCCATCCTGGGAAACATTCTGTAGGAAAGATCCATTAATTTAGCAGGGATGGGACAAGTAAGCATTAAACAACAACTACGACTCCACAAAGTGCTTTAAAACTGCATAACGCCAAGTTCCAAGTTGTAAAATGTGTTTATACCGCGGCTACAAACTGAAATGTCTCACTTGTGAACGTGAAAAGCCTTTTAACTGTCTGTAAATGTCAAAAACATCAGTCATTTCAATGTTAGTTATGTTCTACCCAAGAACTATAATAAAATCTGGAAGGTGAACCCAAGATGGCATCGTATTGTTTTTAATGGCTCATTGGCGCATGGGCCCAAAAAAATGTTCTCCTCCGCATTTTCTCTTCCACATTTACTTTCTCAATAGAGACGTGGACCTGTAACATGTACGGCGTGTTGCGTTTGGACCAATCAGAGCGAAACCTGCAACAACGAAGCAAGCACGGACTCAGAGTGGAACTAGGAGAAGTCTTACAAAGCTAACTTTTAGGCATTTTGAGGATTTAAAAATGTGAAAAAGTTTTTGTTCTGAAAGTAGAAAAGAATCCCTACAAAATCCAACCTTTGTGAAAGTTGTCAATGCCCTGTCAGCCGAACACGGGCAGTTTGAATTCCCAAAACATGTAGTCTTTCTGGGTCCAAGCTCCCGGGAGCTGCAGTACCTGGAGCGACCACTAGTTGGTCTCGACCCGGGACAGAGTTGGAACACCTTGTCCAGTTTTTATTATAGATCCATGCATTCTACCCACAGCCGGAACTACTTGTGCGTTAGACACTGAAATTCTCACTGACGATGGAGTAATAAACAATAATATCATGTATCGTGACAATAAGTGTACGCAATAATAGTTCGTGAGACAGGTTATATAATCATGATAATCGCCAACAAAGGTAATCGCCATTTTATCACCAGAATGTGCTGAAAAAAGCTACTTATCCTTGATGTTTTCTTCTCGATCATTGTTGTTTTCACTCATAACAAAGTACAATTCAATGCAGTTGTTTAAATATGGAACTTATTCATAATATTAAAAGTATAATTAATCATATGCAAAACATTTTTAAACTGTCATCTTATGATATAATAGTTAATCACAATTATTTTAACCATGATAATTGCGACAAAAAATTAGAATATGGTACCATGCCTATAATTTACAAACTTAGCTGCTATGGTGATTATAAATAACAACTTTTATTCTCTCTCACCTCTTGATTGCATTCATCTTCATGAAAACTGCCCGACTTGCTGCCCAGGCGATTTGCTGCGGCTCCTGCTCCAGCCTTGTTCATCCCTGGTGGGTAGAAGCCCGTCTTTTGGATCTCCTGTCTGTATTTATCAAAGAGAATGTTGGAGGACGTGACCGCTGGTGTAGCCTTTGCTGGTGCTCCGTAGTTGGGCAGGTCTGGTTTGACTTGAGGACTCTTGCGCACGTAGGTGATGATCTTGGGCCGCACGTTTTTCTTGGGTTCTTCTTTCTGTGGAGCTGCGAGCGCTTTGGGGAGGCTAGTGTTGGGGCAAGTCTTGGGCAGTTTGACCATCTGATTTAGAGGCGATTCGCTGCGTTCTAGACTTGGGGCTCTGACGCTTTGAACTTTGGCTGGTGAGTTGGGCGAGGGCCTTCTTCTCGGTGAACACGACGCATTTCTCGTTGTATTCGCTGCTGCATTGCGACTTGGGCTCCCCCATGGCTTCCTCCGCTCCAAACTTGAATTACTCGAGACAGCTGTGTTTTCCAAAGAGCCAATCCTTTTGATGCTGTTATCAAAGGACGGCGGCTTCTTCATGGAGTTCTCAAACGAAGGCTGCTTCCTGAACCCGTAGCTGAAAGAGTTTTGTTTCTTCAGTGCGTCATTATAAGTGCTTTGCTTATTGGTGGCTTTTGGTTCCAGTGAGGATTGACTTCGTCTTATCCCAGTTTTGGCGGGACTTGTGCTGTAGCGCTGAACTGCTGGCGTTTCATTGGCTTGTGTCCCTTTGTCCATTTTACTGTGATTTTCCAAGCTTTTTAGATGAGTTTGTAGCTCTTTTCTTCTATCGCTTTCATTATTGTTTCGACAACCGCCAGTTTTGTTCTCCTGAATCTCCCCGTTGCTCATTTGTGCTTTAGGATGCATCGCTGTGTTCAAATTCATGCCCACATCTTTAGCTTGCATTGTACTTTTTGCAGAGTTGTGGTGCTGGGAAAGTTTGGTCTTTTCGGATACAGAAGCTAGAGTCACGTCATCTGAAATCGTATTCGGGACATGCCAGGATTCAGTCGTCCTCCCAGCAGTTTCTAAGGCTGAGATTGTGGACAGACACGTCAAGTAGATGTCTGTTTCTGAGCTTATTTCTGATTGTGCGTGTGACTTTTCATCTTTGTTACTCGCTGCTTGTGCTGTTGTATTGCTTATTGAATCCAGCTGCTTCGGACGTTCTTTGCGTTCCGTCAGTCCGACAAAATCTTCTCCGTCCTCAAGTTCTTGACACTCCAACATTTCAAACTCAGCCAACTCCAAGTCCTCGCAAAGGGAGTTCTCTTCATAAATATTGAGTCTTTGCTGCGCAGCGCTGGTAGACTTCAACAAAGCCATCGTATCTCCAGTCCTGGTTGCATCGTTTTTTTGGATGTCATTAGCATTTGCATCGCCTGCGCTGTCTCTGGGCCCCACTTGATGGTTGTTGTTCCCCACCTCCCCAGGAAACAGAGGCTCTCGTTGATCACTCATTTTCTGAGTTTATAGCTCCATGAAGTGCTTGGGAAAGTCAATTAGTGTAGATATATCTTGGCAAATCATCTGTCTTCTACTCAGGTTTTAATCACATGGATGTTGTTTGTGAGACATTTCTCAGTTTTCTTTCAAAATCCCATAATCCGATCTTGTCGATGAGAAACCTGTAGAGAAATGACAAAACACAAAAGGGTATAGTTAAAGGGTTTGTATTGTACTAATTTCTGATCTGTTATAATGTTGTTTCCTCATCAAAAACATACCCAGATTTGTGTTTTGTTTCATTCACATCAGTGTTGTGCAAGTTCACACTTTTCATGAACTAGTTCAAAGTTCAGTTCATTTTATATTTAGATGAGCTCTGTAAATGAAAGGCTGCATTTATTTTTCAAACTGACTTCTAGTTTACAACAACTTTACAAGATACACTGTTGGACAAGTGACTTTAAAACTGTAATGTGATATTTATGACTTGTTACTGTCATTTCAAAGTCATTTGTTACATTACAATATTACTGTATTTAAAATGTAAAACATTACACGACTATTGCAGCACTTTTAATTTACTCTCACCAAAAGAACTGTTAAGATGCTGAACTTTTGCGCCGTATATGGACTGAACCAGGACTAAACCAGGACTAAACCAGGTCTAAACCAGGACTAAACCAGAACTGAACCAGGACTAAACCAGAACTGAACCAGGTCTAAACCAGGACTAAACCAGGTCTATACCAGAACTGAACCAGGACTAAACCAGAACTGAACCAGGTCTAAACCAGGACTAAACCAGGTCTAAACCAGAACTGAAGCAGGACTAAACCAGAACTGAACCAGGTCTAAACCAGGACTAAACCAGGTTTAAACCAGAACTGAAGCAGGACTAAACCAGAACTGAACCAGGTCTAAACCAGGACTAAACCAGGTCTAAACCAGAACTGAACCAGGACTAAACCAGAACTGAACCAGGACTGAATCAGGTCTAAACCAGGAATAAACCAAGACTAAACCAGGACTGAACCAGAATTTAACCAGGTGTAAACCAGGACTGCTCGGTGGAGCGTGGACTTCTGCGTCGGTCCTTTCGCTCAGGATCACGGTCTACGCGGGCGCACCTCCGGCGTTTCACCGCTGCTGATATCGCGGTGATTTTAGCAAATTTGTATGAAGAAAAACGAAAAACCCACCATTTCAATCCAGGTTAAAAAAGCATTGTGACGCGCGTTACTGACATTTGTACCAAGTAAAATAATACGCGCGCGGAGCAGCACGTCCTGTGCGTGTAGATTTCAGAAAATAGGATCCATCCTATTTTTTGACGCTCTACACGAGCGTAGGCGCGTATCCCCGTCAAAATACACAGAGAGCATGTATCTATTGTTGTATTTGTGCATTTACCATCAGCACATTGTGCTCCCTGGGCAGTTGTGTATCATGTGAAAGAGCCCAGATCCACATACACTGTTAATTAGTGCTTTGAAATTTACTTTTGAAATCCTTGCGTTTGCCGTGGTCAGCCTGTACAGAAGGTAAATACAAGCAGCTAAACGCGCCCAGTCAAGTTTGATTGACTTTCCCATTGAGAGACACAAGAGCCCGTACGTTCCGCTAAAGCTGCCGGTGGAGTCGCCTTCGCGTTGACACGCGGCTGTGGTTTCGCGAGGTGAAGTGCGAGCAGATCGTCACTCGTCAGGTGAAAACAAATTCCGACGTTTAACTGAACCCCAACAGTGACGTACGTCGTTCATCACACATAATTTGAACAAATTCACGTTCAAGTTCTTGATTTACAAAAGTGTTGCGTTCAGTTCAAAGTTCACTGAAAAATGAACGTGTTCAATGAACGCGTTCTTTTGAACTCGTTCATGCACAACACTGATTCACATAATCATTTAACACACAAACCTGCATATTTAGGTTTTCTAATGGCGCGTTCAGACCGAGATGTCAAAAAAACGAGCTGAACGCCTCTAGTTAGACACCTTAGCATCTGAGTTTAGATGCCCCCGACACACTTCTTACATCCAATGGACGAACGAGAGAAAAATACTTGAAGCGTATCTAGGGCGTCCGTTGCCCTGGAAACAAGTACCGCTTTTCCCGCAACGATGACAGACCAGGTTGAGGGATTGACTTTAGCGTATTTATTACATAAAACCCATCAGCTGAAGTGATCAGCGGTTTAGACCTGGTTAAGTCCTGATTTAGTTCTGATTTTAATCCTGGTCCAGTCCTGGTGATTGGCTCGGCGGTTGCGGTGTATATATGTATACTCCGCTAATGACACGACACGACGTGTTTGTGGCTCCCTGCCCCAGTTCCTGAGTCTTTCTCTTTCTTCTCCTTCTTCCGGATAATAACGTGGCTATGTCCCTGGATACTTGTCCCTGATTGCCTGACACAGCACACCCGATGCCAAAAGTTCAGCATTTTCCACTTCTGACGCAGACGCCCTGAACGGTCAAGATGCACTGTGTCGATGCCAGATTTCGCTCCACAAAAACGCAGGACGCCCTAGACGCGTGTTACAGTTGCCTGTAAACTGGACGCCTTGATGCCCTGCTCTGAATGCACTATAAAACCGATTTGGAGATGCAGACAGACAAGTAAACTAGGATTACCCCAACATGTGTGAATGAAACAAAACACAACTTCAGGCATGTTTTTGAGGAGGTAACAACATTATAACATGACTTAAAGTTCACAAAAGTCAATTTTGTGTAAGTGTAAAATGTGTAAAATGAGGAAAATAAAGCAGTTTAGAACAAATAAAACACTGATTAGGTGAGATAAAGTGCATTTCTGAGAGCTGTAACACAACTTTGATCAATCCTTTATACCTTTACCACCACCTCTAATGTTTTATATAGAGTAGATTTCAACATTTCACTGCTAACAAACACTGTTTATAGTAACTCTAGTGAGCAGCCCATATCTGCTCTTTTAAATATGGTAATAAATGTTGCATAGAAGTGACAGGAACAATAAAACTGTCACATTTGCAAACACTGTGATAAATCAGATATTGAGAAAGAAATGCAGATGCAACTGTGGATTGAAAAGTGTCATTAATCTAGTACACCAAATAGAGTTAGTCATCCGCCCTTCCGTATGTTCCAACAATCAAACGTTTATCTGTCTCTTAAGATAATACTCTTCACCAGTGTATGTTTTTGAAGTGACTTTGACCCTGTGGCTAATTTCGTAGAGTCAAGTCATAACAGGTTGGTTAAATGGAGAGACAAGCCTGGAGCACAGAACATTCTCATTACATAAATCCACAGCTCACACAGATGAAACCAGACGGACCGCTCCTCCTCACCTTCACACTCTCACAGTCACTGCAGAAGCAAGTGTCTCATTTCCATTCACACCACCCTGCTGCTGTTCGAGAAGCCACTCTGCTGCATTATAACATGACAAATCACCAAACAAAACAGGTCCTTACATCTATAAATGTGCAGTGTACAGGAAATATAAGAGGGATCAATGCCTGTGACTTTTCTCAGAGCTGATCGGGGACACAGGCTGGAGCTGTGTCAGCAGCTGCACTGCAGACTCACTCAATGCAGAACAGTGCATCACTACTGCACTTCTGCTACTTCACATCCACACTCGACTCTGGGACAACACCACAGGAACAGATCGTAGAAGCTAGAAACATTACAAACTGCACTGCATTTTAAGAGCACGCAATTTGCTGGAGGATATGGATTTTTATTCTGTAATTACTGATTTTTTATGATTTGATGATTGATGATTCATTAGTTGAAGATTGATGATTTATGTGATGATTGATTAGATGATAAAATGTGTTTTAGACTGATAACAGAAGCAGTGACAGGAATAACTACTACAGAAGTTTGAAGTGTTGCAACAACAAGACATAAAGTAACATTTAAATATTACTCAACAAAGCTCTCAATAGCACAAAGGAAACTTTAACAAAGTAGTGATTTTCTAAGACCTATTATTTAAAATAGAATGAAAACTATGCTTTTAAAAACAACTTCAGCGATGTCTTTGTTGTCTAGACTGCTGCCAGACAGCAAATATATGACATAAACAGAGTCATCTGGAGCACTCAAGTATTTTTTTCATCCGAATATTAAATACTCATCTAAACATATGCTTCAACATGGCTTAATCATTAAATCATAATCATTAACATATCAGTTCCCTCTGGGGCTCCTCAGCTAATGACTCGCTATAACACACTAATGAGCCTGACAAAGACAAACTGCATGTATTTCCTTTAAGTGTCACTTGAGGATGGATGTGGATTCTTTCTGCTTCAGCCAAAAGATTCTGCAGACTCTAAAACAAAGGCCAAACTATAACCACAGACTCCACGGCGCTCAGAGACACAGACGTGTAGAGCTGGATTTAGTGATAATAGGAACAAACAAAGCTACGACTCTATTACAGCCACAAACACTTCTGCTTGTTTGTTTAGGTGATGAGAATTAGAATTAGATGTGTTAATATTACTCTCAAAACATAAGACACAGACAACACAGGGGAATTAATTGTTTGTTTGAGTCATTGATTACAGTAATAATTAAAAATGTAATTAATTGCGCTAATTGTATTTGTTTCCTAGATAATAGCATTGTCACTTGATTACTAGGGATTAGACTGAATACTCAATACTTTTTAGTCTGTGTTGATGTGGATTTCCCTTTTTTTCCTCTCCTAAATTAGTATTAGTATGTTATTGTAATGTCCATTGTCTTATTATTATTGTCTGTTTAATAGAAAATATATAAAATATACTGATTAAAATAGCACAATGAAGATTAAAAATGCTCTTTTTTAGTAATAGAATCTAATTATCATACACAAAATAATAAGAAATTCTTTATTTTAGCGCAAGTTTTTTTGTTCGTTCTGATAAAGCTCAAAATCAAACTAAAACTCTTCAGGAAAGCTCAAATTTTTCCTGTTTAAGTAAAGATTAGTATCCATTTTTTTAATATAGTTGTGGCTACCCTACTAGATAATATAACAAATAATACATTGGACCAGCTAGAAAAGGGGTGGGCAAACTTTTTGACCACAAAGGATTCTAAAATTTGTCCCACAGTTTTTATTATTTATTGAAATTACTTTTGAAACACAAAAAATTATTATTATTATTACCATTATTCAAGTTCGGCGGGCCGGATTAAAAAGATTAAAGGGCCGCATATGCCACCGGGCCATAGTTTGCCCACCCCTGAGCTAGAAACTCTATTCACGCTTACGTCACAAAACCAAAGACGTTTCGAAACATGCGGATGACGTCTTCCTTTCCTGACAAAATCTGGGAAAACTGAGAAAATGGCCCGGTTTTCTTCATCTAGATATCAGTGTATTCTTTTTTTTCCTTTAATAATTGCCTTTTAATTTGTGTATTATAATTTGTCTAACTTAAAAAGCTGTCTTTGTAGCGTTTTGTTATGTTCAGCAGATGAACATTTACAACCAGCTGTCTGTTAAGTGACACTGAAAACGTAATTAGAGTCCCGTCCCCCATGGAAAAGCTTTGACAGGTTGTGAAGACGCTGCTGCTGAATCCACGGTTTTATCAGAAGCGCAGTATCGGTAACTACACCTGAAGTCGTCATCCGCATGTTTCCAGTAGGTGTGAACACAGCCTCTTCATTCTATTTTAAATATCATTTTCTTATCTAGGCGTTTTGGAACAGTATCTCTTTGTTTTGGCATATCTGGAAGCACAGGATGTTGCTGTAATGCTCAATGTCACGACTGATTTGTGATATGAGCGATCTTCATAACTCACTTCGGCTCCACGCAACCACTTTACCTCGTCTATTGTAGAAATAAAAGATGCACTAACACGAATGCAAATTACACAGATCATGTTTTAAAGGTGCATTGTGTAACTTTTCTGGTGGAGGGTCTGTCAAATGCTTGTTGCTTTTGCTTTGTCTCGAATGTTTCAGCATGGCGTTAAACTAAGGCTGTACAATTAATTGAATTTTGATCGCAATTTTGATTCGTGTGTCAAACGATCTCCAAACTCATACAATCAATGAGAAAGCTTAACAAAAAATATTTTGGGATATTCTTTATATAAATAAGTATATTTATTTCATTTTTTAAATATAGAGCTTGTAGAACAGCTGGATATATAGTTTATTTTGAATACATTTATGTTTTTCTATGCTTTACTTCATGTTCAAAGTATATTTTATTCATTTTATGCATTTTATATATCGCAAAACTTCTCTAAGCTTCATATTTGTAGTCTGTATTTATTTTCAATTTGAAAGTTTTGTGTCAATTATCAATAACAAAGAGAAATGCTGAATAAATGCATCGTGGAACTAAAAAATAATCGTTTGAATAATCGTGATTTCAATATTGACCAAAATAATCATGATAAGGATTTATTCCATAATCGAGCAGCCCTACATTAAATCTTTCTATCTTCATGGAGACCAAACTAGACCAAGTTACAGGTCAGATCTGTGAAGAGGCAACTCCACTCAGTCAGAATGCCTGTTCATGTAGTTTTTGAGCTATAAAACCACCTGTAATTCAACAAATGTAAGCTTAATGTTATAGTGTGGAACATTCTAGGCAGAGCAATGACATCTCCATGGAAACAAGGAGGTGACAGACCCCCAACCGAAAAGTTATGCAGTACTACACCATCTTAGTAAGTGCAACTAAACCACCCTTATGTCCCGCTGACACCCACACGGACTCCCACTCACATGCAGTCAGTGTGAAAAGCAGGCCGCGCCATCAGGATAAAGGTCTCTGTGTTTACTGTGAAACGTGAGAATCAAACCAGGACTAAGAACTAAATCAACTACACCAGTTTAAACTAGAACCAGGTTAGACGAGAACTAAACCATGTCAAAATCAAGTCTGATATAGGTCTTCATAAATACTATATAAACTTATCAATGCCTGATAGATGGAACAGTCATTTTGGAGTCAATATTTATCGTGTGCAGATTTTCTTTGCACTACTGGTAAATTTTGGGTTATTTTTTGGCAATAGAAGATTTGAGACGTAGAAGGTTGAATTAATAACTTCTATGACTCATTACAGATGCAAAGATTGCAGTTTGTGTTTTTTTTTAACAATACTGGAACTGATTAAAAACAATTTTCAATATTATGGCAGACTAAGCCAGGGTTTAAAGATGAAGAAACCAGGACTAAATCAGATTAAAGTACATTTGGCTTTTCTAGTAATTTAACTAAACCAGAGTTAACATTGATATATAAGGAAATTTTACAAAAGATCTTGCCTATTTTTGTGTGTGAAGTTTATAATTTCTTTACGTTTTAACTGGACCTGGGCAGCAAGATATGAAATACAGAGGTAATTCTATAGCAACTATAATTAACCAGAGCCACAACTTGTCTAAATTGCATGAGACTAAATAATTACAACACCTTTATTTTGTTAAATTAATGTTTAAACAGTAGGGATGTAATGATATCCAAATCTGACGGTACGATATTTTCACGATATGCATCTCATGGTACAGTATTTCGTGATATTTTGTGGAGGTTAACATGATGGTGAATATGTTACTTTTTCGAGACTTAATCCAAAAAACTAAGATTTAAAAGTGCTTAGAAATGTTGTTTCTTCATATAGTTTGCACCAAAACACAGCAAAGGATCATGGTCTATGTAGTTCCCTGTGTTTTTTATCTATTGCTGCAGTGAATTTAAGCAAAAAAACTTGTGATTCGATATATTGTGATGGCCCACGATATTACTGAGAGACTTTTAACGATACAACATCATGATATTTTGGTTATTGTTACAGCCCTGTTAAACAGTGTCAGAAAAAATGCTTTCTTTGCTTGTAGATTGTCGCTGCTTTTTGAATGGAATTTTCTGTATTAACATCCCTATTTCTATTTTATTTATACTACCTGTATTTTTGTTCCTTACTTCTCATTTTATGTGCCGACTACTGGGAAATTTTGGGTTATTTTTTGGCTATATAAGATTTGAGACGTAGAATGTTGAATTAATGACTTCTGAGTCATTCATTACAGATGCAGACTGCAGCTTGTGTGTTTTTTTTAACAATATTGAAACTGATTAAAAATATTTTCAATATTATGGACTAAGCCAGGACATAAAGATGGACAAAACCAGCACATGAATCAACATAAAGAAAGGACATAATCTGAAACAAGTCCAGGACTAAATCAGGACTAAACTACAATTGGCTAGTTTAGTAATTTAACTAAACCAGAGTTAACGTTGATATATAAAGAAATTTCACTAAAAGTTTTACCTATTTTTGTGTGTGTGAAGTTTATAATTTCTTTACTTCTTAGTTGGATGTGGGTAGCAGAGGTAATTCTATAGCAACCATAATGTTAACAAAAGCCACAACTTGTCTAAACGTCATGATAGTTATGACTAGACTAATTAATTACAGCACCTTTATTTTGTTAAATTAACGTTTAAACAGTAAGGATGTAACAATATACAAATCTCATGGTACGATATTTTAGCGATATACATCTCACGGTACGGTATTTATTGTGATATTTTGCTTACAAAATTGTGAATATGCAACTTTTTCAAGACTTAATCCAAAAAACTAAGATTTAAAAATGCTTAGAACTGTTGTTTCTTCATGTAATTTGCACCAAAATGGAGCAAAGGATCATGGTTGATGTAGTTCCCTCAGTTTTTTTTTAGCTATAGCTGCACAATAACAATGATTTAAGCAAAGAAACTTGTAATTCGATATATTGTGATGGCCCACGATAATACTGAGAGACTTTTGACAATATGATATGACAATATTTTGGTTATTGTTACGCTCTTACTCAATAGTGTCAGAAAAAATGCTTTCCTTGCTCGTAGATTGTCCCTGACAGAGTTAAAACCCATTTCTACGACCTGTATTTTTGTTCCTTTCTTCTTGTTTTATTTCTCCACAAACTGCCACTTTACTGCTGTAAAACTATAATAAAGATTTACCACAGGCGCTGTCCCACGAAACAAAGGAATAATTAAAAAAACATGAAAACCTGTCTTGCATTTTGAACAATATCAGAGCCATGCTGGAACTAAGAAAAATGTCCATGCGACTCCACATTTTCTCGAAAGCTTGTACCCTCCCACCCAGTGCCAACCGCTGCCACTCTCTACTCTCTACTCTCCGCGCTCCAGATGAATGTGCCGTGCGTTCCCCTCTCCCCTCCGCTGCTACTGTTGATCGCTCCCCCACCGTGACGCCATTACAGCTTCGGCGGGCAGAGGGAAATTTATGTTCTCGCTAACAGCACGCTTTTATGTGCCCCATCCCCCTCCAGGACCTCCCGGCCAACGTTCAACAACGCTCACCTCACCTTTACCTCGATATCTAACTACGTGTTCAGAACCTCAAACACAAAAAGCCCTTTATCAGAAATAGATCTGTTTGGACCAAATTATAAGCTGCTTTAAAAGGCTTCGGCGCAGAATCTTCATCAATTATTGAAACAGAAAGCGGAAATGGAGGCTCCAAATTAAACGCTTGACTGCTCGGGTGTTTTTTATAGAACCTACAGCGCTATATAATGAAACAGAAGACTGCAGTCGTAATTACTTGGAGGCACTTAATAAGAAATGAATGGCTTTCTTTACCTTTAGTAATAATGAGAGTTTAATTTGGTTATGTGCATGTATAGAGGCTTAAATTTGGTCTTTTGAAAGAACAACAGGTCATTAACTTTTCCTGAATAGCTTTAAAACAATCTTGAGATGTATAAAACAAAAGAAAAGAAAGTATAAAACAACATAGACTATGATGTTGAAAATTACATTCTATTGTGTAAAGAGAGTTTTCAATTATGATTGTGGCATCGGAATCAGTATTAAGTAACGAGTATTTTCCTTAGAATCGAAATTTAAGATTGAAATTTTAATATCAGATTGACATTAGTTTCTATTTTACATTGCTGAAGGGTAAAATTGTTTAATGTTGTTGTTTTGATGTACTTACTTTTTTAAAATATTGCTTATTTATTACTGTTTTTTTATCTGTCTCTGGATCACTGAGCCTTGGAGAGCACATTTCATTCTATCTCGCATGCTTGAATAACAAATAAAGAACCTTGAACATTGAAATTTGCTTACACCTGGGCCTTTAATGAATCTTCTATCGATTTTTTCAGCTAATTCAACCTGTTTTATTCGTTGAAATATCATATTTTCTCAGCCTAGATATGATGTTGGTTTGCCTAGTCCAGGGGTCTCCGGTCATTTTCCTCCAGTGCGCTACTTTTACCAAACAAAATTGCTACTCATTTTAGTGTTCGCAAGAAATTTAGTGCATATAAGACTTAGATGGAGTAAAGTTAGAAGCCTATACCACAAAAAATTATCCATTTATTAGTATATAAATTCAAAATGAAACATTTACATTGACAATAGGGATGTAACAATAACGGAAATATCGTGATACTGTATTGTTAAAGTTCTCACAATAATATCGTGGACCATCACAATATATCGAATTACAAGTCTCTTTGCTTAAATGAAGAGTTATGGTGCAGAAATAGTAAAAAAAAAAAAAAAAAAGACAGAGGGAACACAGTCCATGATCCTTTCCTCCATTTCAGTGCAGACTACAAGAAGAAATAATAGTTATAAGCACTTTTAAGTCTTAGTTCTTTGGATTAAGTCTTGTCAAGGAATTTTAAGAGGAAAAAGTAGCATAATAACAGAAAATATTGCAATAAATATCAAACCATGAGATGTATATTGTGAAAATATCATACAGAGAGATTTAGATATTGTTACGTCCCTAATCGTGAGTCTCCCCACCATATCGTGAGACTTGGATATCGTTACAGCCCTGGCAATTAATCAATTTTTTGTCATTCAGCACAAACCTTATAATTCAGAAATCCCTTGGTGAGCTACTTGGAAGGGGGTGGAGAGCTACTGGTAACTCCCGAGCGCCAGGTTGGAGACCCCTGGCCCAGTCACAGTTTAGAACAAAACAAAACCTAGAGTCTTTTATGATTGTCGGTTTGAGTTGATTGGTAATAATAAAATTGTGAGTGCATAATAGGGGTGTAACGATATCGAAGTCTCACAATTACGATATCATCACGGTACGATATTTATTGCGATATTGTGGGAAAGCTCACAATATGCTGGAGAGGCTCACCATTAGGGTTGTAACGATAATCAAATCTCCCTGTATGATGCCGTATTTTCGCGATATACATCTCACGGAATGGTATTCGTTGCGATATTTTGTGGAGGCTAACAAAACTGAATATGCAGCTTTTTTGTTTTAAAATGCGTTGACAAGATTTAATCCAAAGAACTAAGATTTAAAAGTGCTTAGAACTGTTATTTCTTCATGTCGTCTGCACTGAAATGGAGCAAAGGATCATGGTCTATGTAGTTCTCTGTCTTTTTTTAGCTACTGCTGCACTATAACTCTTAATTTAAGCAAAGAGACTTGTAATTCGATATATATTGTCATAATCCACGATATTATTGTGAAATCTTTGACGATATGATATCACGATGTTTTGGTTATTGTTACATCTCTAGTGGATAATTAAGGAAAACTGTTATGCACTCGGCCCATTCATGACAAACGTGTGTCAGTATAGTCACATTATCTTTGTGTTTTGGTAATTTTTAAGTATCCTTGTTTGTATTTTACTTAAATAAATGACGATTTGTGCTTCTTTTTACTGTTGGCAAGTATCAAATTTGTCAAAAATAGCAACGCCTGGGACATTTCTTGTATAAAACTGGGACAAATCACTGGTTTTGGATAAATCTGCTGGGACAGGGGACACAGGGCTCAAAACTGGGACTGTCCCGGGTAAATAGGAACGTCTGGTCACCCAATTTATGACAGACGTGGCGCAAAATCTGCTAAAAGTTATGAATTGGCGGGAACCCCAGTGCTCGTAGGCGTCCCGTGCGCACACCAATCGCGTTACATAATGTTAGAAATTACACAAACCCCATTAGAGTCCATCTCTCCGTCATGACGTCCTCTCATCTGCTCGTGGCGCTTCTGAATTCTCCTATTTTGTTCTTTACTGCAAAACACACGTACACGGCTTAGTTTGTGCGTAAAGAAAACGCATAAGCCTGTGAACGAAAAAAAGATAACACAATAAAACATGCAGGCAGGCAGGCTCACCCAAAAGCACGTGACCCAGCTCTCAAAGGTAAAATTATAAAAGGTGAGGCCACTTTAAACGATATACGACGTTTTTCTCACGAAGAAAATAAATGAAGCTTGCAAAAATTAGCGGCGTAATGAGAAATTATGCCCAAAAAATTCAACCTGGCATCAACAGGATTCGATCGCAGTGCGTTGGAGACATTATTATCTCATAAAAAAAACGCGATAAAAATAAAAATGCTTACCGTTCGGGGAAAAAAACAAATTATGAGAATAAATAAAAAGGGAAAAGAAGGGTTTGTGGTGGTGCAGAAATTGTCCGAGGAAGAGGAGGAAGGTTTGAGTCCGCAGCATCGATGGAGTGAAGAAGAGGAGAGAGGACAGAGCAGAGGAGGAGGTGAGCGCGAGGCCGTGGCGCGAGGACAGGAGGAGGTGAGAGCACGAGCGCTCTACGCCCATGTGTGGCGGCGCGCGCGACACATGGTATCGGGCTCCCCCTGCCGACCAAACACGGGACTACGGGTAAATAGAGAAGAGTTAATGGTTTTCTGTGGCAAAATATCTGTGGAAATGTCTCTGTTTTTTCCTCCAGCTTCATAAATCTTCCCCATCACCAAATTTTCATCCAACAAGCTTGACATATTCTGTCCATGAAGAATCCACAACTATCAAGGTAAGAAAGAAGAAAACGTAAAGGCGAACAACATTAGTATTAGTGAACTACTCCTGAGCAAAACTATAACCTTATGGTAATGAATAAAACATAAGTAATAAGTAATTCATTATTAAGTAACTTGTTAACTCAGTCTGATTCTAGAATTAAACTAAAAAATCTATTTCATGATGTAGAAACTAGAGCATAAATAGAGAGATTTGTGCAGTTGACTAAGGATACATAGATCTTTTTCTCACTGGTCAGAAGTGCTGCGATGTAGGGTAACCATAACTCCCGGTTAATGCTTTTTTTTATGGAAAAATTTGTGAAAATGTCCCAGCTGCTTCATAAATCTGCCCCATCACCAAATTTTCATCCAACAAGGTCGACAAAGAACATATTCTGTCCATGGAGAATTTATCCACAACTATCAAGGTTAAAAAGATGAAAACTTAAAGGCGAACAATGACATAGCACCAGTGAACTACTGAACAAAACTAACATTATGATCATGAATAAAACAAAACTAATAAGTAATTCATTAATAAGTAACTTGTTAACTCGGACTGATTCTAGAAATAAAATTAAAAATCGATTTCATGATGTAGATATTAGCATAGACAGAGAGATTTGTGCAGTTTGAATGCTACAGATGTTCACAGATTACACATAACTGCACAAAATCTCTCTCTGTCTATGCTAATATCTACATCATGAAATTGATTTTTAATTTTAATTGTAGACTGAGTTACCAAGTTACTTATGTTTTATTAGTGACCATAATGTTAGTTTTGCACAGGAGTAGTTCACAACTGCTAGTCGTTGTTCGCCTTTATGTTTTCGTCTTTCTTACCTCTATAGTCAAAGTAAGCCCAGTTACTGCACAAATAGTATACAGCCCTCCGAGAGAAAGGTGAGTACTTAACATAACATTTAAAGCAGTGATTTTTAGACATCCACAGTCCAGTGTCACTACAAAAGTATATGTCAAGTCATACGATGTGCAGTAGTGAGGCTTCATGTATTTCGTATTCGGTAGTCAGCCCAGACTACATATTGTGTGTGTATACATGCACATCCCGGTTATTAGCCATATCCCGGTTATGGCAGTATTCGGGATACTCCATATACATGCACCAAGAAGAAACAGAGATACTCAAAAAACCCGATCATAACCGGGATACTGATGTGCATGTACACGTACTCATTGGCCTCTGCTGGAACTTTAAGGGAGATATGCTCAAAAGTGCATCAGTGGGCTTACCTACAGTATATTTCAGTGAACTTCGATGCCTCGTTTGCCTTTTAATATCAGTCTCTCTCTGTCTGTCTGATCACAGTTTGTTAGTGAATAGTTTATAGTGATTAAATTAGTGTTTAACAGGAGTAAACTATAATCCTCCATACGGATGCTAAAAGTGAATTATCACCTCTAGTTACATGCTAGACAGAAAACCTTCTCACTGTGTTGAGTCATACTCCAATGTCAGGATCTGGGCTCCCTCTGCTGGTGGTTCACTGCACTGTGTGGACGATACCATGGACAGCTCCATCAGCAACACAGCGCTCTGTGAAAAGTAAAATAGAAACAACAGTATATTGTCTCTAACGTCACTGATAAAAATATGACACTCTCTTTGCTCACCAGGACATGGTAGGTTGAGGATGAGTTTTGTTGAACTGAAGAGTCCCCGGCCTGTCTCTGTCCTCTGTCTTCTGGTCCAACACAAACACAAGGACATGTCTTTCACTGTGGACTCTCAACCTAGACTGCTGCTGTACATTTAATTAATCAAAGCCTGATTTATGGGACGGAGAAGGCGGCATTAAAAGATGATGGACACTGATGCGCTCTCCCAGGACCAGCAGAACAGCTCCAAGACGAAAGAACTGTGCTGCAGACCCAGAGGTGTTGGACAAATAATATGACCAAATATAGGCGAATACATTAAAAGAAGTTACTGACAATACTTTTTTAATATACCATTTACTTGGGTCTGTTGAATCACAAGAGACAAGACCTGAACAACTGAACATGTCGCAAAAGCTTTATTTACAATGACATTTACATCAACAGAAACAAGCCGACAAGTGGGCCTTCTCGTTAGAAATCCAATAGGAAGCACAATATATTCAAAATAAACAAAATAGAGGCGGATTTTCAACTGGGTTTGTTGTAATTCATTTTAAAAATGTTGTCAAACATCATTTTTGAATGTTAAGGTACAATAATTGTGAATATTGGGTCCCATAATCAAATCAATAGAGACACATTTTTACAAGTAAAAATGAAAGCTTCAGTAACAGCACAAATTCAGTAACAAACTCTAAAAACAACAAACTGCACTGACATATTCTATAGGCTTCACTGCAGTCCCAACTTTAAATGGGACGACAACAAGGAACAGTTTACTCGCCCCTGCAGGTGTGTGTCTGAATCTGAGTGAGTCTGAATTTACATGTTCACATCAAATCATCTTGTCACTAAGCAAAAAACTAAATGTATTTACAGGAAGCTGCAGATGTGCAAAAAAGAAACATTTCATCAGATCTTTTTTACAAGGCTAAAAACGTAAGATTTAATCTGCATTTACATGAATAATGCATTACTCTAGACTGGCTCTGTTTATTCTAGTTATGAGTGTTTCTGTTGTTTCCATCTATTGTTTCATCCTAATAAGAAAATGAGTGAATACAATCGTACCTTGGCAAAGCAAACGCAATGGCATTAATAATAAAGCAGCATATCTACAAACAATACATAACAGACATGACAGCGTATTGTTTCATATTTACACACTCCACCAGGTGACGACGGATATGTTCTCATTCTGCTTTAGGCACTTGACACTTGAACAAAGGTTTTGTGTAGAATAGCAGCTCAATTTCTTTGGTTTAAAATGTTTCAATATGTCAGTAAATCTGCATGGAAGACAAAGTGATCAGGTCCTACATTCTGTGTTCGAGCTTTTTCAGAGCTCAACTGTGAAAGTCCAATCTCAGCATGATCTGCTCATGTTTCACCGAGAGCATGTGTCTGTACATCAGTACTGTACATCTTTAGGAGTTCTATTTTGTTACTATTAGTTTTTATATAATAGTTTTACAGTTTTGTAAAATATTTGACTAGTAACAATGAAGACAAGCTGCCATTTTGTTAGTTAACAGTGACCCGATGTTTGGGACGTTAATGTAGTGTTAGGTATCCTCACATCAGTAATACGAGCTCAAATGTAGGCTACCTGAAGTAAACAAACTGCGTAACGGATGTACACTCTCCTACGAGAATGACCAGAAAAATACTCTTGGATACAGAACCTCACAGCAGATAAAATTTAAATATTTTTAAATAAGGCTTTAGAAACAACTAAAACCTAAATACATGGACCAAATACAAAGACACTCAAGACAGTCGTGGGTAATGAATTCAAAACAACTTTTCACAATAAATATAAGAAACACAGGTTTTATAAAAAGTGTGCTTTTGCTCATAGTCCAATTAGGAAAAAGTGCAAAAAATAAATTTAATGCTATAGGTATGAGAGGAACATTCAAGTGTGTTTTAAATAATTATTTTTAGTAGCCCTTTTTTTTTTTTAAAAAACATCTTTACCGATATTTGTTCATAGAAACTGTGTGTGACGTTATTTCTGCTTGATTATGACTCTTCATCGTCCTCTCCGATGCCATTGGGGATGTCATGCAGGAAAGCTTCTTTCTCTGTGGACATGGGCTCTCCTGTTATTGCACTGGACAGTCCACATGAGTCTGACTTGGACAGAGCTGCTTCGGTGCTGTTCCGAAGGCCATAGCCAAAGTAGATGACTAAACCTGGAAGGAAAGTACAAGTATGACCTCGAGAGCCCATTCTGTTTGGTGAAGTAACTTGAAGTGTCTTACCAATGGCCATCCATATGGCAAAGCGTATCCACGTGCCTTTGTCTAGCTGCATCATGAGGTACACGTTAATGAACATGCTGGTGACTGGCACAAGAGGCAGTAAAGGCACCTGGGAGAAGAAACAAGACAATGTAAGTCAATGGGAGCCAGGAAGCGCCCTCATGCTCTTCAGCAGCAGCAAGCTAAAAACAAACACATGTCTGTGGATTAGAGTGTGCACAGAGAGCCTGGGGATGTCCACTCCACTAATGTTGCTCAACAAGATGGATTCTCGTGATATCTGTGAGTTCACAAACTCACAAGAATCCATCTTGAGGTGCGCCTGCTGTACGGTTTAAATTTGCCCTCACAGTGGTCGGCAGATAGACAGAGCTTCTGTGGCAACATGACGACAACCCCGAGCACCAGGCCTACAGCTAATCTTTTAAGCCTTATTTGTTTTATTTTTAAACAAAATCCAGGTTTGGATATTGTTACACCCATTCATTAATTAAATTAACAGGGATAATGCACATGAATAAACATTAGCCACCAAGCTAATTTACATGTGCAGTCCCTGGACAGGAAACAAATAAAGTACAACACACACGGGAGATTGTCTTTTCTTTACCTTGAAAGCCACTTTTACTTTGCTCTGTGGCTGCCTCCAGACGATTAAAGTGATGATGAGGCAGATGACGAAGATGATACAGAGGAGAGCCAAAGACCAGTGAGCTACTCCTCCTTGGACCGCCACAATCCCAAAGATACACACCAATACGCCTGCAGGGGGCGCAAGACAACAACGTTAGAGTAGAGCGGAAAAACAAAACTAAAATGAAAACTTAAAGTGTCACTACCATTTATTATAGTCATTATTATAATTATTATGTAAAACATTTTATATTCTCTATTCTACATTTTTTATTTTGATTATTATTTTTGTAGAAGGCAGGTCTCCAGTCGAGTGTGTATACAGATTTTAGTCCCCTCAATGTTTTAAATACTCCACGACACAACTAACTTCCACTAGTCCCACTTGTGTTTTGGCTATAAACCATGTTGTATAGAAGGGCTGCACAAATTTTGGAAAAAAAAAAAAAACTTAAATGGTGATTTTTGATTGCTGTAAAAAAAAAAAAAAGAATCACGATTTTTTTCCTCATATTTATAGAGCTTGATTTCATCTTTTTAAAAACATACACGTGAACTTCGGGCATAAACGGAAGGGTGTTAGGGTCACTACAGTTTTTATTTCGAGTTGATAGGACCAATAATTCTGTAGAAATTCACATGTAAAGTTTGGAATGAGTTTGTAAAATATATTAAAGCTAAAAGCACAATGTCCATAATGTTCATGAGCTAAACGACCATTGTGTACTTTCCGGAACTTGGATTAGAAAGAGAAATAGAGGAGAAAGAAAGGAGAAAAGGTGAGGAGCGGCGGATGGATCAGAGAGAAGGACAGAGGGAGGGGGAAGCGGACTTTTAATCAAACTGTGCAGACTTTAGTCAAAACTTGTGAACACGTTAAGAGACAAAAGGAAACGCTGTGGCTCAGGTGTGTAAATCCTCGTCAGCACCACGCGCTTTTACCACCACATGATTGGCTGCTGATTAACTGGGCCTGCCTTATCTTTGAGATCAACCAAAGTAGAGATCACAATCTGTCAATCTTTTGATTTTTGGCACAGCCTTGGTTCAGTGTCCACATTGTAACACTCCTGGATTGTTAACATTTAAGAGAAGACTGAAATATGAACTGATAAAAAATACAAGAAGCCCTACACTTTTGTTTATAGAAGTTTAAACTACCATCTAAATAAATGAACCCTTAGCAACTTGATAAATTGAAATTACAGTTTCAATTGCAATATATTAAACGGATTATGTAGGATTTGCCATTAAATTAAACTGAAAATAACTAATCATGTATCCATCCAGATTGTACAGTGCATGCTTGTGTTGTGGCGCTGACCTAGCAAACTGGTGCTGATGTTGACCACAGATCCGGACTGGCGCGAGGGCTCGTGGTTCGGAGGAGAGAGGAGGTTCTTGAGCGTGAGGCCGTCGTCAGGCAACATGTCCGCCAAGCCCTCCGACACAGACTCCGCCCCGTCCGCCTCCTCCTGCGTGTTGGCCATCTCGTAAGCCAAACTGGGCTGCTCGGGCTGGTACCTGCGTCACATACAACATATGGAAATGGAGTTTTACTGGAATACGGATAGAGTTTATCAGTTCGGAAATGAGCTGGTCATGGCAGAATAGGCCGCAAATCTAAATCAAATGTCTGGATACTTCTAAACTTTGGAGGAATACATTTGATCTGTGTGTGCATGTGTGTGTGTGTGAGAAATTTGTGAGTTTAATATGATAAAAGGTGATAAAAAATGATGATAAGCTGAAAAACTGTAGCTTCAGATACCTGAGCACCAGCACACAGGCAGCCACCAGTGTGTAGGCCAGCAGAGTGCCAATGGACATCAGGTCCACCAGGTCCTTCAGGTCAAACAGGAAAGCCATCACCGCTGCAGAGAACGAAGACATTTTTTATTTAAAGAACATTTTACCACCTGCAATATTTTAATAATAATAATAATGCATTAGTCTTATACAGTGTTTTTCCAGATGCTCAAAGTCCCTTTACTAAGCCACAGCTGCCCATCAAGTCGCTTAAAAAGTCCAGGTTTATGCTGAAATCCTGATCTGAAACTAGCTCCATCTCCAGTGCTCCATGGGCAGAAGAGGCTGACTGCAGTGCCCCTCACAACAGCCACATTTACAAGATCCTTTTAATGAAATGATGACCATAGGCTTTTATATGATCTGTGCTTTTTTTGATGAGTGCAGCGTCCACAGACAAATATGTCCAGTGTGTGGGAACACTGGTGGTAAAAGTGACTTTAGAACAGTGACTTTTGAATAAGTGACAAGTGATCTAACACTGTTATGCTGAAACTTTGGTCCTGACCAGGTTTGTGCGCAGGTGCTTGTTACTGTGGAAACTCAGCGCCAACTCTGGTTAGTCACTTTGGTGGAACAGAACTGAAGATTTCACAAGCCTGAATTGCCGAAATAAGCCAGGCTTTTGCTTTAGCTCACTTCATGTTATACCCCTAATAAAAGAGCTGGACCGTGCCTCAACCTCCTCTTCCTCCTCTTCAGCAGACCACAGCTCACCTCAAACACACCTCAAATTACCCACTTATACAGGTCTACCACAACTTCTCTGAGCCTGTGTCTCCTGTTTGTCTTTCAGCATGAAGACATCACCGTCTACAGATCATCTACCCAAACACCACATCTATCCATATCATCCATTAATAAATATCTTCACTGAATACTCTTGTGGTGGTGTGGTCTTTTCTAGTGGAATAACAATAATAACAACATTGACAACAACGATAAACCTTCTACCATCCTCCTTCCACACGGGGGCACTGTTCGGCCTCATCTTGAGCTACCTACCAGACAACAGCCCAGCCACCATGGTAGCGATGATGGGGGTCTTCCTCTCGCTGACCCGGGACAGGAGCGAGAAGAGCAGGCCGTCACGAGCCATAGCAAAGATAATGCGAGGCAGAGGAAACATGGAGCCAAGGAGGCTGAGCCGCACAGGAAGGAGGAGGCAGACATTTACATAGACTGAAATATGTCATCAGCTCTGGGCTCACAGGGACCCAGCAGCACTCACACATGCTCCATAACCGAGCAAGGGGAGGGAACCCATTGGACTCTGGTCTACTCTGTTGCAAAGTTCTTCAAAGCTTCTAACAACTATAATATGACACACCAAAGAAGCGGAGGACATATATTACGCAAAATTTACTTGAGGCTATAATGCTGTTACCTCCTCAAAAACAGATCTGGAGTTGAGTTTTGTTTCATTCACACATGTTTAAGTATCCTTTTTTATTAGTCTGCCTACAGCTCCAAAGTTCAAAAGCTGCGTTCTACCTTACGATGTCATGAAGTTGTAGTTTTCCAAGTTAACATCTACCTTTTACCAGCGGCAAAGTTAGCAATTTGGGCGCCCTAGGGGAACTTGAGTTTGAGTTTGGGGCCCTCATTATAGTGCATAATTTTTCTTTTCTTTTTTTAAAAAAAATCTTATATATATATTTATTGTCTGTTTTTCCCCATTGTTTTTGAGACATGCGCATCTCCATTTATTTAAATTATGGTGGATTGGAATTGGATTGGTTTATTAGTTAGTTAGCCGACTAGATAAACACAATTGAAAGTAGTTTTATTGTTTTACATTTTTGTTTACATCCATTAGATATGATTATTATCTGCCTTTTACCTTAAGGTCAGTGGAGATGGGCAATTCCAGGGTGAAAATTATCTATTCTATTGAAGTTATATGGCATTTTTTCTGTATTACCACATGACATCACAAGGTGGAACAGTGTTTTCAGTTTGAGAGAAGAACCTAAAGCCTAAATATGCAGGATTTCTGTGTTAAATATGTGATAATGAAACAAAACACAACTCCAACTACGTTTGTGATGAGAAAAACATTATAACATCAGAAAATGGCGTAATATGAGCCCTTTAATTCAGGTTGTGTCTCCTCAGTTTCGCTATTCACTATTTGTTTTTTTTTGCTTGTATTACTATTCTCTTATCGCTCGCAACAGAATAGACCGTGACTGGCCTATTGCAGAAGTGTGAGAAGAGTGCTCAGTCCCTGTGCTCCAGCAGAGGTCCAGGGCGCAGAGGGCTCCCTGTGTGTTAGTGTTGGAGAACCCAGCCTCACCTGCCACCACACCAGAGGCCACTGTGGCTGTTAGGGGGGTTTTGGTTCGTGAGCTGATTTTAGCCAGACATTTGAAGAGCAGGCCATCCTCTGCCATGGCCCAGATCACACGGGGCATTGGGAACATTGAGCCTAGTAGACTAATGAGGGAGAAACAGACACAACCACATGCAATTAGTACATTATAATCTTTATGGTGTCGGTTTTGAAGAATAAGATTGTATTTAGGCCTGTCACGACAATTACTATATAATTATATTCTGTTAATTGGACAAAAATTTAAAATTTCGCAGTTCATGGAAGCTGCTTCTTCCATTCTGGTCAGATTGTTGGTGGACATAGCTTATATTTGCCTGAAACTGAAATTGAAACTACTCTGAAATTAACAGACCTACTTGTTTACGGTTTGTTAGCTAGATTTACTAAACTGCACTAAGTGGGGACTGTGCCAGAGTCAGAAGCTACGTTCAGACTGCAGCCTGAAGTGACCCAAATCCGATTTTTTCGACCCTATGCGACCTTTATCTGATCGTTTAATGACACAGATCTGATTTTTCCAAATGCAACCCAGGCCACTTGGATAATATGTGCTCCTAAAACCGATACATATCCAATCTTTTGACACGCGACTTCAGTCTGAACAGCCAGGTCGCATTCATTCCACCTACACGTCAGGCTCGGAGTCTAGTCAATTGAGGGAAAGCGAGGTTTGCAAGTTATTTAATATTTGGGGGGGGGGGGTTCGCTGGATTCAGGCCAAATTGGAGGGGTCTTATCAGAATCGGGCGGTTTTTGAAATGATTGCCAAAGAAATGTCCAAGCACGGCTACAGGTGGTCTTGACTCCAATGTCAACAAAAAATAAAGAGCCTGAGAGCCAAATACAAGGAGGATAAAGACTCAAACAAACGGAGCGGCCATGGACGTGTAACCTGTCCATTTTGCAAAGAACTGGACCGTATTTTGGAAGAGAAGCCCAGCGTTTAGGCGACTTCTGTTGTCGTCTCCTCCAGTGAACATGCGGGACACCTTTGGGGCGTTTAAAGTTCACACTGGAGATCACATACAAGTCGTGTTTAATTGGAAATATGAACGACCTCGCAAAAAAATCGGATTTCACAAAAAATCCAAATTGAGCTTTAAGCCCTGCAGTCTGCATGATCATCAGCATACTATTGCATCTTTTGATTTAGGTCTGAGGATGGAGTTTGTAAACAGGAGAGAGATGATGTCTGAGCCCTCCATTTCTGTTCAAAGACGCGCTGTCTTTCTTTTCTTTCCAAACAAAAGTCTGAATTTAACTCCCCTCTCAAACCACTTATTTTCCCTGGATTGAATTCCTCCTTTGCTATGGATCCTACCTGGACGACTGAGGCAGAACATGAAGATAACTACTATACTTATCATTTTCTTTGCAATAATGGGAAGATTTTAGTTGTTTTAGTTGTAATACTATAAGATTTGAGTTGTACAGGGTCGAATAAGTAACTTCTAAGACGAATTATCAGTTCATTCTGTTATTTGATTGTGCAGCTTATGTGTTTAAATGATACTTTCTACTTAAAAATGGTTTACTGGCTTCTTTTTTCATTTAGTGGCAATATTTTACCATTTATCGTTTTGTATCTCTGTAGCGATATATCAAGCTTCAAAATTTGTTATCGTGACAGGCCTAATTGTTCTACTGAAGGAAACCCAATGGTAAAAAAAAAAATATTAAAAGAAGAGCTAAAAAAATACATCGTGTAGGTGTTTAAAGGTGCATTTTGTAACTTTTCTGGTGGAGGGTCTAAAATGTTTCACAGTATGGCATTAAACCTTTCTATCTTCATGGAGACCAAACCAGACCAAGTTACAGGTCAGATCTGTGGAGAGGCGACCCCACTCACAGTCAGAATGTCTGTTTTTCTAGGTGTTTTTGATCTATAAAACCATCTGTAATTGAATAAATGTAAGGTAAAGCTGTTTAATGTCACACTGTGGAACATTCCAAGCAGAGCAATGACATATCCATAGAAACAAGCAGGTGATGGACCCCCAATCAAAAAGTTACATAGTGCACCTTTAAGGAAATGAACGGAAAAAAAACCCCAAACATTTTATAAATTTTACAAAAATCACAAACATCCTTGCATGTAATTTAACAATTAGTTGTAGCATACAGTATCTGATAAAGTACTTTATTTTCATCATTACTGTTATTATCACAAACGTTAATGCAATGTTTAGATTATAAAATATAGTTGAGATAATTAGAGAATGACCGATGTTTAGAATCCAGAGCGACTGAAGGCCGATAAGCTCTGCCGATATTTTTGGGCCAATATGTAAGGGCTATAATTGATTACTTTCCCGAAATTACGTAATAAAAATTTAGTACAAACTCAGCCACAGCCCTTTTTTAACCACAAACCTACAAGAGAGTAGTGTGGACATCTTTTGTGCAGTTATTTCCTTGCATTAAAGTGTTAAATAAAGCTTTGTGTGTGCTCTTTAGGCAGCAGAAATAAAACTAAAACTAAATATGTGTAAAAAAAAAAAAAATGTGCTGGAGATTTAAGGGAGATAGACGATATGCTAAGAAGTGCAAATATCGGCCCTGATATTGGCCCATCGATATATCGGTCAAGCTTCAGATTCATTAGTTGGTATATTTTGTTAACTTGCTAAATCAAAGAATCACTTATGGTGCGTTCGAGGCAAATGGTAACTGGGATGTTTTCTACCTCCGACATGAATAAAATGTCCTGGATCACTTCAAACTTTTAATTCCCGCTTGTGAACTCAGAAACGGACAGAGGAGTCGCACTTCACATACGAGTTAAAGGTGCATTGTGTAACTTTTCTGGTGGAGGGTCTGTCACCTGGAATGCTCCACAGTGTGACATTAAACAGCTCCACCTTGCATTTATTCAATTACAGTGGTTTTATTGCTCAAAAATACTTTGAAAAACAGGCATTCTGAGTGTGATCGGGGTCGCCTCTCCACAGATCTGACCTGTAACTTGGTCTGGTTTGGGCTCCGTGAAGACAGAAAGGTTTAGTACCATACTGTGCAACATTCCAGACAACGCAATAACATTTCCGTGGAGAAAAGCCTTTGACAGACTCCATTTTCCAACAGTAAAGTTACACAATGCACCTTTAAATTATTGGATCTGAGGTTAGTCACCACATAAGGCTGTGCAATTAATTGAATTTTAATCACTATTTTCGATTTGTGTGTCAAACGTTCTCCAAACTCATATAATCGAGTTGAAACGCTTAAAGCTTAAAGTTTATTTTGGAATATTTTTAAATAAATAAGTATATTCATTTAAATGTTTATATATAGAGATTGTAGAACAGCTGGATATATAGTTTATTTTGGATATATTTATGATTTTCTCTAAATTATTTCATGTTCAAAGGGTATTTTATTCATTTTATGTTTTATAAATCGCAAAACTGCTCTAAGATGCATATTTTTAGCCTATATTTATTTTCAATTTGATAGTTTTGCGGAAATTATCAATAACAAAGTGAAATGCTGAAGAAATGCATAGATAATAGTTTGAATTATCGTGATTTCAGTATTGACCAGAATAATCGTGATAATGATTTTTTTCATAATCGAGCAGCCCAACCGCCACATAAACGATGTAACAGTTTGCCATTTACATATCGACAATATTCTGCTTATCAGAGACATTTGCATCATGTTTGCATCATTTTGTTAACCTTGGTTTAGCATTAACCATGTTTCAAGTCACAACTCGTAATATTTAAGTGGAAATAACCCGTCTCCCATTTGCCTGGAGCGCACCATTAGTATAATTTTGCCCAGCAGTCCATGAGTCTGAGTCTGTTCCCCTCATGCCGGGTCGTGTAACAGATGCTTACCTGGTGGAGAGCGCGCACAGAGAGCCGATGGCCACAGCGTACGTCGCCCCCTCCCAGCCCACATACTTGAAGGCGACGGGCAGAGGGCTGTTCTTGTCCAGCAAGTAGTACGGCATCATCACGGTGAGGGCCGCCGACACGCCAAAGTACGCCACGAAGCAGATGAGGAGAGACGCCACGATGCCGATGGGAATGGCCCTCTGAGGGTTCTTCACCTCCTCCCCTACACGGCAACAGACAGGGATCATATTACAGAATAAATTATACTCATTTTAGGTTATTTGGATACTCAGTGTTTTAATTGAATTAAGTCTAATGTTTTGAAATTCTCAGTGAACAGCTTGTGTATTTTTAATAAAGAGGTCTTTAGACATGTGGCTCTGACTATGAAGGAATATATTTAATTTTCATTAAAGCAGCACCGTGTGGCATATCTGAATCATTCCATGGAAATAGAAAGTTAAAAATGTACTTTGAAACACTCTCCCTGCAGACAGATCAGAGAAAAGCAGGAGGAGCTCCTACAGGTCAAAACCCTAAAATAAATAAATACATCTACCTGCATTAACTTTCTGAGGATGAACATAAACACGAGACTTATAATCATTGTTCTTTAAGGTAAAAGGAGAAATTCAATTTGTCAACTGGACAGAAGTTTATTTTTTAATCAATTTATTTTTTGTCCACTTGACAAATTTAATTTCTCCTTTTACCATGGATTCTATTTGGACGACTGAGGGATTTTATACACCCTGCCCTTTAAGAAAACCCCCTCGATTCAAAAAAACAAAATGATCAAAATGACTTGGGCCTGGGGGCCAAATTTGGCCTGCAATAGAATTATATTTGGCCCGTGATCTCATTTCAAATATGTATTCGATCTGGCCCACTGGCTGCCGCACCAGTATGGCACATGCACTGCTAATACTACTACTACTACTACTACTACTACTACTACTACTACTTTGATGATTTTTGTATCTAAGAAGAGATGCCAAGTATTTGCATCTGCTTTGGACCCATGTGAATCAGAGTAAATCACAGTCTAGCAAACTGATCTTGGGTGAATGTTTTCTTTATGATTTTTGACTGTTAATAGTTGAAAGACTGGATTCATTGAAGCAAGTTGTTATTTTTGATTGGTTGTTGGCCTGTGGGAAAAAAAATAAAAGGAGTTCAAAAGCTACAGATATATAGTCTATAGAGGCATTACTTATTTAAAATTTTGTCATTATTTTATATTATGCTTGTTCTGGATTCAGTGTTTAAGCAAAAACTATTATTAACATTTATTTTAATAATATTGGTGAAATTTGTCAATAAATATTTAGTTTGGCCCATGACTTAGTCCCAGTTTTTAGTTTTGTCCCTCTGTGAATTTGAGTTTGACACCAATGATTTAAGACAAAGAGAATTGACTTGCATGACAGAAGTTACGTAATTGACATTGTTGTGGTACAACCGTTTTAAACTAGTCAAAGCAAGAATCAGAGTTTGAATTCAAGTCTGAACAGGAAATGCAGAAGCAGCATTCCAGTTTACCTGTGGTGGCGATGCAGTCAAAGCCCACAAAGGCGTAGAAGCAGGTGGCAGCTCCAGACAACACTCCCTGTAGACCGAAAGGCATGAAGCCCCCCTGACCCAGGTTCTCCACTGTGGGCAACACACTGGAAATACTGCACACACACACAGACACACACACACACACACACACACACAGACACAGACACACACACAGACACACACACACAGACACACACAAACACCAAAGTTACAACAAAGTTACTCGTGGAGACTTTTGCATTCACTTTTTAATGTGTGCAGTCATTTTGAATGTTAAATCCAGTGTTTGCTGCCCTCTGCTGGAAACACTAGAGACTGAAACATGAATATTGGAGTAAGGCTGTGCAATTAATTGAATTTTGATTGCGATTTGTGTGTCAAACAATCTCCAAACTCATCTAATCGAGTTGAAATGAAAGCTTTATAACGTTTATTTTGGAATATTTTTTATATAAATAAGTATATTTATTTTATTTTTTACATATAGAGATTGTAGAACAGCTGGATATATAGTTTATTTTGGATACATTTATGTGTTTCTATGCTTTATTTAATGTTCAAAGTATATTTTATTCATTTTATGTTTATACATAGCAAAACTGCTCTAAGATTTTAATTTGTAGCCTGTATTTATTTTCTATTTAAAAGTTTTGCATACATTATCAATAACAAAGTGTTTTTTTTAGAGAGAAATGCTGAATAAGTGCATCATGTAACTAAAAAATAGTCGTTTGAATAATCGTGGTTTCAATATTGATCAAAATAATTGTGATAATGATTTTTTCCATAATCGAGCAGCCCGATATTAGCAGCCTCATGTTTATTGGCACATAAGTGGAGGAAACATTTGAATCGTGTGAATTTGAAGCTCACATGATCAATTTTGTGTAATATAGGACCTTTAATTACATCAGACATGTGGTAAAAACATCAGCATTTTTACTGCCATGAATTTGACAGTAAGAAAACTCCTTGAATGCATGACACAGTACTTTGGCTGAGGTACTTTTAGATCATAGTGTGTACGAGGAGACTGCAGATGGACTTACTTTGAGCTGAAGTTGTGGCTGGTCCCGTTGAGGATTTCTTCTGGGTTGATCCTCCAATTTTTCAGGTCTCCTTTGACCAGGCCTGAGATGACCACGAACAGCAGCACCAGCACGTTGATACAGGTGAACACTTTGTTGACCAAGGCCGACTCCTTCACTCCGAACGCAAGCAGCCCTGTAGAGTCAAGTCAAGAGTAAGATCAAATGTGTGTTAGGGTTTCACAACACCTACAATATCACACAACCTCTTGGTTTTCAAATAGTGTGACCAGAATTGCGAAATATGGTTATGTTTTGCACTGCTTTGCAACCTGCTCTTCTCATTTGAGATCTCTCTTTATGATATTTTCACAATATACATCTCACGGTACGATATTTATTGCAAAATTTTGAGGAGCCAAGACTGTTAACATGCTTCTTGTTCCTCTTAAAATGCCTTGACAAGACTTACTCCAAAGAACTAGCACTTAAAAATGTTAGAACTGTTATTTCTTCTTGTAGTTTGCTCTGAAATGGAGCAAAGGATCATGGTCTATGTAGTTCTCCCTGTCTTTTTTTTTTTAGCTATTGCTGCACCATAACTCTTAATTTAAGCAAAGAGACTTGTAATTTGATATATTGTGATGGTCCACGATATTATTGTGAGAACTTTGACAATATGATATCACAATATTTTGGTTATTGTTACATCCATACTATTAACAGTTCTGTTAGCTCTACAAAATATCGTGAAAATATCATATTGTATGGTATCAATTTGGATATTGTTACATCCCTTAATCGTTAGCCTACCCACCATATCGTGAGCTACATATAAATATCGTACGGTGAGGTTCATACGTGACGATATTGTACGGTGAGACTTGGATATCCTTACATCCCTAGTAAAAACATTTCCACAAGTTTAGTGCCATATTGTGGAACATAAAAACAGGCAAAAATAACATTACAGAGAGTCAGGTGGATGGTCCTCAAGCAAAAAGTTACACAGTATACCTTTAAATCAAGATTATGCTATATATTGTGCAAAAAGAAGCTGTGTCAATCTCTTTTCTTTGCTTTTCTCCATGGACATGTTATTGCTTTGTCTGTAATGTTTCACAGTACGGCATTAACCCTTTCTATCTTCACAGAGACCAAACCAGACCAAGTTACAGCTCAAATCTGTGAATAGGCAGCCAGAATGCCTGTTTTTCTAGGTATTTTTGAGCTGTAAAATGACTTATAATAGAATAAATGTAAGGTAGAGCCGTTTAATGTCATACTGTGGGACATTCCAGGCAGGGCAATGACATCTCCATAGAAACAAGCAGGTGACGGACGCTCCACCTTTAAGATAAGTTGCGATCTCTTTAATTTGTTACCGGATTATGAAACATTTAGCTCAGAATCTTATGCTGTTGTGTAAAGTGTAAAGTTTTGACCTGTTAACGTGAGGATGATGACGACCGCGAACATGTCTGGATATTCTGCCAACCCCGGGGCGTTTATGCTCATGTGCTGTCTGCAGAACGTCTCGATGTGATGTCCAATCAGCTCATCGAACGTGGCGCTCCAGGCCCTCGCCACGCTCGAGGTGCCTGCGAGGAAGAGGAAGAACAGAGTCAAGAAAGAAGAGGAAGAAACAACAGAATAAAACAGAATAATCTGGGGTGGGAGCACTCTTCGGATGAGTTGTACATCTTTTATTTATTATTTTATTTGGTTATGTTACGTTCTCTTATGTTTTGTTGCTGTTGATTTGCTATTATGTTTCTTATTTTTATTTTTGTCAGATGTACTCCCCCAAGTATGAAAAGCAAGGAAAAGAAAAACATTAATAAAACATTTTAAAATTTTGAAAAATAGTCAACAAAGAGGGAAGAGATATTACACCAGGTCAGGACAGGTGAGGATTTCTTTCTGTGGGAATATGGGGAGCATTTTTTTCTTTTTGTAAATATTGAAGTTTTCCCATTTTATAAACCTGAAAATGCCAAAGCTGTACTCAAAAGTAAAAAATACTACACAAAGTACTAATTACTTTTTATCTCAAACACAAATTTAGACACCTTTTAGTTCACACAAAAGCCCTAAGGCAGGATTATCGCCAAAAATGATTCTAAATAGAAAATGTTGTTAAAAAAGATAAACTACAAGAAAACATACTACAATAGAAATAATTAAAAAACTTTTTTGTATCTATTTTTCCCATTATTGAAGTGTATTTATAGTTTACAAAATGGCAGACGATGAAGTAACTCTCTGACAATATTTTCAGTAATAGTAGGGCTAATAACTAAAATTTTTGGGTCTGTCACCTGCTTGTTTCCATGGAGATGTCATTGGCTCTGCCTGGAATGTTCCACAGTATGACATTAGACAGCTCTACCTCACATTTATTCCATTACAAGTGGTTTTATAGCACAAAAATACCTAGAAAAACAGATCAGAGCTGTACCTTGGTCTGGTTTGGTCTCCATGGAGATAGAAAGGTTTAATGCCATACTGTGAAACATTCCAGACAAAGCAATAACATCTACATAGAGAAAACTAATTGACGGGCCCTCCACCAGAAAAGATACACAATGCACCTTTAATTAAAGCTTACAGAGTCATTGCAATTAATCAACTACTGAAATAATTGCCAACGATTAAAGTAATGTATTAATAGTTATTTGGACAAAACACAGGCTCCGAAATCCATCATGTGCTGAGAGAAGTTAGAGAAGATATATATTTTGTTCTGAATGATACAAGAATTTTGGAGAGGTGACGTCTTCCATATTTAAGAGACAAATGACCAGCTGAGATCGAATCATCTAAAAAAAAGTTTTTTCGCGCTGTACGGTTCGGTTCTAGTCCCTTCTGGATTCGAACGAAAATATACACTGCAAAAAGCAAAGTCTAGAAAAGTTAAAATGACTTAAATTAAGAGTATTTTACTTTATTTGAGTAGATTCAACTTGTTAAGTCAAATAATCCACCAATGAATTAAGTGATTTTCTCAATTCAAGCAACATTCGATCGATTTTGTTTCTTATTTTAAGTCCAAAAAGTTGTTGTTTTTCTTATCTTAAGCGTAGCACGATGTATTTTCATATTTTAAGCACAAAAGTGAAAGAGAAAAGTGAAGTGAAATGTACTAAAATCATGATAAAACTTTCTTAATTCAAGTATCTTGTGTTAAAACTTCTTCCCAGTCCTTCAAAATAAAGGATAAATGAAAGCATGAACGAATCTTAACTTGGTTGGATTATAGATTTTGCCGTGTAGAAAGGACGGCAGGTGTGATAATGTTTTCAGTGTCTTACCGATCACGTAGGAGAGATGAGGTTCCAGCCGGTGATGAAGGCCCACAACTCGCCCACCGTCACGTAGCTGTACAGGTACGCCGAGCCCGTTTTGGGGACTCTCGCTCCGAACTCTGCGTAGCAAAGTCCGGCCAGCACGGAGGCCAGGGCGGCGATGAGGAAGGACAAAACGATGGCAGGTCCGGAGCTGTCCCTGGCCACTGCACCTGCCAACACGTACACCCCCGCCCCCAGGGTACTGCCCACGCCCAGCGCCACCAAGTCGAACGTGTTGAGGCATCGCGAGAGCCGCGACTCCTCGGTGTTACAGTCCACGACCTTCACGCGCAGCAGCTGCTTCCCGATGCCCTTCAGGGTTGCCAGAATCATCCTGGCTCTCCTCCTGGTGCAAAGAGCGATGCAGAGAAGTTACCTGAGGGCAAGAAGAGAAAACAATGCTATTATATTTAAAAAGGTCCTGTATTACTGTATTTTCCGCACTATAGGGCACGCTCATAAGCCTCCAACCCCATCAAAAAACGACTGCGCGCCCCACAATCCAGAGCGCCCTATACACGAATCCACCCGGGTGTCCCAGCACGACTTCAGTAAACTACAAAGCCGCACCACCCGCAGCGCACGCAAACACACACGGAGCAGACAGCGACCGCACAGCGAAAAACACCCACAGACTCACTCATCACTCCACGCCGACGAGGAACGGAACGGAGGAACGAACCGAAAAAGCGAGCGCAATGTGCCACTTCTAGTCACAACTGAACAACTGAGTCACTGCGAACACGCCGACAATCCAGCGGTCCCAGACAGCACCCTCCCTACACGCCACAACTGAACAAAGCCCAGAGTCACCGTGAACGCGCCAAACAAAGTCCAACTGACCCATCCAACTGTTGTGTTTTGTTAAAAGTCCGGTGCAGTTTATTTGTGAAAAAAGTTCAAAAATAGACCACTCTTATAATCCAGAGCGCCCTATAGTGCGGAAAATACAGTACACAAAATTACAGGTATGCTACTGAGTTGTCTTCATGGAGATGTTATTGCTTTGCCTTGGATGTTCCTTTGTGTGACATTAAACATTTCCATCTAGCATTTATTCATTATGAGCGTTTCTACTGCTCAAAAATACAATAATTCCTTCTGTGAATAGGGATGACTCTCCACAGATCTGAGTTGTAATGTAGTGTAGTGCTGTGACCTACTTGTTTACCTCATGATGCATGGGTTTAATCTATACTGTGGAACATTCTAGACGAAGCAATAACATTTCCATGGAGACAAGCAGTGTTGGGGAAGTTATTTTAAAGAAGTAGTGTTTGCTCGTTACTCGTTACTTCTTTAAAAACTAATCCCTTACTTTACTTAGTTACCCTCTATGGTAAGTAACTTTTTACATTACTCCTTACTTTGGGAACTTTTTGGTGGTAAACTCCATCTAAGGTTAAATACCGGCACGAGACCGACAGCAGACAAGTATTGTAAAGGAAAGCTGAAAAGAACTTTGAAGAGAAATTGAAACCGTTAAGAGGTAAACAGGTGGAGTCTGCTCAAAGTGCCAAGGGGATTTAACTCGGCGAGTGAGGGACGGTCGCTGGGTGTGGGAGGATCCTCTCGGGGGACTTCTCCCCAGGTGTTGCTGGCCCTCGCGGAGCGCAATTCCTCCGAGATGAAGGAAAAGCAGGTAGCAGACCCTCCACTAGAAATGTTACTAGGGATGTAACAATAACCGGAATATCGTGATATCGTATCGTCAAAGTTATCGTGGACCATCACAATATATCGAATTACAAGTCATCATCAGCCATCCTGTACGGTGTGGTCTGCTGGAGCAGCAGCATCACAGAGAGGGAGAGGAAGAAGCTGGACAAGGTCATCAAGAAGTCCAGCTCTGTCCTGGGCTGTTGTCTGGACTCAGTGCAGGAGGTGGGGGACAGGAGGGTCCTGACTAAGGTCATCGCTATGCTGGGCCATGAGTCTCACCCCCTGCAGGACGCTCTGTCTGCTCTGGAGAGCAGCTTCAGTGACAGACTGATTCACCCTCGCTGTGTGAAGGAGAGGTTTCGCAGGTCTTTCCTTCCTGCTGCTGTCAGACTTTACAATAAACACTGTTAACACTGAACATGTACCAGTCAATCATAACCATGTGCAATTATTTTTAAGTCTATTTTTAAATTATTTTTAAGCTATTATTTATTATCTGTGTTACCTTTTCCTGCTGTTCTGGAATAGTGCGTTGCAACACTGGAATTTCCCCACTGTGGGACTAATAAAGGCATATCTTATCTTATCTTATCTTGTCTCTTTGCTTAAAGTAAGAGTTATGGTGCAACAATCGCTAAAAAAGACAGAGTGCATTACATAGACCATGATCCTTTGCTCCAGTTCAGTGCAGACTGCATGAAGAAATAACAGTTCTAATCACTTTTAAGTCTTAGTTCTTTGGATTAAATCTTGTCAAGGCATTTTAAGAGGAAAAAGCAGCATATTAACCTCCACAAAATATCGCAATAAATATCGTACCGTGAGACTCGGATATTGTTACACCCCTAAATGTTACCTACTCGAAAACATACCTTGATATCTGTTTTGTTTCATTGAGTAATCCTGCATTGTTAGTCTGTCTAAATCTCTAAATCTGAAATGCTTTGTTCCACCCTGTAACGTTATGAAGCGGTATTATTCAAGTTAACTGCTCCCTTTTACGTTTTGCTGAGTAGAGATGAGAAAGTCCAGGGCTGCAATTATCAAAATGATTCTAGTGAAGGTGTATGGACTTTAAAAACACAGTGGAGCACTTTCTGTATTACCACATGACATCACAAGGTGGATCCCAGTCTAAATACGCAGGTTTTTGTGTTAAACACGTGTGAATGAAACAAAACACAACTCCAGGTATGTTTTTGATGAGGAAACAACATTATAACAACAGATTAGTGTGGGCTCTTTAAAGAAACTGAGGTGCACTTAAGTAAATACTTGGCTAAAAATATATTCAAGTACAAATACTGTTGTCAAAATTGTACTTAAAAGTAAAAGTTCTAGTTATTTTTTATTTCAAACACAATTTTAGGAGCCTTTTAGGACACACAAAAGCCCGGAGTGTTTCCAAATATACAATGTTGTGAAAAAAGATAAGCTAAGAAAGAAATAAACAGAACCTACAAGAAAAAAAAGAAATGAAACACTATCACAAGTTTGCATCAAAGAAGTGATGTATTCAACCCTCTACAGTTGAAATCTTGTTGTAGTTCAGGGAAATAACAGAAGGTTCCTCATTAGTACAAAGAAAAAGAATCCAGAACAACTAAAAATACTGAGTTCCAAAAATGACAATCATATTTTGAATTATCTTCTATAGACTAACATTTTGACAGACTTAAAGTAGGGATTATTATCTGGTTTCAGCTTTTTGACAATCTTAAACTGAAGATCTTTTTCATTAAATTACTATTTTTTTATTATCTCCATGCATTTCTCCACTAGGTCAATCACGATAACAAATTTTGAAGCAGGATATTTGGCCACAGAGAAAGAATGTGATAAGGAATAAAACTGAAACTACTTTAAATTTACCGTTTCTTTAAAAGGGCTGAGCTGCAATAAATAAATAAACAAATAGAAGAATGAACCAATAATTACCGATAGCAGTTATTTATTCTACTTTCTACAGCTAAAATTTTCTATTCGATATGATATAGTTCAAATCAATTCAGTACGGTTCAATAAAAATAAAGGCTAATTCGTTTGTGATCCTAAAAGTCTTTGTTAAGCCACTTCTTGCGCAAAGCTCATATGAAACACACCCATTTTAATCCTCAAACAGTGAAAATGTCAAATGTGTTTCATAAACAAGTTTCCTTCTTCTGAACAAGCAACAAAACTGTAGCTCTGTCACAAAAAAACTTTGTAAAATATACCACAAAATACTCTTGGCCCACAATATCAATCACATTAAACAATACGATATAAAGATATTTCAGTATTTTTGCACACCCCTAGTCTACTAATTATCGTGACAGGTCTAATCTCCACTATATTCACAAAATATTATAGCAATCCATGAGAAATGTAACTGCGAATGGACCATCTAATAACAATAAGTTAATAAAATAAATACATTTCACATGACACTCTGTGATATATCGCCAGTCCCAAAGCATTTTAGCAACGATATTTCCTCGTTAAACCCCCACTTGTGTAAAGTTATTACGAAATACATCTATTTTCATCATCAAAACGAGTTTCCTTCCACTGAATAAGCCACACAATTGTCATGCAGTCACAAAACAGAAAGCAAACTGCAGCTCAACAAAAGAAACAAACAAATATAAATAAATAAATAAGAAAGTATGAAAAATCTGACACTAATCGATACTGAAACTAGTAGAAAACTAGACTCATTTGAGCAGGTATTGATTAAAAAAAAAAGTCACATTCACAGGACAGAAATGAACCTTCCTGAACAGATTTTGAGCTGTATCAGAACAAGTATAAGAGCACAAAGACTAGTATACGCCCATGGACCACTATGGAAACTACCTGGCCTACTGAGGGATTAGATTAGATTAGATTAAATTGGATTAGATATAAAACCACAGGGTAACATAAAAGAAAGTACCAAGAGTTAATGCTGAAAATGGCATTCTAAAGTCTAAAGAAAGTAGGCCTGCTCAATAAAATTCATTATCACAATTATTTTGATCAATACTGAAATCACGATTATACAAACAATTATTTTTTAGTTACACAGTGCATTTATTCAGAATTTCTATATCTCTAATATAATAATAATAATAATAATAATATATAATCTCTAAAAAAACACTTTGTTATTGATAATTTAAGCAAAACTTTCAAATGCAACATATAAAACAAAATGAATAAATTAAAAAAGGCATAGAAAAACATAAAAGTATCCAAAATAAACTATATATCCAGCTGTTCTACAATCCCTGTATTTAAAAATAAAATAAATATACTTGATAAACTTTGTTAAGCTTTAATCGTTTCAACTCGATTATAAGAGTTTGGAGATCGTTTGACACACAAATCGAAATCGCGATGAAAATTCTGTTGATTGCACAGCCTTAAAAGAAAGTGTTTTTTCATCACTATTGATGTATTGGAATTTGGAATTGAGTATTGGGTTTTTTTGGCTATTGAAATTGAATTTGAAATGTTTATATCGCGACAACACTGCTACATATATTACTCAGCGTTCCTCAAGTTCACCAAAAAAAACAAAACAAAACAAAAAAGAAACACAGTGATATCAAATCTAGTACCTACCAATTCACTCAAATCAACTCTCCAAGTCAGTCTCTCTTCTCTTTCGTCTTCACTTCCAACACTCATCTATTGTTTATTGTGCTTGGACTGGGCTACACCACTCGGAGTTTGCGTGTGTGGGGGTGTGTGAGGGGCCGGTCCCACGTGTTCTCCCCGCCTCCAAGCAGACCATTCAGGTGTCCCCACACAAATAGCCCTGCTCGGCCCCCCAGCAGCTGTGGAGCCCGCCGGCCGGCCCCTCACCGCAGCACAGGTCACTTTCCACAACATCGTTAGAGAGATTGTTTGGGTGCTCCAAACGCACATCCGGCAGATCATGTGAAGTTACCAAATGTCCTCAGAAAGATACAACTTTTTATTTACCCAAGCTCCCATCCAAAACAAAGAAGTGAAGGTGTCAATTTGTTGTAAATTTTTTCCCTATTAAAAGAAACAGGAAACGCACGCCAAAATTCTTGTAGAGGTGGAGCAGCAAGACAAAAGTGAAAAAATGCATTGCACACACTCAGATGGCCGATGTCCAAAAGCTTTTTTATTTTTCAAAATAACGTCTCAGCAAAAAAAAAAAAAAAAAAAAAAAAAAGCCTTCATCAGAGAGCAAGAAAAATATCTGATAAAGGCTTTTTTTTTTGCCGAAACGTTATTTTGAAAAATAAAAAAGGTTGTGGACATCGGCCATCTGAGTGTGCTATGCATTTTTTCACTTTTAATTTGTTCCCCATCACCATTCTAAGATGAGACTCTGTTATTACTATATTATTATTATTATTCCTCCTCCGAGTTGAGTTAACCTTACGGATCTAAGGGCAATTTTAGTACATTTATCCTCGCCTGGATTTTCTTCTTAACCAACCTGTCATTTCACAATCTGCATGCTGTAATTGTGTCATATGGCTGTGATAAAAGCTAAAGGACCAGAAATACAACTGAAAGGGCAAAAAAAGAAAAAAAAAAAAAGAAAAAAAGACCCCTAAAATTCACGCTCTTTCATACAAAACACTCAGCAAACATGTATAAACAACTTTTAAGACATAAAAAATGCTTAATTTAGGGCCTTAGCTACAAAAGTGCAAAATATTATGTCTGTAAGTAAACAAAAAATATCCTTATTGCTCTCAAAACAGAAAAAAAAAAAGGTGCAATGGCCTCATGACTTTCCTGATGTCAGTCATGGAAACATCTCGTCAGGTCCAGGGCCACATCACTTCCTGCATTTACATGGGGTTTATTACATTTGGATTTGTACATGTTGAGTAAAATAAACTTTTCAAATATAAAATAGCAAGGGATGCGCAAATATGCAGACCAAGATGCGTAATTTGACATTTATTTCAGAAATAACTGCACTTAGAGAGGCTTTTCCAATTATTACGAACACAGACGCTCAGAGCAGCCGACTATCTTGACTCACTACACTCTTTGGCAAAGTTTGGGCCAATCAAAATGGACGGCGCACATGCGTTTGGTGGAAAACAAAGTTTCTACTGGACGCTCGTTTCCCTACGTCATCACTCAGCGTGCCTGTGACGTAAGATAATGCCGGAAATATCCTCGGAAAGCCCCAAGTCCCACATTTCCAAGGGTAAAAAAAAAGGATGCTTCTATCTTCTATGGTTAGGGAAAGTTATGCATAATTATAAAAAAACATATTCCAATACCATCAGTCTGGAAGCGTTTTTAACAGCTACCTTTTACCTTTGGTACAGTAGAGCTCATAGACTGTATATATAAATGGACACAGCTAATGCGCTCGCCGCCACAATCCAAAATGGGAAAAGTTAACATGGGGGCGCTTCCAGCTCCTTCTGACCTTGGCTCCCACTCTCACATTGGAATATTATCACCCCTCTCTCTGTTACTGCTGCTGTAAGCCTCATTATTTTAGTCTTAAAGTGTTTGTAATAACCCGCTCTACACGATCCTGGTGATATCACTCGTTTAGTCCACTTTTTTATTACAGTGTACGGTAGCGATGGGCAATTCCAGGTCTGAAATTATCCAAATGATTCTAGTGAAGGTGTGTGGCGTTTAAAAACACAGTGGAGCACTTCCTCTATTACTACATGACAGTGGTAGAGTGTTTTTTTTTTTTTGAGAGAACTCCAAAGAAATATGCAGAAAAAAATAAAATAAAATTAATAAATGTAAAGTAATGATAAAAGGCGAAAAGGCGAGGGGCGGCGTGCTGACGTGAGGCAGATGGACAGGTAGGATGTTTAGGAAGTTGAACCTGCCCTGTGCTGCACGCTGGTACACGAGGGCACACGCTGTTGCGGACGAGCCGTGCATAGGGAGCGTGTGTTTGTGATGTGCCGTAGAGTCTCCGCGGGTTTCAAATGAGCGCACAGGCTGCACTGAGACGCCCCACACGCTCCTGCACCCCGCTACAAGTTTATTACCAACAGCAGCAGCCGTAATGAAATATGATCGCACTTGTTGAGTGTCAGACCTTGAGTGAGAGACAAGACCGAGTCCAAACGTGAGTCCGAGACGAGACACGGCGATCTACCCACACGACCTTGGCGATCGACTGGTAGATCGGGATCGACGTATTGAGCACCCCTGACCTATGGGTAGCCCTAGTAATATATGTATGGGTTGTTCCTAGTAGACGTCCAAGGGGTAAAGAGTTAAAGGGCCCAAATTACACTGTTTTCTGGACTATGTTATAATGTTGTTTCCTCATCTCCAACATGCCTGGAGTTGGAGTTGCTCCACGGTGTTTTTAAACTCCATCCACCTTCACTAGAATCATTTGGATTTGGATTGGTGTAGCCTTGGAATTGCCAATGTCTACTGAGCAAAAGGTAAAATGTCAACTTGAAAACTTCTGCTTAACCATGACATCACAAGGTGGAACAGAGCATTTTGAGCTTTGGAGGTGCAGACAGCCTAAGAATGCAGGATTACTCAAACATGTGTGAATGAAACAAAACAACTCCAGGTATGTTTTTGAGGAGGTAACAACACGGTCAAACGAGTCGATTTCACGCAATAGAGGACATTTACGTCATGAAGTATTTATGTGGGATATAAAATTTAGCATTTTTTCAGCCTAGTTACCTTTCTATGACCAATCAGTTCAAAATGACAAATCTGAAGCACTGATGACGAACTTGGAATAACACATGGGCACACACAGAAACTGGGGCATCTTAAAAAACACATCTGTGCCAAACATCTGATCAGTATTAAGTATGAGTTATAGAACTAAAGTTATGAATGTAACCATGGGTCTATGAGTCACAGATTAAATAAAGAGCTGAAAAATAACCTCTTTCCTCCACTTCTATGACGACTATATTAGTTATCTGAACGGTACTCAGCCAAACATGGTGTACTAGTTATTTCAATAATTGATAAGTTGCAATTAATTATTAGACTTGTTTACACAACTCCGCATGAGTTGTGTAGTCCTCTGTGTCTTTTATTTATTTTTATGGGTTTTTTTAATTGGTATTCTTGCTCTTATTTGATTTATTAGTTTTATTGTCTCATTGTGGACTAGTGGACTCATGTAGAGCTTTATTTTTATATTTTTGTTGGAGATGTTTTATTTGCATTGTGCAGCACTTTGGAAACTATTTTGTTTATGAAATGTGTTATATAAATAAAGTGGATTAGACTGGCTTGTAAAGTAAAATAAGTAAAATGTTTCTCTACTTAATAAGTCTATAGACCATAAAAAATAAGTTTATCTGTACAACTATAACCCAACTCTTACTGTTAGTATAGATTTGCTGTATATTTTTAGGAAGACAGTACAATTAAAAAGTCATAAGTACACACCAGCAGACAGTGCCAAAAACAATCTCTCAAAGGTGGTGGGATTGTGAGGGGCCGGACACTGAGCACTGGGGCATTGGCTCTCTGCACTCCGCCCACGCTGACGTGACACAGGAGTCCAGCTAAAACAGGCAACGGCCCTGCCCTCCTCTCAGCCAATCAGAGCGCAGGACACCTGCTGATCAAACTGTGCCAGGAGACCTCAGAGTCCCACTGAGTCACATGCACCAACCATACCCCCGGATACATTCTTACACTGCCCCTCCACTCTGCAGCTCTGAAGGACATGAGAACAAAGATTGTCTTTCTAAAAAAGCTCCCTGTGCCTGTCTTAATACCGCTGTGATAATATTGATTTTACTTCTGCTGTGCAGCCAAACTGGGCCTGACCAACCACGCCAACAACTCTAGCTCCAACTCTCTGCTGTATCGATGTAGAAGATGAAGGAGACTATAAAACCGTTTTGTCATAAAACTAAAATGTCCAGTTTGATACAAGAACTGAGGAAGAGGCTCAAAACTACTGTCACATATATCAAAGATGAGAAAAACACTTTTATAAAAAAAAAAAAAAAAAAAAAAAAAGTCATTTTCAACAGTTTTACTAGAAAATATCACTCTAAAACTATTCAGGCAAAATACATGTTTGTCCCTTTTATGAGTTTTAAGTAGGGCTGGTATGTCTGATATTGATGATATCAGAGGTTTTCTCCAGATATCGTTTTGGTCCAGTACTGAAAATGCAGATTTTGGCACTCGTCTTTGTTCTGCATTCCCAGCGCTCACACAATTATCTTTTTTTCAGAACTGATTTCTTGAGCTTGTTTAAATAAATTCACACCAGAAATAACTGAAAATATGAATCACTATAAATCCCTATAACTTAACCTAAATTTAATCTGTACTATGGATTTTAAAAGCTTAGCAGCTTCACAGCAAAACACATATCAGATACCAGTTTGTATCGGCTCATAAATCCATATCTAACCATCCCCAAGTTGAACTGAATGTGACACTTGTTTAAATGAGAATCTACTTTTGCACATTTTTTGACGACTATTAGTAAAGTAATTTCCCTCCAAGTTCTGTACAGTTTGTCAAAGTTTGTGGAAACAGTTGAATAATTTTGTTTGGTGAATTCATTCAATCATGTTTTCCCTCATGCAGAAACACAGAGCATAAATCAGAGATATTTATGTTGTCTGTGCAGCACATGTGAGACAGAACCCAGAGCCCACCTGCTCCTGTGCTGTAACAACGCACGCACACAGACTCATTCGCACACACACACACAGCCATGTGAGGTCATAAAGAACACTGCTCACACGTCCTGAGCCCTTCAGGATCAGGCTGCACAGGACACACAAGCATTCTTGTGTCTTTTAAACATACTTTTGGACACCTTGGAATAAGTATTTCATATTTTCTAATTTAAAATAAGTTCTGCCTTTGGAAAATCTACTTTCTAAACTTCACATCCATTTCCCACACGGCATTTAGGCCTTGGAGCGCCCTCTGCTGTCAGCAAAGGGAATGAAAACAAAATTAACGAATGAAGCTGTGTTTGTCGTGAATGAGATTTTTTTTTTTTTCCTTTGATGATCCAGGCAGAACGCAAATGAGGGTTTTTGAGTGTTCGGAAAACACAACTTTGGATTAATGACACAGGTATAAATGCAGCCAAAATACAACTCCAGATGTTTTTGATAAGGGGACAACAGTACACTATAACATGACTAAAAGGTCAAAAACTTACCATAATACACATTCTTTCTCTGGCAGGGGCCGATATTTAGTCAACCTGCTGCCAAAACATTAACTCTGACCCATGTTTCCTCTTTCATTACTGTGTGTTCCGACACTTGGTAATATTTCCATAAAACAAGAAGAAACAGTCAATCATTGCGAAAACACAAAACTACGTCAATAAAAATTAACTGATAATATTTCAGTAACCACATAAATACATTTTGCATTTCATTTCACAAATTTGTATCTATCTTATTTATTGTATATTATAACTACGGCCGGTGAACAGAGGTGGAACCTGCGTAAACTGCAATTAACCTTTTTAATCCAAACCAAACGTAAACAAATAGGAAACAATCTCACACGCTCACAGTTTCCACAAGTGCGCCCAATCTTATTTAAACTATTTTATCATCGGAAATCTTGCGGCCCGAGCTGTTGTCACCTGCCTCCCCCTGGATAACACTTGGCCACAATCAAAGAGAATGTAGGTCAATGCCGTGAGATTGTGTGAGCCCAGTGTGTCAGACGCACAGAGTCAAATATAGATCGGCCCGTGTGTCCTGCTCTTGACCTGCTCCTCCCCCTGCTCCTGTCCTGCCCCTGTCCTGCCCCTGTCCCTGTCCTGCTCCTGTAATGCTCCTGACCTGCCCCTGACCTGTTCACCTGTCCTGCTTTTTTCATGTTCCCGTCCCGTTCCTGTCTTCCTAATGTCCCGTTCCTGCTCCTGTCTTGTTCCTGTTTTATCCTCCTCCTAATCTGCTCCTGTCCTACCCCTGTCCCCTGTTCCTGCTCCTGTCTTACTAATGACGTGTTCCTGTTCCTGTCCTGCTCCTGTCCTGCCCCTGTCCTGCTCCTGTCCTGCTCCTGTCCTTCTCCCATCTTGCAAATGTCCTGTTCCTGGTCTTGTCCTGTTCTTTTCCCTGTCCTGGTCTGCTCCCGCTCTGCTCTACTCCTGCTCCTGACCTGCCCCTGTCCCCTGTCCTGCTCCTGTCCTGTTCCTGTCCTGTCCTGCTCCTGTCCTGCCCCTGTCCTGCTCCTGCTCCTGTCCTGTCCCCCTGTCCTGCTCCTGTCCCCTGTCCTGCTCCTGTCCCCTGTCCTGCTCCTGTCCTGCCCCTGTCCTGCTCCTGTCCCCTGTCCTGCTCCTGTCCTGCCCCCTGTCCTCCTGTCCCTCCTGCTCCTGTCCCCTGTCCTGCTCCTGTCCCCTGTCCTGCTCCTGTCCCCTGTCCTGCTCTTGTCCCCTGTCCTGCTCCTGTCCTGCCCCTGTCCTGCTCCTGTCCCCTGTCCTGCTCCTGTCCTGCCCTGTCCTGCTCCTGCCCCTGTCCTGCTCCTTGTCCCCTGTCCTGCTCCTGTCCTGCTCTTGTCCCCTGTCCTGCTCCTGTCCTGCCCCTGTTCTGTTCGACCCCTGTCCCCTGACCAGCCCCTGTCCTGTTCCTGTCCTGTCCTGCTCCTGTCCTGCCCCTGTTCTGCTTCTGTCCTGCTCCTGTCCTGTCCTGCTTCTGCCCCTGTCCTGTGTCTGTCCTGCTCCTGTCCTGCTCCTGTCCTGCCCCTGCTCGGCTCCTGTTCTGTCCTGCTCCTGTCCTGCCCCTGCTCGGCTCCTGTTCTGTCCTGCTCCTGTCTCGCTCCTGCCCCTGTCTTGCCCCTGTCCTGTCCGGAGAGGAGGGGTTAAAGGCTCGGGGTTCAGCCAATCACACTTGTAAAGGTCACAGTGACTCATGTGACATTGTCCTACACCAGAACCACACAGCACACAGAAGAAACATCCATTAGTTATTCATTAATCAACGGGGTCTTAGTCAACCAAAACATATTTATTACTATTTAATCATTATATTCTGTATATAGTAGAAATGAAAGAGTATGGATGGTGAGTTCAATCAAGTATTTTGAGTACAATCTGGGTCAGACACATCGTCACAACCCCTTTTTAATCAATCGCAGGATATATTTTTTGTCAACCCAAGTATTTCTTTAGTCGACTCTAGCTCTACAACGCCAATAAAACCTAATATTTGCACTTTTAGTTTTTCGGCTCTGAACCTTCAAAAGGGGTCAATATTTTGTTTGAGTCACCCAGCTGCCAAAAGAACCGGGATAAAGCTTCATTTGAACACTTTAGAGTGAAGAATGTGACTACGCGGCTCTTTAAACCAGTTTGCAGAAACCCATATAGGTCAATATTTACTAAAAAGCCGTTGTGAGCGTATATGTCTATATACTACTATATACTGTCACACACTTAAGCTAAGGATTTTGCAGAGTAACTTAAAGTCAAATTAAAAACTGTTCAATAAAAGAAAAAAAACACTGGGATGCATTTTTGGCAGCTCTGTTTTAATACTGCAGCATCACAAACAGAGCTACTACAACAGAATAATACGGATATGACACTTCTAGGCGTCTGAAACCTTTTCTGCCGTTATAGGTCAGAGGTGGTCATCTGCACACCGTTTTTAAAACCGACCTTCAAAAGGAAAGACACCGACCTGACCTATAAATAAAAGGTACTACCAGCTTCAGGTTCTTATAAGTATAGGTTATTCACGTTGCACGAGCAAAGTGGGCGACCTTTCCTTTAAGAACGCCACAATTTCACTACAACAACCACTACTACAACCACAACTACTACAACAACTACTACTACTACTACAATAAACTACTACTACAACCCCTCCTCCTACTACTACAACCACTACTACTACAACAACTACTACTACTACTACAATAAACTACTACTACAACCCCTCCTCCTACTACTACAACCACTACTACTACTGCTACTACAACAACCACAAACTACTACTACTGCTACTACAACAACTACCACCACAACTACCACTACTACCACTACTATTACTACAACCACTACTACCACTACTACTACTACAACCAGTACAACTACTACTACTACCACTACTACAACAACCACTACTACCACTACAACTACTACTACAACAACCACTCCTGCTACTACAACCACTACTACTACTGCTACTACTACTACCACTACAACTACTACTACTACACTACTACAACCACTACTACACCACTACTACTACTACTACTACTACTACTACTACTACTACTACTACTACTACTACTATTACAACAACAACCACCAATACTACTACTACTACTACAGTAACCAGGGTTGTACACAGAATTGAACATCTGTATTTATAATTTAAAGTTAATGTAATTGAAAGGACAACACATAAAATAATGCACAAAACCTGCTATTTTCAAAGGACAGACATAAAAAAGGAGAAAAACTAAATCATATCTGAAGGAGCGGTGCATGAAACACAACTTCACATAAGGCTAATATCTGCCCGTGGACCAGTGAGGGATCACACAGATGTAAGGCCACATGGTAATATGAAAGAAAGTATTATGATTTAAGGTTGAAAATCACATTCTATTGTCTAAATGTAGAGTGTTTTTATTATCATCGAGGTTTGGGAAGCTGTAATGAGTATTGAGTTTATTTCGTAGTATTGTAATCAAGGTTTTTTGTATTGAAACACTATTTATTAGTGGTGTAACAGTACATGTATTTGTGCCAAACAGTTTTGGTACGGGACGTTCAGTTTCGGTGCAGGGTTGTGCGCGAGTGAGTTCGCGCAACGTGTGTGTTTACATTTCACCACTACATGTGCAGCTACACGGAAGGCTCGGCTCTTTAATATTCATGATTGAACTCATCCATGATGACCGCGGGCCTCACTTTAGCCTTTTGCCGGCACAGAATCTCCACTCCCTTCCCTGCCAGCAGATCTGCACTTATTGCAGACAAATGTGGAAAAAGTTGTTTTTTTCTGCCAAAAATATGAAGATTGAGTAAAACTTCATGCTGGAACTGTTAGTGCTGTGCCAATGACGTTCATTTTGTCTTCTTATATACTTTAACTTCTTAGGTTCTTTTTAAAGACAATGCAGTAAAGTGTGTTTACCTTGTTGACATGTTTCGGCTGCTCGCTGCAAGCCATCTTCAGAACTGTCACCGGTGTTGGTGGTGACGTGTCACAAGTTCAAACGCTGGATCAAGGAGGCCATTGAAATCAGGAAACGAGGCACGGACAGCATTAACCGTGATGACGGCGCGTTCCTCCTTTCACACACCTGGGACACCCTCCTCCAGAGAACACCGGGCGACGGGAGGCGTGGTCAGTCTGAGCGACCTGCCAGGTCCATCAGGCTGACCACGCCTACAGGAAGTAACAACAGCTGATATACGACATGTCACCACCAACACCGGTGACAGTTCTGAAGATGGCTCACAGCGAGCAGCCGAAACATGTCAACAAGGTAAACACACTTTACTGCATTGTCTTTAAAAAGAACCTAAGAAGTGTTAGTGCTGTGCTTTTACTTTTTGAAAAGTTTTGTTTACTGAATTTATTTTTTATAATATTTCGTACATTTGTTGCTTATTTGAGAATATTTTATTTAACTTATTAGTATTACCAAGCAGCACTTTACATTTATTTTATTTTCCTGTTTGTATAATGTTAAAAAAAATGTTGGTTTAATAAAAACACAAATAAACAAGTAAATGGTTTTGGATTTTGTTCCCATACTGTACCGAAAATGAACCGAACCGTGACTTCAAAACCGGGGTACGTACTGAACCGTGATTTTTGTGTACCGTTACACTCCTACTAGATATAACACTTATGTTGGTAATATCTCTAAAATGTCTATATTTCTTCTACTTCTAATGGAAAATGAAGAGCAACGATGAGGCTAGATGTCACTGTTCTTCTTTCATTCAGTGACGTCATGAAATGTGTCCATTATAAATAACTAAAGCCAAATGTCATTTGCACGTGTAGTGTTATTAGCCTGGACGCTAGCTCCTTCTAAACTTAACCACGAGTCTCTCCTTTTCCCTCGCGACACATGAGTCAACCTCAAACAAGTCCAGTCAGGTGCTGTAAGTCACTGGGAACGTTGCACCATGTCTACACTGGTACAGTATTCATTCACCCTACAACAAAAATACACAGAAACCTGATGGAAAATGTACGAGTATATAAGAGTACTGAAAATTCCTACTCGGGTAAAGTTACAGAGCTAAAATATTCACAATTACAGGTACCCGCTTTATTTCTGTAGCGCATTTTATCAACAAAACTGTTTCCAAAGTGCTGCACGAAGTATACTTAAGTACAAGTTTGAATATCTGTACTTACTTACATTTTACAGTGGATACTTTCTACTTTTACTTCACTACGTTTGAGGGCAGGCTGAAAAGTAAAAAGTATTTTTCTTGAGACTTACTTTTAGCACATTTAATCTGAGTTAACATCTCAACTTTGATCAAACCAAATACACAAAAGCATCTGGAAATATTTAAATCAGCTAAATTCTTTTTCAAAATCACTGCATTTCATCATTTAATCGTTGAAAAAATATCTGCAAAAATGCTTTTAAGTTTTACTCTTAAAGTGCATTTTTAAACAGGGGCTTTAATACTTTTACTTAAGTGGATTTTTTCCTGTGATACTTTTACTTTTACTTGAGTATCTGTACTTTTACTTAACAAAATTGAGTACTTCATCCACCGCTGCACATATAAAGATAACATTATAAAACTTCAAAAGGTATTAAAAATAAAAGAGTTTAAATGCTCAACCAGTAAAGTCAAATAAACCCATAAAATAGTAATACATAAATAAAATCAATAAAATAATATAAAAATGTATATACAATAAATTAATAAAAACACAAAGGACTACTCGGTGTGTAAGTATGTGAATAATGAGAATTTATAATTAGTTGCTTTCCATCCCTGTGAATAACTAATCAATTACTACTACTACTACTACTACTAATACAACAACCACTACAACAACAAACTACTACTACTACAACTACTGCAATTACAACCACTACTACTACAACCATTGCCACTACCACTACAATAACAAACTACTATTACTACAACTACTACAACTACAACCATTGCCACTACCACTACAATAACAAACTACTATTACTACAACTACTACTACTACTGCTACCATTACAATAACAGACAACTACTACAACTACTACATCTACAACCACTACTACTACAACCATTACCACTACCACTACAATAACAAACTATTACTACTACAATTACTACAATAACAAGCTACTACAACAACAAACTACTACTACTACAACTACTACTACTAATAATAATACAACAACCACTACAACAAAATACTACTACTACTACAACTACTACATCTACAACCACTACTACTACTACAACCAATACCACTACAATAACAAACAATTATTACTACTACAATTACTACAACAACAAACTACTACTACTATTACCATTACAATAACAAACTACTACTACTACTACAATTACTACAACAACAACAAACTACTACTACTATTACCATTACAATAACAAACTACTACTACTACTACTACAATTACTACAACAACAAACTACTACTACTATTACCATTACAATAACAAACTACTACTACTACTACAACAACAAACTACTACTACTGCTACTACTACAACAACCATCACCACTACTACTACTACTGCTACTGCTACTACTGCTACTACTAATACTATATATAAAATATATAAACAACACAACAACAACAACTACTTCTACTGCTGCTACTATTACAACTACTACAACTACTACTACTACAGGGTTGTACACAGAATTGAACATGTGTAACATCTGATTTATAATTTGAAGTTAATGTAATTGAAAGGACAAAACATAAAATAAAGAGCAAAATCTGATATTTTCAAAGGACAGACATAAAAAAGGAGAAAAACCAAATCATATCTGAAGGAGCGGTGCATGAAACACAAACTTAAAATAATTTCATAGTGTCACAATAAAGCTTTTGTCACTTGTAGACGTACTCATGAGAAGCCACAAGACCGTGAAAAATTATCTTGTGAGATGTTATTGTTTGTTTTGTGTTACATTTGAATTGAACAAAAATGGATTAAGTGTTGATTAGTTACATCTCTTACAGTTACAAAAAGTGAAATTTATGTGTTAGGAATTATGTTAAAATCTCGTCTTGTCTCGTTTTCGTGGACCCAATCTCGTATTTCGTCTCGTCTTGTGGAAATTATGTCTCGTCCCATTCACTATCTATGTGTTTGTATATGCTTTTTTACAAAATAGTGTCTCAGAAAAGTGTAATCCATATTTGTTTAGGTTTTTATCCGTGAAATTCTAAAAATGGAGTCTGGAAATGCAGAAATGGGGCTGTGAGAATAATCGTGATGAAATCGAACTCGCAATTTGAATGGATGCAAAGCTTAACGCACACAAAAACGTCCTCTACAAACAACAAAATACAAGTTTAAGCGTGTTCCCAAATACATGTGATCCTTACCCGTATTAGTTTGTCAGTCCAAAGGCGATTTTGGTGTTTTTGTTGATTCTTCTGGAAGAATTTTCAACATAATCTTATTGTTAGAGCATGCAAATATGATTGTATGAGTAGTATGTGAGTACATAAAAAATGCTGCTGTACAGGTATTGTGAAATGTCCATACAACTGTACAACAACTCACCCTTATGTAATACTCCCTACAGCTGTTGTAATATATTGTGATGTGTGAGCTGCTGTGTCCAAGTAATTTCCTTCGTGGACCAATAAAGTCTGTCCAAGTCTAAATGTCACTGAGTGAGTACGACCCACCTCTGAGGTTTTGACATGATGTAGTCTTGCGTTTGGTCCTAGTTTGGACATGGTTTTATTGGTCCTGGTTTAGTCCTGGTTCAGGCCGGCTACATCTGGTTTAGAGTTTTATCCTGGTCCAGTCATGGTCCAGCCTGATTTGGACCTGGTATTTGAAACGGGTTTAGTCTAGTTTACGTTGCAGTATTTGGTCAGTACTGTGCATGCATAATAACAGTGGTAGAATGTAACAAAGTAAAAGTAGTGAAGTAGTATTTGTACTTTCCTTATGTAGATTTCTGAGTGGATACTTTTTTATTTTTACAACCTGTACTTCCTACTCCACCACATTTTTGAACAGGACTGAAAGGTTAAAGCTATTGTGTCATAAATAATAAGTACAAACATCTAAAACACAAACATTACAAAACAAAACTCAGCACAAATCTATCAAAATCCCTACGTATGAAGCTTAATTAGATCTCAAAATTTTAAAAAAGTACATTTTCCAGCAGGTACTTTAATACTTTAACTTAAAGGTTAAAGGTAAAAGTATTTTTATTATTGCCTGAGACCTGCTGAAAAGGCTGAGGGGTTATATTTAACACATTTGTAGTTTGAGCCAACAAAAATAAACAAATAATAAAAAGAGCTAGAAAAAAGGATCAATTATAATGTTTCTTTTGAGCAAACTTCTTTACATTTGAAGTGTTATTAGATCCCAAAATCTATGTGAAATACTTTTACTTTTTACTCTTTAAGAACATTTATAAACAGGTATTTTATTACTTTTACTTGAGTAGATTTTACCATGTGATACTATTACTTGAGTATTACAAACTTATAAACGTGTCCAGAACGACAACAAGAATCACACGTATTTCTGAACAAGCTTAAACATGTATTTTGTTGTTTGTGGAGAACATTTTCGTATGTAAAAACCTGCAACCTTTGCGATAATCTTTGCGTCAATTCAAACTGCAATTTCGATTTGATCACGATTAACCTTTTAAAGCCTTATTTGAGCATTTCCAGACTGCATCTTTCGACTACGCGCTCAAAGCAAAATTCACGAATAAAAACTCAACAAGAACTTCTAAAAATAAACTAAACAAAGCGTAATGACATTTTTCTAAGATGCTATTTCGCAAAAAGCGTGAATCTACGGTGAATAGTGGTGCATTTTTGTTGCATCAGCCCTCGCGCACTCGCTTCCTTGTTTGGTCCATGTGCTTCAGGACGCGCCTTCACGAGCCCCTGAATGAAGCGTGGCCACGTACGTACGCTGCCCTTTTCTCACTCTTCTCAACGGAAAATCTAAAGAATCGTAACAAGCAAGAAAAGAAAGTCAAATTACCTGTTCGAAAAGTCCGGGACGGGCGCGGTTTTTCGGTTTTGCGCGCGCCGGGGCTTGGAGCTTGGATCGCGCTGGCGGATGGAGCGTACCCGGGCCACACACGCACGCACAGGCCGAGGCTCCGAGGCGCACAGGCGGAGGGGAAGTGTCAGCAGCTCCCTCCTCTTTCCTGGGGTCGTGTGAGAGAAAGTTTGCAGATCAGATGTGATGCTGTGGCGTAAACACGAGATGGCGCTGTTTTAGTTAGTAAAGCTCTTCATTCTGTTGGGAAAATTTCACATCCATAAATCCAAATTCTACAATTCCAATTCAAAAATCCTTATACTAGACTACTATAAAAAAAAAAAAAATTCTTCAAACACTGAAAACAATTTCTAACATTAAATCTATTAAAACACTTAAATTATAGAAGAAGTAGGATTTTATTTTTAACCACGTCCTCAGTTTTTTCTGTTGATTTTTTTTGTTTGTTTGTTTTGGATTTTTGGACGCATTATCTACCTCAATTTAAGTTTACATGTATGTCAACTTTGTTTTTAGTTCGTTTTTGCTTTAAACTATGTGTGTATGTGTGTGTGTATATGTGTGTATGTATATATGTGTGTATGTATGGGTGTATATATGTATGTATGCGTGTATGTATGTGTATAAGTATGTGTGTATGTATGTGTGTTTGTATGTATGTATGTATGTGTGTGTGTGTATGTATGTGTGTACTGTACGTATGTGCGTATGTACGTATGTATGTGTGTATGTATGTATGTGTGTATGTATGTGTGTGTGTGTGTGTGTATGTATGTATGTGTGTTTGTAAGTAAGTGTGTATGTATGTGTGTATGTATGTGTGTATGTGTGTGTACGTATGTGTGTATGTATGTGTGTTTGTATGTATGTATGTATGTATGTATGTATGTATGTATGTATGTATATGTGTATGTATGTGTGTATGTACGTATGTATGTATGTGTGTATGTATGTATATATATATGTATGTGTGTATGCGTATATGTATGTATATATGCGTGTATGTATGTATGTATTTATGTATGTATGCGTGTATAAACATCATTGAGTTCCTAATCCTAACTACTGAAATTACACTGTACTTCACTTTGCTGCCATCCCAGAATTACAAACTGATAAAGGGCCTAACATTAACTCTGCCTCCATAAACTCACATGTATTTTTATAGCAGTACATATTTGGTAAGAGGCGCGTGCTGCTTTATCTGACACTGGAGATTTATGGGTGACCAGTGTGGGCCAGCAGGACTATTGTGCTGCTCCCTGATGAATGGGACCCAGGGCTGGAGGAACGTCATCCCCAAATAATGCACCTCTCCTGGACCTGAAAGAACCAGCAGCGCCCCTTAACCTCACACAGCCAAGCTCGATACATACTTAAAGGTGCACTGTGTAACTTTTTGGTAGGTAGGTCCGTCACCTGCTTGTTTCTATGGGTATCTATGGTCATTGCTCTGCCAGGAATGTTCCATAGTATGATATTGAACAGCTTTTATAGCTCAAAAATACCTAAAAACTGGTATTTTGACTGTGAGTGTGGTCGCCTCTCTACAGATCTGACCTGTAACTTGGTCTGGTTTGGTCTCCATGAAGATAGAAAGGTTAAATACCAAACAAAGCAATAACATCTCCATGGAGACCAACATTTTTTGTGAACCCGCCACCAAAAAAGTTACAAAAAGCACTTTTAATTAACAACATTAACATTAATTAAACACTTTTAATTCAACCACCACTCCTGGTTTCCATACTAGTATTAGTATCGATTCTCTGTTTTTTGATTATTTTGACCACCCTAATCTGGACACATTGTTTGAAACAGATAATACTCCCTACAACTGTACAACAATTCACCCTTATGTAACAAATAATACTCCCTCCCATTGTACAACAACTTGCCCTTATGTAAGAGATAATACTCCCTACAACTGTACAACAACTCACCCTTATGTAACAAATAATACTCCCTACAACTGTACAACAACTCACCCTTATGTAACAGATAATACTCCCTACAACTGTACAATTCACCCTTATGTAAGATATAATACTCCCTACAACTGTACAACAACTCACCCTTATGTAAGATATAATACTCCCTACAACTGTACAATTCACCCTTATGTAAGATATAGTACTCCCTACAACTGTACAACAACTCACCCTTATGTCACAGATAATACTCCCTACAACTGTACAACAACTCACACTTATGTAACAGGTAATACTCCCTACAACTGTACAACAACTCGTCCTTATGTAACAGATAATACTCCCTACAATCATCATATCATTGTTGCAGTGTCTTCCTATGAACTCATGTATAAAGCTGTGATTTTATATTTTATTCAATTTTATTTTGACTTGTACATTTACATTTATATAATTATACCTTATTTGACACCGTCTTTTGCGATCTTTTTTGCTACTTATTTAGAATTTCTTATTGCCATTTATAATTTTCCTCTTTGTTATTATATTATATTGTGACGTATGAGCTACTGTGCCCAAATAATTGCCCTTGTGGATCAATAAAGTTTGTCTAAGTTTAAGTTTAAGTCTAAATCTCTGGGACAAATGCTCAAACAAATCACGACAGAATTCTTATCGACTCTCAGTACATTTTCCAGAGTCGGTGCAGTTTTGGGTCAGCTCGTACATCACAAAGCACTTTTAGCACCGTTTCTGCGGCTGCCCTCACCTGTTGTTTTTACCCATGGATCAAAGCTCCCTCTCCCCTGCAGCCCCCCCTGGAGTCCGGTGATGGAGTGGACCGGTGAAGCCCAGGCCGCCTGGAGGAGACGGATGGAACTGCAGCGCTTCCCTCTGGAGCTCGACCTGCAGGAGACCAAAGAGAGACAACATCCAAAGAACACACCCATATCTATTACTAACATTGAATACAATTAACATGGGGAGTTTAATGCCATACTGTGGAACATTCCAGATGAAGAAATAGCATCTCAGTGGAGGCGATCAAGTGGCAGATGTTCTTGTTTCACTTAAGCAGGGCTGTCAAAGGTAGCAAAAAGCTGATACTATCCATCCATTTTCTTCCGCTTATCTGGGTCTGGGTCGCATGGGCAGGTATTCCCAGACTTTCTTCACTCCAGACACTTCCTCCAGCTCCTCCGACGAGACCCCGAGGCGTTCCCAGGCCAGCTGAGAGACAAAGTCCCTCCAACGTGTCCTGGGTCTTCCTCTGGGCCTCCTCCCAGTGGGACATGCCTGGAACACCTCTCGAGGGAGGCGCCGAGGAGACATCCGGAAGAGATGCCCGAGCCACCTCAACTGGCTCCTCTCGACGTGGAGGAGCAGGAGAAATATGATCGCATTTGAGTCCGAGACAAGACCGAGTCCAAGCACCTTCAAGGCCAAAACTGGGAAATTTTCAAATTTTTCCAAGATTTTGTCAGACTTACTACCTCGAACAGAGCCCACTGAAGTTGTCATCGCATGTTTCCAAACATCTTCCTGGTTTGTAATGTAAGCATGTTTTTTATTGTCATCGTGGTATCGAAATTGGTATTGTGTATCGAGTCTATAGTCAGGCCAGCATTACCTGGTGCCTCTTCTCAATTTCATTTCTCTCCAGCGACTAGGTCAGGAATCGGAATACACTAGACGGTTTGCAAAAACCCGGAAGCTGTAGACCGCACACCGGCCAATCAGTGAAGAGCTGTGAAGCCATGATGTCAAACTCAAGCATCTGTCTGGGTCCCTTTTGTGGTACAGCACAACAGTAAAGGCAAGGCAAGTTTATTTGTATAGCACAATTCGTACACAAAGTAATTCAAAGTGCTTTACACAATAAGAAATACATTAAAATCATAATAAAAACAAATCAAAACATAAATAATCATGAAGATTAAAATTAAAAAAGAGAGACATAAATTGGAGAGAAGAGAATGAAAACCTTTCAGTTATTATGCACAGTTAAACAAATGTTTTGAGTCTGGATTTAAACAGCGTCACAGAAGAGTCTGTCTCACATGTTCAGACTGTTCCAGGTTTTAGCTGCATGAACCTGAAACGCTGACTCCCCTTGTTTAGTCGTGACTCTGGGCACCAGCAGGAGGCCGGTCCCTGAGCTCCTCAGAGTGTGAGATGGTTCATATGACACTAACATGTCACAGATGTACTTTGGTGCTCGGCCATGGAGAGACTTGTACACAAGTAGAGCTGTTTTAAAGTCTATTCTCTGAGGCACAGGAGCCAGTGCAGAGACCTGAGCACAGGACTTATGTGCTCGTACTTCCTAGTTCGAGTAAGGACCCGAGCTGCAGCGTTCTGGATGTTCTGCAGCGTCTCACAGCTCGTTTGGAGAGACCAGTGAGCAGACCATTACAGTATCTAACCTACTGGAGACAAACGCATGGATAAGTTTCTCCAAGTCTGATTTAGACAGTAAACCTTTGATTTTTGCTATGTTTTTTAGATGGTAAAAGGCTGCAGATGTTATTGATTTGATGTGGCTGTTAAAGTTCAAGTCTGTAAACAAAGCGGTCGAGATGGATGTAGACGAAGCCAGACATTCTGTGTTGCAACGATTCCCGAGATTGAGGATTTAAAGCTGGAACAAAGAAAATGTTTGGTGAATTTTATCAAGGAGAAAGACGTTATTGTCCTTCTTCCTACGGGATTAGGCGCAATACATACGTCACGACCAAATAGCACCGACTGGTTAAATAAAAAAGTACCCGCTTACAGTCGAGCGAACGAATCCTAATGCTGCGAGGTCAGATGGTTTCCACGAAGTGAAACTGGCTGATAAAGTCTATTCCTTAGTATTGAAATTGATATTTTAGTTTCGTGACAACACTAACAAGGACTCTCCATCAAAAAAGCTGATAACAATACATTCTGTAGTCCTGTATTTTTGTTTTCTTTTAGTCAAAAATTTAGGTAAAAAAATGATATCAGGGTAAGTTCAGGGACCCATCTCCAGATCTTGGACTATGCTACGTCAGATCAGGACCACTACAGCTGGAGGATTTGACCTATGGTTCTGTTTCATAGTGATGTGAATTAGATTGGATATCATTTTTTAAAAGAACCAAGTAGTTTTCTTTTTAGTTTTTATAATTTTTTTAAACTGATTAACCCTGAACCAACACAAAGATCAGCAAAGACACAAAGTACGTAATACGAGGGTAGAGCTTTGTGCACAAAAAACATATTTGGCATCATAATAACAGTTTGTTTTTAACTTATTATTATGACTGTAGTGCAACGTTTTATTTAGATCATGCATAATTTCAGTGGGTAAACACACTCCCACTCTCTGTTTGAACCGTTTCTTGGCCATGGTCATTTCTCTCTGTGATTAGTTTGTTGTTAAAATGAGTTCTCACGTTGGATTCTGTTGTATAAATACATCGTAAAAGAGCCAGGCTTTTGAACAGCTCCAATGTGAACTGATACAAAAGATTCGGATCCCATTAAAGAGTCGAAAATCTCATCACGAACATTTTTGACGGGGGAAACCAGAAGCGGAAACGATGTGGTTGTAGTTTAGGTGTTTAGTCCCACGTTAAAGAGCAGTTTGAACAAGTTAAAATTTAATACTTACAAGCATGACTGGTTAATTTTTCACCTTTGCGTCACAATTAGCTCTGTGCACAGTGTATCCCAAATCTAACACTCACTTTTATTAAAATCCCAAAATGTGAAATAAACAAATAAATGAAATTGAATTAAAGTAGGGTAACCAGATTTTCAAATTCAAAAACTGGGACACTCTGGTTTGTTGTGCTTGGTAATAAAATTGTGAAACAAGTGCATAATTAAAGAAAATTGTTCTGCACTTGGCCCATTCACGACAAACATGTGAGTCAGTATAGTCACATTTTCTTGGTGTTTTTGGTCGTTTTTAAGCAGCTTTTCTGTATTTTACCGAAATAAATGACAATTTATGCCTCTCTTTACTGTTGGTGGGTATGGAATTGGTCAAAAAAAGGGCCATTTGGGACATTTGCTTGTATAATATTGGGACAAATCTGCTTGAACAAGGGACACAGGGCTCAAAACTGGGACTGTTAAATAGGGACATCTGGTCACCTTAAATTAAAGTCAAAACTACCCAATTGTTTTTATGTGTAGAACACTTCAGTTTGTGGTGTTATTGTACAATTTATTATTTCTCCAAGTCAGCAGTAGCATTAGCAGTAGCGTCAGCATTGAGGCACAAATATCTACAGTTTCTGAAGTATTAATTTGATTCATGTACTTTTTAACTTGTACTCTCCAGTGCACAGTGTCATAGTACTCGAGACCATCTTGGTTTTGAGACCGACCTTGAGAACGTTTTTTGTCGTCTTGGTCTTGTCTCAGAGTCAACCACGTTTGGACTCTGTCTTGTCTCGGTCTTGTCTCGGTCTTGTCTCGGTCTTGTCTCGGTCTTGTCTCGGTCTTGTCTCGGTCTTGTCTCGGTCTTGAAGGCGCTTGGAATCGGTCTTGTCTCGATCTCATCTCGGTCTTGTTTCAGTCTTGAAGGCGCTCAGACTCGGTCTTGTCTCTTTCTTGAATGCGCTTGGACTCGTTCCTGTCGCGGTCTTCAATGCGCTTGGACTCGTTCTTGTCTCGGTCTTGAAGACGCTTGGACTCGGTCTTGTCTCGGTCTTGAAGGAGCTTGGACCCGGTCTTGTCTCGGGCCTTGAATGCGCTTGGACTCGTTCCTGTCGCGGTCTTCAATGCGCTTGGACTTGGTCTTGTCTCGGTCTTGAAGGTGCTTGGACTCAGTCTCGTCTCGGTCTTGAAGGCGCTTGGACTCGGTCTTGTCTCGGTCTTGAAGGCGCTTGGACTCGGTCTTGTCTCAGTCTCGAGGCCTGACACTCAATGCATGATAAAATGGAGATAAGATTTATAAAAACATGATTTGGTCTTGTCTCGGTCTTGACCCTCAGAGGTCTCGGTCTTGGACTGGTCTTACTCTCGATTAGTTTTGTCTTGACTACAACACTACCAATGCCTTATCTGCCTAAATATTTATTCAGTGTAGCTCAGCAAAAAATATTATTATTGATTAAATTAGTTTGATTATTGTGTATTTTTGTTACTTTTGTGGTGTCTGGTTTTTGTTCTGTTTTGATTTCATTGTTGGTGTTGAATGTGGTGCAGGTACATCCTGTTTGTTTTCTGTATCAAAAAAAAAAAGAGGAAGAATAGTTGCTGTTTTTCGGTAGCTAAAGGGGATCTAAATAAATAAAAACAAACAAACAAACCTTACAGATACACATGGGCTCATTGACACAAATTTGGGAGCATGGGGCAAGAAGCCTCACATGGGCCCCCCTCTAATATAAATTAATTGGAAGAGGGTCCAGTTCTGGGCCCGTAACACCCTGGGGCCCGGGATACACAGCTGGATACACAGTTGAGCAGGAAGTAGTGACACTATTTTACTGGACATGCACATCATTCACTCAGAACCAAACATTTAATCATTGTATTTTATTGCCAACTATTAAATTATAAGTGCCTTACGTTACAAGTCAAAAGCACTACACAAGGTTAACGTGTTTTCCAAAATATAATTGCATATAACAAGAAACAGCATTTTAAATAGTCTCCCCCCTTAAGCTCCAAACTCCAACTGAAAAATCACAGTGCACTCGTTGTGTTAGTACAAGTCCGACCACTAGATGTCACTACAGTCAGTGAAATAGACAAAGCAGTACAGTTGATGATCCACAAAGATTTTGATCAATTTTACAGTAATGGATTTGCGTGAACTTGGTCAAGCTGTGGAAGATCAGACGGACAAACAGAAGCTACCAATATTCTGTCAATAAAAACACATGAAACAAATAGAGAATGTAACAGGACCGATTAAAAAAAAAGTTCAAAAATAGCCTTGTTGTTCTGTATTTGAGCAGTTTTTCCAAATTTTGCTTGGAAAAAATGTAAATGTTGTTACTTAAGTGCTGAGAAGATAGTGGTGGATGATGTCCTTAATACATCCCAAAAATGGTAGTAAATTTGTAGCATAAATCACAAATAACTGTTTACTTTTGTTAAATTAAATGAATTAGCTGGGTGTATTTTAGTATGATTGTGTAAATACAAAGATTTTTACCCTATTTGACCGAAAAATTTTTGAATATTGGCTCATACAAATACTGTCCGTCCCCATTTGTCGTCGATAGTTGAAGGGTCTGGCTGTAGCCGATGGTGAGTTCATGATGAAAGGAGCTCCATAAAGTCCGTATTTGGTTTGGTTTAATACTCGATTGTCGACCCCTAACCCAAATCTTAGGCAAAATCACCAGGGGCATAGCCTAAATTATTAACTTGCCTCGATAAGAAAAGAAAAGTTTTGTTTTTTGACCCTGGATATGATGAAATGGAGCTCCACAGCCAATCAAACCTTCACTCCAAACAGCGGCTGCAGCTGGACTCTCCTGGACAATAGCAGCATACTTAAAGCTGCACTGGAACTTTCCTGGTGAACGTTATGTAGTGTTGTTTACATCGATATTATTGCTTTGCCTGGAATGTTCCTCAGTGTGGCATTTTGAACATCTTGCATTTACAGGTGTTTTTACAGTTTTTATCGTTCGTCCCCATGGAGATAGATCAATTTACGGGATTCCACGCAAAGTAATAATTACATTTCCATGGAGACGACCATCGAGTGCACCACCAGGAAAGCTACACAGTGCATCTTTAAAGCACACGGAATGTAACAATGCTTTATACAAGCTCTATTCATGCTTACGTCACAAACCAGGAAGACGTTCGGAAACATGCGATGACAACTTTCGGCGTAGTTCGACGACCGATTGTTATCAAACCCACTGAACTAAATGTGATCAGCGGTAAAATGAAGATCGGATACGTATGCGCTGGTTAGAATCAACTTGAATTTTAAATCGCATGGACCCAGTGCGCTCGGAGTTGTGCGTCACTGGGGAAATGACGAATACTGAAGTAAGGTTGTAATTGCTGAACATAATGGAACGCTACAATGACATGTAGATGAAGAAAACTGGGCCGAGATTTTGTTAGACCATGGACCTCCAACCTGTATCTCAGGAGCCACCAGTAGCTCACCAACGGATTTCTGAATTCTGTGTATTGTGGATAAAAATAAGATTGAATTAATGGTTTGTTTTATAAGCATCTAACTGTTCCCCATCTAAGGAGGTGGCTCTTTTATTTACTCTGTTTCTTTGTGACTGCTGAAATTGGTAGCTCTCTGGTATTTTTGTTTCGTAAAGGTAGCTCACTGGAGAAAAAAGGTTGGAACCCCTGAGTTAGACTTAGTACCACGAACAAAACCTGCCGGAAATTGTCATCACATGTTTCCAAAATGTCTTCCTGGTTTGTGACATAAGAGTGAGTACAGCTTATTGTCACCAGCTTTGCCCTAGTTTTCCTGATAGCTTCCTGACTTCTCTCCTTTGCAGTGAGTTTACAAGCATCACTCAAGGTAAAGGAGAAATTCAATTTGTCAAGTGGACAAAAGTTGATTTAGGTCGAATACGTTTCGCAGCTCATCCAAACTGCTTCTTCCGTTCTGAACTGGACTGAACTGAAATGTATTCGACCCAAATAAACTTTTGTCCGGTTGATAAATTGAATTTCTCCTTTACCACAGATTCTACCTGGATGAGTGAGGGATTTTTCTCACTTACTGTACAACAATCACTTCTAACTTGACTTCTCTTTTCTGTACAAATGACTGCCTCCTTACGAACCTGATCTCTAGTCGTTAAACACCACGTACGCAGACAAAGCCTCCACGCACATTATTACATAGTGCAAATTACAGGCTTTTGGTTCCAAACCCACAATGTGATTTTAAACTGTGCTCATTAGATTTTCTACTGCCAAAACCATAGACTGTATAAAGAAGTGGACTAAGAGAGTGTGACGTCACCCATGGCGTTCGGCTCCAGTCAAACGAAGCTCAATGAGGCTGGCGGCTATGGGGCGAATTTAGAGTTGAGTTCCATGTGCAGAAATATTGTAATACCGATATACTGTACCGTTTAATGTGATGATACTGTATCGATATCGTGGGTTGCTGTATCGATAAATCCCCAAGAGTATTTTTTGGTATATTTTACTAAATTATTTTGTTACAGAACTACAGTTTTGTTGCTTGTTTAGAGGAAGGAAACTCCTTTATGCAACACATTTCAAGCGACATTTTCAGTGTTTTGATGAGTAAAATAGGTGTTTCATATGAACTTTGCACAAGAAGTGGTTTAACAAAGACTTTTAGTATCACAACCATGATTTAGCCTTTATTTTTATTGAACCGGATCAAATCTATTTGAAATATATCGTATCGAATCAAATGCTCACTGTATCGAGGTATGCATCATATCAGTTCCATTATTTGCAATTCCGACCGCAAGTATCGAGCCAATCAGGAGTGAGGCTTTTGAAGGTAACGCTCTACCCGCTCAGCAACACTGTCAGTCAAACCTGATAGCCGGTGTGTTCGTATCTTGATTTATGGACAAAAATCACAAAACAAAAACACCAGGATCATGTAGAATGGGTTAATAGAGACATTTTAAGACCAAAATGACGAGGCTCACTGCAGAGTTGATGGAGTGGGAAGCGTGCATGTGATCACTTCCTATCTAGAACACTCTAGAATGTCCATTTATATTTACAGTCTATGGTCAGAGCACAGAATTATTTTAGCTGGGACAAAACTGCAGCAAATTTACATGGCACTTTATATTCAAATTACATTAAATTAACTTTTGGACATGTGCAAAGACCAACAATTTGTCATTAAGGCATTTTTCTGGGTTCACAAAATTCATAAGGCTTTGATTTTTAGTTGGGGAAGATAAAATTATTAATTACCATGGTGATTTTGTGGTGGTTAGATAAACATATCAAGTAAATAATGGAACATACAGTGTTTATGGGAACACTTCGCTACTACTAACTACAATGGTATTTAAATACAAATTAAATAATAATTACTAACTACAGAAACAAGAGTCATCTGCATTTCTATCTATCTGATAATAAAATAAAGTTGTATTTCAAAATCAATTCTAAGTTTGACCCTAAATGGCCACGAAATCATTTATTTTCTTGGACACATTGTTAGCCAAGTTAGCATGCTACTTCAGTTACCGTGCTATTCCTGTAAAATGCTACGAGTTTTCTTTTAGATAAGTTAAAATATTTCTACAAGAGGGCCACTGGCTATTGTACCCATCTGAAAACAACAAACAGGCCGCCTACACGGTTTCATGACGGGAATTTAAACCCCAAACGTGTGCCAAATATTCAAAATAAAATGTCAAGAGATAAACGCTAAATGTGAGGCTTTGAGGCAGGAGCTAATGCTAATGCTAATGCGGATAAACAACAGAAGATTATGAGTTTTCTACTTACTGTCAACTGTTCTAGATAGTTAATTCTCAGTGCTGTGCTACCATATTACACCATTCATAACTTGATTAATTGTGTTTAATGTCAATAATATGATTTTGTACGTATTGTTAACACTAGTTGGAGGTTTATGCTACCACGGCTAAAGCAAACAGTAGAGTATATGGCCTAATTATACCACTTATTAAGCTGATTAAAGGTCCTATATTACGCAAAACTGACTATTGTGAGCTTTAAGTCATGTTATAATGTTGTTACGTCCTCAAAAACATACCTGGAGTTCTGTTTTGTGTTGTTTAATTAACCCTGTATTATTAGTCTATCTAAATCTCCAAAGCTCAGAATGCTCTGTTCATCTTTGTCATGTCAAGTAGCTCCCTTTTACATTTTGTTCATTCGAAATTGGAAATTCCAGGGCTATAATATACCATATTTTTCAGACTACAAGTTGCATTTTTTCATGGTTTGAGTGGTCCTGTGACTTATACATTAAAATGTTTACACGTACAGCTGCGAGAGGCTCTAGTCTTGACTCTTAGTATCTGCTGCTCCTGTTACTACTGTACCGCTGTCACTTTGCACTCTCATGCGCATGTATCCTGCAGAAAAATACAGAAAATGGTATGGAGCAGCAGAAAGAAAGTTTGGAGTGAGTGAGAAACTTCTCACAACTGGAAGGGTGCACCATGCAACTTTCCTGGAAGTCGTTGAATGGATCTACAAAGCCTGGACTTCAGTGGCAACCAAAACCCTTCTGTTGAAATTCAGAAAGGCTGAAATCATTCTAAATGGAGCTGATGCCGAGTCTGATGACAGCTACTTATAAATATAAAATAAATTTCTCCCAAAAACTTAAGGTCCAGTGTGACTTTCTTCATTACGCATTTATTGTCTGGTGCGACTTATTCTCCAGTGCGACTTATAGTCCGAAAAATATGGTATAAGTAACAGGGCTATTATAAGAAGAATAATAGGGCTTTAATAATAGTTATCCCTATATTTGTATTATTGAGTACTACTGAGTATTATTGCTGTTAGTAGTCAGGTACTTTTGCACTATTAGAACTGGGTATACTGGCTCAGGACAGGGACACACGTTGAAAGCTCGGCGGTGCCTCCTGGTGGACGGTGGCGGTGGTGAGTATGTGGCGTGTGTATGGGAAAAGGTGATTGTTAACACAGAGTTTGATCCTTCCCGGTCGCCACGGTGACAGTCCTCCTCCTCCTCCTCTAATTAGAGTGCTGGGCCTCGTCGTTGGCCAGGACGATGGCAGTTCTGCAGGGGATGTACACCTGCCATAGAGAACACAGAGGAAAGGAGAGGTTAGAGATATGGTCATTTGATAATAAAAAAAAAAAACCTAAATGGGGCGTTCCTACAGAGTGGTGTATGAATGTGTGAGTGAATGGGTGAGTGGTTCCTTGATGCAAAAAGCACTTTAAGTACCTTGAAGATGGAATTAAAAAAAGAAAAAAAAAAGAAAAAAGAACCTGCCCAGGGACTACAGCTGGAAATTTGCACTGGTGCTACAACCTGGTACAATGAATCTCTCCTGTTAAGGTTAATGTAAAAACTGTGCACTGTCCCTGTCTCATTAAATGAATAAATAAATAAATAAGTAAATAAATAAATAAAATAAATTAAATTAAGATAAAATAAATGAAAATAAATAAATAAATAAAATAAAATAAAATAGTGCTGCACAAAATGTTAAATTTTTCTTTTTCTTTTTTTTTTTTTTACCAAAATGTGGAATTTGTCGTTTAAAATTTTAAAATACATGTGTTGATATTCCACTATTTTCTGATCCATGTTATAATGTTGTTTCCTCATCAAAAATATAACTGGAGTTGTGTTTTGTTTCATTCACACATGTTTAACACACAAACCCTGTTGGAGGTTTTTTCTCTCCAACAGAGAACACTCTGTTCCACCTTTGGATGTCATGTGGCAATACAAGAATAATTTTGATGATTTTAACCCTGGAATTGCTCATCTCTACTGAACTAAATTTAAAAGCAGTGTTCCCACTCTTTTTCACTGACAACGTTTCTAAAATGTTCCATAACTTTTTCTTGACCTAAAGTGAATTTTCCATGACTTTACAGCACCCTAAATATGTAGACTTGATCAGACTTTTAGGGCTAAATATGAAATGTGAACCCTTTCCACTCACCTCATGGTTTGGTTATAGTTTTTAAACATTCAAAATACTGTCAGTGCATTTATTGTCATCTCTCTTGAACTAAAGGCACAAACATTCAGAAATAATCACAATAGCCTAATGATATGTTAACATAACGCTATAGTTGCGTGAAAGAGATACTAAAATTTCATGACTTTTCCAATATCCAGGATTTCCATGGCTGTGGGAACCCTGTAAAAGGCAGCTGTTAACTTGAAAACTACAACTACATGACTTTGCAAGGTAGAACAGAGCATTTGGATCTTCAGAAATGTAAACAAACTAATGACGACTCAAACATGTATGAATGAAACAAAACACAGCTCCAGGTCTGTTTTTGATGATGTAACAACATTATAACGTGGCTCAAAGCTCACAGAAGAATCAATTTTGCGTCGTATAGCAGTTTTAATGATTAGATACAACACATTTTCGTCGAGGATTTCAGTTCACAGTAATGGTCTTTAGCGGGGCTGATTGGGAGGCGCTGATTGCTTTCACATTTGCTAAATCTGTCCTCGTCCGTCTCTCCTGATCTGAGGGGCAAAGACTTTAGTCCGGCCTCTCAAATCATCACGAGAACGTCTTCAAACTGTATAAGCGTCCACTCCACTCTGCTGTGCTACGCTCTGAGGAGAGGCAGTCTGACAGGGCCTATGACAAATCTCTAGAGAATAGGAGAGACGAAGATTTCAAATTAAAGGGGCTGCACCTGATTTTTTGATGTAATAAAGCAAAAAAAGTAAAAAGTAAAATGAGTCTTGTCCATACGAAGATATATCAGAATATATAAATAGAAAATCATGCAAAAGTTCTATACGTTTTGCTCGTTTCAGAAAGCCAGACTCATACATTATACAGACTCATGACACATAGAGTAAAGCTTTCAAGACTTTAGTTTTTGAAATTTTGATGATTATGGTTTACAGATAATGAAAACCCAAAATTTTGTGTCTCAGAAAAGTTGAATATTACATAAAATCAATAGAAAAAAAGACATTTTAAACAGAAAAGGCTCGTCTGTATTGTAAAAGCAGCTCTCAGGGTCAAAATGAGACTTTTTTGTGACATCCGCACCTAATAATAACACATTTTTATCATCCGTGAACTAGAAAGTGATGGTGGTGTGTTGTTTGCATGCTAGTAGTTGTTGCAGTGGCGTGGTGTGGTACAAGGTGCAACGGTAGGTTTGCTCTTGCTTCTGAAAGTTATGAAAAGCGCTTAAAAACTCAATTGTGGTGAATAATTAAGGATGCCAGGAATGTGTTAGGAAAGTGAGGGATAGTTTGGAGTTTGGACTGGGGATGTCGAGATCAGCGCTAAAATAAAACGCAGGAGTACAGGAGTTGGATCCACGCACTGACAGATCCAATATGGAAATCCAGTATGCAAATCCTCTCATTGTGAAATTGCAGCCAAAGTGTCTAAGGCTACATTCAGACTGCAGCCTGAAGTGACCCAAATCTGATTTTTTCGTCCCTATGCGACCTGTATCTGATCTTTTAAGGACAGTCTGAACGACACAGATCAGATTTTTTCAAATGCGACCCAGGCCACTTGGATATGTGCTCCTAAAAATGATACATATCCGATCTTTTGACATGCGACTTCAGTCTGAACGGCCACGTCACATTCATCCCACCTACACGTCACAAATGTACACAAACGTTCTTTTCCGGACCCACACATTCCTTTTTACGGACGTTTCTGCCACTGACCCACAAAACTCCATGGCCAAAAACCTCGTCCTTCTCCTTCTCAATCTCCTCCTTAAAACAAATGAGCTGTACATGTTCTGGCTCCGGTACGACAGAAACTTTAAAATCGCCAGGTATTCAAGCTGTGTCCATGTGTAGGCTGTTTCCATACCCAAAGTTCACATACAAGTCACATTTAATTGGAAATGTGAACGACCTCGCAAAAAAAAAAAAATAAATCTGATTTCCCCCAAAAATCCGAATTAAGCATTAAGCCCTGCATTCTGAACATACCTAAATGATCCAACAAGGCCAAGGGGCTCTTTTACAAAACAAAAATGCCAGAGAGCTACTCATTTTAGAGGTCGCAAGAAATTGGGTAAATATAAGAGTGTTAGATGAGGTACAGTTTGACATTTACACAACTATTATCTATTTATTAGTGCACAAAGATAGGCATCACATTTACAATAATAACAGGCATTTAATTGAATCATATTTTAGTTATTTAGCACAATACGTATAATTCAGAAATCCCATGGTGAGCTACTTGGAATGGGATGGAGAGCTACTGGTCGCTCCCAAGTTGCAGGTTGGAGACGCCTGAACTAGGCTATATTTTTGAGATGATTATCCACGTGTTTTAAAGGTGCACTATGCAACTCCACCACCTAATTGTCTCCATGGAGATGTTTGCCTGTAATGTTCCACCGCATGTCATAAAATGTATCTCTCTTACGTTAAGTGATTTTTATTGATCAAAAATATGTTAAAGCATGCCTTGTCTTTGTCAGCGTAGTCTCTTCTCCACAGATCTGACCAGTAACTTGGCCCTGTAGCGTCACTTGCTTGCTGGATATGTTTAATGTCATGCTGTAGAAAATTCCACACAAAAACAAAGACATCTCCATGGAAAAAAGCAGTAAGTTATATTTTGCGAGCTGTTACGACCCGGGGGTAAGGGAAGTAACAAAAATAAACCAAGATGGAAAAATGGAATAAATGAAATAATGTTCAAAAAACAGGAATGTAAAGGTAAATCAACAAAACAGACTAAAATATACAGAGAATATAAACTAAGAAACAAAACAACAGACAACGAGGTCTGTGCCACAAAACGGGTCACGCAGGCTTACACAAAACGAGTGGTAAAACTAAGGGACACCCACGAAACTAAAACACAAGTTCCCCAAATTAAACCACATTGGCTCACAAACAGAATCGAGTGACCAAATTTAAAAAAGGCACAAAACAGACCTAAACTACACACAAACCCAAAATGGCATACTGGCCCACAGCAGGAATCAAGAAGTGCCACCAAAATAATTTAAAACACACAAAACAAATTACACTTTAAGGCCTGGGGCTGTAACAGAGCGCAATATTTGATGTAAATGGAGATCTGAAGTGAATCATGCGGCCGTGTGTGAGGACCAGCTGGGAAAACGGTGCCTATATTTAGTGCATGTGTGCTTAATTATTATTATCACTGAATTATAAAGTAAGAGTAAGGACTATTATTTCACTCAATGAGATGTGAAACAAAAATGCATGTTTTATGGTGAAAAAATACCGTAATCCGAATGTTCTTTTTTTTTGGCAATAATGGTGAATAATCATAAAATCACAATTTTTTTCCTCACAATAATCAGAACTAAAAATTGTGACACGGTGACATCTCTAGTTTTCATATTTTAAAAACAAAAACAATTGTCAAAATCATTTCCACAACAGAAAATCGCACTACGTTGGACTGTTTGGAAGTGATGAATTTAAAGATCCATTATGTAACATTTCTCATAGAGGATGCGCCACCTCTTTGTCTCCATGGTGATGATATTATTTGCACAAAAAAGGCATTAAACTTCTCTATCCCAAAGAAGACAAGCACCCAAATTACCAATGTGTGGAGAGAGAGACTAAACGAAACGAAAAACAACTCCAGGTATATTTTTGGAGATTACTACACACTTATGAGCCAAAAAGAGTCCCAGTTTTGAATATTTTGAGAGCAGTCTTCACAGCTCCAACCCCAAACTCCACCTGCAGCTGTTGTTTACACATGACAGAGGCCCTTGATCCATTCTCTCCCATATTCGGGGTGAAAAGTAGGTCCCTCTTTGCACTATCAGTCAGGGAGATGGAAGTCAAGAGGACGAGCTGGGACATGAGCGATGCCGTCTCCCCCCACACCAGTGAAGGAGCGCGCCCAACTGTGAACTATTCCATCACACGCAACCCCAGCCAGTCTGCAGTTACACCGGGCTGACACAGGGGGCGCTCACACACACACACACACACACACGCACACGCGCTTTTGTGAGCGTGTTCCTTATTTATTCTTGCAGAAATGCTTCGAAACACTGGTGGAATATTATTATGATGATTCTGAAAATGAAAATGTGCATGGACGGATTTTGAAAAATAATTTTAGTTAGAAGGTGAGCCAGCGAATAGAAAAAAATAATTTAGACAAACAAAATTGGGTTGAAACTTTACCTGAAGCATATAAACAGTGTTTATTTTTTTTTGCCAAAATGTTTACGTATGGAAATGAGAAAATTATGTTTAATAATGCTCCAAATAACATTTATTCCCAGAAGTAAAATACTGGATATAATTAGATTTAAAACTGAAGAAATTAAAGAGCGAAGAAAAGAAGTTGAACATTTAGGTGACCTTAATCATACATAGAATTTATTTAGTGCGTTTCAAGATACATTTCTCATTCACTCCACACTTTGCAGTATTGAGCTGTTATTGTAGCCACAGCTGCCCTGGGTCAGACTGACATACGCAAGGCTACCAATCTGTGCCATCAGCTCCTTCAACCACCAACAACACTCACGTACACACCACACATTCGTACTAGGGAAGATGTCTTGCCTAAGGACAGAAGAACAGGTTTTGTCACTGGCCCTGCACTGTAACACCTGCTATTCCCAACGGTCTTCCATCCAAGTACTGACCAGGTCCTGTTTAAACTTCAGAGATCAGACGAGATCAGACACTACTACACGTACACCACTGGTCAAAAGTTTTAGAGCACCACATTTTTCCCAGATTTTTACTGTTTACCAAAACATATTCTGGTTTAGTCCTGGTTTAGACCCAGTTTAGACCTGGTTTAGTCCTGGTTTAGACTTGGTTTAGACCCGGTTTAGTCCTTGTTTAGACCTGGTTTATTCTTGGTTTGGTCCTGGTTTAATCCTGGTTAAGTCCCCCGGTTTAGTCCCCCGCTTTAGTCCCCCGGTGTCGTCCTGGTGTCGTCCTGGTGTCGTCCTGGTTTAGACCTGATGTAGTACTGGTTTGGGTATTGTTTAGACCTGGTTTAGACCTTGTTTAGTCCTTGTTCAGTCCTTGTTTAGACTTGGTTTAGACCTGAGTTAGACCTGGTTTAGTCTTGGTTTAGTCCTGGTTTAGTCCCCTGGTTTATGCCTGGTTTAGTCCCCCGGTTTAGTCCTGGTGTCGTCATGGTGTCGTCCTGGTTTAGTCCTTGTTTAGACCTGATGTAGTACTGGTTTGTTTATTGTTTAGACCTGGTTTAGACCTTGTTTAGTCCTTGTTCAGACTTGGTTTAGACCTAGTATAGTCCCGGTTTAGACCTGAGTTAGACCTGGTTTAGTCTTGGTTTCGACCTTGTTAGTCCTGGTTTAGTCCTGGTTTAGACCTGGTTTGGTCCTGGTTTAGTCCTGGTTTAGTCTTGGTTTAGTCCCCTGGTTTATTCCTGGTTTAGTCCCCCGGTTTAGTCCTGGTGTCGTCATGGTGTCGTCCTGGTTTAGTCCTTGTTTAGTCCTTGTTTAGACCTGATGTAGTACTGGTTTGGGAATTGTTTAGACCTGGTTTAGACCTTGTTTAGTCCTTGTTCAGACTTGGTTTAGTCCTGGTTTAGACCTGGTTTGGTCCTGGTTTAATTCTGACCTGCCCATGTGTAATCACTACCCACCCACATACACGCCTGTAAAATTCCAAAACATTCAAATCCGCCCATTTTAGCAACTATTTACCCGTACCCGTCGAGTACCCGTGTGTACCCGAGCCGGTGCAGGACTCTGGTATCCGTACTACAGATCACACCATCAATTTTTACCATCACTTCACACACACCAAGCATAAAAAATGGCATCTAATCTACTGAAGTCTCCTCCTTCCTTCTTCTCCACTGGTTTTTGTGTGACATTGGCAGCGCTCTGACACAGGGGGCGCCGTCGCACACACCGGTGGTTAATTAAACAGGCCCAGCGGGACGGTGTCCGTGCACATGAAAGTCTACATGAATCACCTGTTCGGGCCGGGGCGACCACAGAGCACGTCAACAGTTTTCATTCACACGTGGATATAATGACACACTCCACATCCAGCCCCGGAGAGAGAGCAGTCCCTGGGGTTAGCAAGGTGATCCGTACAAGATACTCTCAGCGGGGGTCGGGTGTTATGGTGAAAGTGGTGCGTTGGATTATTAGGTGAGGAGAGAGCTCTGATTTCTTTGCCAGGAATGTTCCGTGTTTTGCCGATAAAATTAACGCCGCTGTATCTGATTTTTACCGTCTCGAAAACACGAGCGGTCCAAAGTTATTCCTCGTTTACCTTACGCATTCTGAGCATCCTAGTTATTCACTATGACTGTGTAAAGTTTACAACAACTAGCATGTTAACGGGCACTTCCTTTTCATCGGCCAATAAATGCGTTCTAAGTAAACAAAGATATACAATACAATATAGCTCTGGCAAGACTTTTTTATTTATTTTTTGCTTAAATACACAGGAAAAAATCCAGTACAAGACTTTTAAAAGTACATTGTGTAACTTTTCTGGTGGAGGGTCCGTCACCTGCTTGTTTATATGGATGTGTTGTTGCTATTCTTAGAATTTTCCACAGTATAACATTAAACAGTACCTACTTTAGTTTTATGTATTTTTCTTTAGTTTTCAGTATTTTTCGGACTATAAAACACACTTAAACTCCTTTAATTTTCTCAAAAATCGACAGTGCGCATTATGTGTTAATTCTGGTTGTGCTTACTGACCTCGAACTGATTTTATGTGGTACACGGCGCTCAAAAATCTGTCAAAATGTTTTAGTACGACTTTGGTAAATTACGAAGCCACACCACTTGAGGGACTGCTAACTGCTAATGCAAATGAAAATCTAGTGAATAATTACCATTCAAATATAGTGCTTCATTGAAACTTGATTTCAGTCCTAAATAATGATCAGATCAGACTGGCACACAAGAGTTTTTGGACTAATCATTTAAGTTTTCGCTCAAAAATCAAAATGTTTTAGTACGACTTTGGTAAGCTACGAAGACGCACCGCTTGATGGATTGTCGGAGCATTACGTCTACCGTAGTCAGAAGCCTCGCGAAGTATTGTTCAACATTGACATTTATGACCTCAACGAAATGCTACAGAGAATACTGTATATGTCCATTCATATATACGATCTATGTGTATGACCTGCACACTTATATTCTCTGAAAGGTTTCACATGAACCATCTCCAACATGATAGAAGTACAGAACAAACTCACCACCAGACCACCAGTCAGAGAAAGAACACTCATATGCCACTGAACTATATTTTCGTGCAATTATTTTTAAGTCTATTTTTAAATAATTTTTAGGCCATTATTTTTTATCTGTTTTACTGCATGTTACCTTTTTCCTACTGTTCTTGAATTGCGCGTTGCAACAATGGAATTTCCCCACTGTGGGACTAATAAAGGCATATCTTATCTTATCTTATATTCCACTGAGTCGTGTTCTTTAGTCAGACTGAAGCTGACTGCATTAGCGCACAAGGAGCAAGGTGTTTTTTTCAGCGCTTATAGTTTATGCAAATTAGCCATGTGGTTTTCAGTTTAGTTTCTGTAAAATGTAAACAAATGTGCCCAAAGCTGCATTAAACACATTATTACTCAATGTATATTTGAGTCCTCCTTGTAGGAAACAAAAATACAAACTGAAACACACACCCACATTCACATTCATAATACACATTCACCAAGACAGGGAGGCAACGCCGGGCGAATTACTCCACGATCTGCCGATGGATCGTGGACGCCTGGACTAAGGGATCAGTCTCAAGTGTCGTCCGTTTGTTTCGCTTAATGTGCCTTATAATCCGGTGCACCTTATGTATGAAAATAGATGAGAGAATTCAACATTATTGATATTGCGCCTTATAGTCCAAAAAATACGGTAATGTTATAGTTTAATTGCTCAAAAATACCTAGAAAAGCTGGGGTTGTGACTGTGAATGGGGTCGCCTCTCCACAGATCTGGCCTGTAACTTGATCTCATTTGGTTCTCCATGGAGATAGAAAGGTTTAAGTCCATACTGTGGAAGATTTCAGACAACGGAATAATATTTCCAAGGAGAAAAGCATTTGATGGACTCTCCACCCCCCCGTTGTAATTCTAGCTGGATACAGTTACTCAAATTTGGAGTCTAAATATTATTATTATTATTATTATTGAGTATTTCTGGTACATTTATTTAGTTACGTCCCAGGTTACAGTGGTCAAAACCCTCCTCTTGACTAAGGGGTGTGGAATTTCAAACAGGCCCAGCTAAGAAGTCTATATCAAGCGCTCCTAAAATACCCTGAGGTGGACACGGGTGACCACGCAGCTGTTATCTGTCCACACACGCCACCAGACACTGCATTATGGTCCGCGCCGTCAGATCGTAAATTCACATCGTAAACGCCAGAATAGACACATGGGAAATTAACCTGGAACATGAATTATATTGTGTTTAAAGGTGCATTGCGTAACTTTTCAGTTGAGGGTCCATCACCTGCTTTTCTCTATGGATATTGCCTTACGTTTATTCAAACACAGGTGGTTTTATTGCTCAAAAATGCCGAGTAAAACAGGTATTCTGACTGTGAGCGGGGTCGCGTCTCCACAGATCTGACCAGTAAAATCCCTGTATCATTTGTTCATTAGTTTTTACAAAATAAAACCAAAAATAAGAAAACGAAAAAACAATTATTTTCATCATTATTTGTCTCTAAAACTAAAAAACAGAACAAAACTATACAAAAAAAACATATAACGATTTTTTTATTTTTTTTTTCAGTTTTCAATTTTGTGTTTAAATGAATAACGGAAAAAATGGATAATGGGCGTTTCCTTTTCTGTGACTTAAACTGCGATGGTGGAATTTTGCGCCGCATACGAACTGAACCAGGACTGAACCAGGACTAATCCGGCCTGAGTCCTGGTCTGGTCCCGGTGTCAGTCCCAGTGTCAATCCCGGTCTCAGCCCCAGTCTCAGTTCTGGTCTGGTCCCGGTCTAGGCTCGGTCTCAGTTCTGGTCTCAGTTCTGGTCCTGGTCTGGTCCTGGTCTGGTCCCGGTCGCAGTCTCAGTCTTGGTCTCGGTCCTGGTCCCAGTCTCGGTCTCAGTCCGGGTCTCAGTCCAGGTCTCAATCTGGGTCTCAGTCCGGGTCTGGGCCTGGTCTGGGCCCGGTCTCAGTCCTGTTCCCAGTCTGGTCCGGGTCTCAGTCCTGGTCTCAGTCCTGATCACCCGACAGTGTACACGGGTGCACCTCCAGGCCCATCCCGACACCCAGTCCTGGATTAGACCTGGTTTAGACCTGGTTTAGACTTGGGTTAGACCTGGTTTAGACCTGGCTTAGACCTGTTTTAGTCCTCGGTTTAGTCCTGTGATCAGTCCTGGTTTAGTCTTGAAATCAGTCCTGGTTTAGTCCTGAAATCAGTTCTGGTTTAGTCCTGACATCAGTCCTGGTTTAGTCCTGGTTCAGTCCATATGCGGTGCAAAAGACGGGCGTCGCAGTTTAAGTCACGGAAACGAGAAACCTTTTTTTCCATTATTTAAACACAAAAACTGAAAAAACAAATCGTTATCTGTTTTTTCAGTTTGGTTTTGGGGACAAATAATGAAGAAAAAACAAATGAAGGAATAATGCACATATTAAGTAACTTGGTTTGGTTTCCATAATGATAGAAAGATCCTGAGATACATTCAAACAAAGCAGTAACATCTCCATATAGAGAAGCTTTAGACGGACCCTCCTCCAGAAAAGTTACACAATGAACATTCAAATCAAAGTTGCGCACAAGATTCTACTGTGAAAGAAAAATGACCCTGTGAGATTTTGTTTTCTTTTTAGTTTTGGATTTGACAAAAAAAAGTGAGGTACATTTTATGAGCTTTATTTCCAAAAAGCTGAGCTACAATGACAGCAAAATAAAATCAAGTACATCAAATGTCAAAAATCTCGTTTAGGCTCATTCTTGGGGCCTAAATCTCGTATTTCATCTCGTCTTGTGGAAACTGAGTCTCGTCCAACCCCTAATAATTTGTGATATTATTCAAATATCATTCAAAACCCACATTGCCACATTGTATGGAAGTGGTGAGTGTTTCAGTGCTTGGTGGAGGATCCAATGGTGCAAATTGGCAGCCTCCCTTCTGTCAGTCTGACCCGGGGCAGCTGTGGCTACTAGGGGTGGGATGAGACAGAATTTTCATGAGAACGAGACGAGGATTTGAAATAATTTACAAGAATCAGATCAATTCACAACTTTAGTCATATGATTTTAGGGGTGTGCAAAAATATAAAACTATCAATATATCGTATCGTTTAATGTGATGATACAGTATCGATATCATGAGCTGCTGTATCGATATATCACCAAGAGTATTTTTTGGTATATTTTACTAAATTATTTTGTTACAGCGCTACAGTTTTGTTGCTTTTTCAGAGGAAGGAAACTCGTTTGTGCGACACATTTGACATTTTCACTGTTTTGATGATTAAAATGGGTGTTTTTAACATTAAGTTTGCACAGGAAATGGTTTAAAAAAGACTTTTAGTATCACAGTCATGATTTAGCCATTATTTTTTACTGAACTGTATCGAATTAATTTGAAATATATCGTATCATATCGAAAGTGCACTGTATCGAGACATGTACAGCTTCTTACTGATATCCAGCCCTACATGATTTTTAGTCTGAACACATTAAACATCCTTTTGTGCTTTAGTTAAACACTAGGACCCATTCTGCAGTGTAAATCCCCAAATGCATAAATTCTGATTACTAGCTACAAAATACTATATGTCTATTACACTTCATTCTTATTATTTAAATGTTTAGACTGCATTTGCTCCTCTGTTTTGTGGGTCCAGCTCCTCCTCGTCTCGCCACTCTACCCCACTGCTGCTGCTCAATATGCGCCTGGTGCAGGGGACACTTCTCTCTCTTTCTTTCTCACTTCAAACTAAGTTATGGATACAGAAGGCGCTGTCTGTGTGTGAATATATTTGATCATATTATTTTGCTATGTTATTATTATCTGCACCAATATTGGTGCTCTCAGAACGAAATAAAAACTGGGACAGAGTGTTCTGTCTGAATATGTGAGCTACAAGTCTCTGTGTGGAGGAGTCTTTTAGCTACAGCTGCTCAAAGATACACAACTTTCAGGAGCTTGAGTGAAGCGTAACCCTTTCATGTCCGTGTCAAATGTAAAGACGGAGGATAGAATCTCGCGAGATCGTTTTTCCCGTATGTGCACCGTTCGCCTTTTTCAAAAGTGAATGTTTTGTGTAAAGAATACCACATGATATGTAATGATAATATAACACAGCTAGATGATTATTTTACATTTGTTAGTTGTAAATAGTAATATTGGTCTAAACCTGCTCAATAATAGAAGTAGGTCAATGGACACAGGATTACTCACACATGGATCACTCAAAACACAACGCTGAGTAAGATCATGATTGAACACTGTTATAACATGGTTCAAAGCTCCTCTACATGTCAGCTTTAAAGACATTACTGTATTTTCTGGACTATAAGTCACTCCGGAGTATAAGTCACACCAGCCAAAAATGTTCAATGAAGAAGAAAAAAAACATACCATATTTTTCAGACTATAAGTTGTTATAAAGGACTATAAGTCACACCAGAAAATGCAAAATGAAGAAGAAAAAAAACATTTATAAGTCACACTTATTAGGGGAAATTTATTTTATAAAACCAGAGACCAGGAACCGACATTTCATCTTGAAAGGCAAATTATAGTAATAACAACAGGCTGAATAGGCGTCTGGTATGTTAAAGTAACATATGAACAGTTCTTCAAATAGCTATAGCATAAAGAACAGAACAGAACAAGTTTACCAAACTCTCCATCTCACTCCAAATCACTAAATCCACTGAATTCATCATCCTCTGTGTCACTTCTGAGCAACTCTGCGACCTCCAGAGGTAAACCATAGATCCATGAGGTAAACTGAGCTCCGTTTCTTCTTCTGTGTAGCTGTCGTCAGACTCAGCATCAGTTCCAGTTAGAATTATTCCGGCCTTTCTGAATCCCGACAGGATAGTTTCGGTTGTCACTGAAGTCCAGGCTTGGTCGATCCATCCAATCACTTCCAGGAAAGTTACATGGTGCATCCTCCTGATTACCGTGAAGCTGTGTTCTCCATCCCTGCTTTCCACCAGTCCCTCACAAGTTTCTCGCTCACTCCACTTTCTTTCTGCTGCTTGATTACCGTTTTCAGCTCAATATTTCACAACTTGCAGCAGGACAGCGGCTCTTTGTGCAGGAGACATGCGCAGTAGAGTGAAGTGACAGTGGTACAGGAGTAAAAGAAGCAGCAGATACTGACACACAAGACTAGAGCCTCTCGCTACTGTCAGTGTGAAACTTTTAATGTATAAGTCGCAGTACCACCCAAACCATGAAAAAAGTGCAACTTAAGTCGAAAAAATACTTTATATTATAACCAGTGATAACTCAGAAGTTGGATCTCCGTGTGTTTTAATTTGCTTTTAAGCTCTTTCCATGACTCTCAGAAGTCATAGCAGAGTTTGCCGTCACAGTAAAACAACTAGATGGCGACAGTATCCAGTGGACTTATTTTGAGCTGCTTCTCCTGGGCTTAGACTGGACGTGGGAAAGCTCCAGTCAGATAGCACTGAGCTTTCTGTAGGATTAAAAGCGGAGAGAGGAGCTCAGATAAATTATGTTGAGTCTATCTTCGCCGGACAGTGGAGCCCGTTGCAGTCTTTTTCTTTAATAAATGAATACTTACTTAAACAGAAGAAAAACCATGGCGGGGGCAGACTGAGTGAAGAGTTATACAGTAAATCTGTACTGGGGCAAGACAAATTTTGTTCAAATACACAGACAAAAAAATCAAGTAAAGGCTTTTAAGTTATACGTCAGAAGATTTTATGTTGTATCAATGAGTCTAGCAAAGAAGAATTACCGAGGGTATTCTTCCAGCATCTGAAAAGTGAAGTTGGCCATATGTCCACGAAGGCTGCAAGGTAATCTACTGCATTATTTAGAGCGGTACTACATCAGAAATCCAGGTTTCTATATTTGATCGAGGCTACAACACTTCTACCTGCGCTCACCACACATTCACAATTCACTTTAAAAACAGCACGACAAAAAAATCTGCATTTGATGAGAACATTTCGAGTATTTGGAGACTGTTCAACGACTTCTGCACCAAAATTGTGGTTTTAAATCTTGCCAGCCTCCTAAACAGTAACATCAGATTTTTTTGTGCTAATGCTGATAAAAATTGAGTTAATAATTAGAATTCAAATATAGTGCTTTATTGAAACTTGATTTCATACAAGTTTTTGTCAAGATGGATTCAAGTAAACGGACTAGATTATTTGCTTTTTGTCTGAGATGTGGAAATTATTGCTCTTTTAACAGTTGGAGCCAAGGTAAGCGAGTTTTATTCATAATCAGGATCAGCAGAGCCATAAACCATAAACCAGAGCTTTTATCTGCTTCATTCACTTGGGTTGTGTCCAGTTAAACACCTGCCGCTGTACACCATTGTTTTCCCGACTCTCCCAGGGCTTTGTCGTCTATATTGACCGGTCCAGTGACCACCGATGCAACTCACATCTTTTCAAGGTGCATTGTGGGAAAGTTTGAGTGCACTATGTTTTCAACAACTGGACATTTGAACACTCCTAAAAATACTGTGACCTCTAAATAGTATGGACTTTTGGACACTAGAAAAAAAAATAAATAAATAAATAAATAAATCGACAGTGTGCCTTATAATCCGTTGTGCCTTATGTATTAATTCTGGTTGTGTTTATTTAACTCAAACTGATTTTATGTTGTACACGGAGCTCAAAAGTCAGTCAAAATGTTTTAGTACGACTTTGATAAACTCGCACCGCTTGATGGATTGTCTGAGCAGTACGGCTACCGTAGTCAGGAGCCTCGCGGAGTCCGACAGAGTCCGTCAGAAGCTGACCGCATCAGCGCACAAGGAGCGAGCTGTTTTTTCAGAACTTACAGTTTATGCAAATTAGCCATGTGGTTTTAAGTTTTGTTTCTGTAAAATGTAAACAAATGTGCTCAAAGCTGCATTAAACACTCCTCACCCACATTCACGTTCATAAAACACATTCACCAAAACAGGGAGGCAACACCGGGCAAATTACACCACAATCTGCCAACGGATCATGGATGACTGGGCTAAAGGATCAGTCTCAAGTGTCGTCCGTTTGTTTCGCTTAATGCGCTTTATAATCCGGTGCACCTTATAGTCCGAAAAATACGTTATAGTGAATAATTAGGATGCTACTATCAAACAATCAACAAGAGAAACACTAAACTCCAAAAAAACGTTTTCTTCTGAATGACAGCTGACAACACCAGGTTGTGTTACAAGTCAGATCTGCGCAGAGGCAATCACACCTACAGTAATTTTAAATATTTGAGATTGTTCTGAATTCTTGCCAGCCTCCTAAATATACATCAGATTTTTTTTTGAGTCAGACAGTCAGAACACATCTTTGGCTGTGGATTTGAGGTGCAAATTCTAAAATTGTCTAAGCACTGACGCCTCTAACTCTTCATAATACAGTTATGAATCATGCATGAATAACTGAAAATACAACTGGGAGCAAGCGAACGATCAGGGGAAACCATTATATAACATGGTCAAAAGTAGATTTGGCATAATATGTTGATTTAAAGTTCATACACTTCACCTGCCCTGATGATTCTCGCATTTAAACTGGTTCACAGATGTGTCAGCCCTGGATGTGTTGGTAATTTTAGCTGGTAGTGTTGTCAAGATACTACACTTTCAAACTTTATGTTGATAATAAAGAATAGAGTCAATATTCAGTACAGATTCTGATACCATGATAATTCAAAACACTTAGGTTCTTTTTAAAGACAATGCAGTAAAGTGTGTTTACCTTGTTGACATGTTTCGGCTGCTGCTGCAAGCCATCTTCAGAACTGTCACCGGTGTTGGTGGTGACGTGTCGTATATCAGCTGTTGTTGCTTCCTGTAGGCGTGGTCAGCCTGATGGACCCGCAGGTCGCTCAGACTGACCATGCCTCCCGTCGCACTCCTGGAGGAGGGTGTCCCAGGTGTGTGAAAGGAGGAACGCGCCATCATCACGGTTCATGGTGTCCGTGCCTCGTTTTCTGATTTCAGTGGCCTCCTTGATCCAGCGTTTGAACTTGCCGTTTTCTGATCCAATGACCCAAGCTCCGTCCCAATCCATAATGTGGTTGTTCCTTTTACAGTGGTCTGATATGGTGGATTTTAGGGGCTTGGGTCATTGGATCAGAAAACAACAAGTTCAAACGCTGGATCAAGGAGGCCACTGAAATCAGAAAACAAGGCACGGACACCATGAACCGTGATGACGGAGCGTTCCTCCTTTCACACACCTGGGACACCCTCCTCCAGAGAACATCGGGCGACGGGAGGCGTGGTCAGTCTGTGCGACCTGCCAGGTCCATCAGGATGACCACGCCTACAGGAAGTAACAGCAGCTGATATACGACACGTCACCACCAACACCGGTGACAGTTCTGAAGATGGCTTGCAGCGAGCAGCCGAAACATGTCAACAAGATAAACACACTTTACTGCATTGTCTTTAAAAAGAACCTAAGAAGTTAAAGTATATAAGAAGACAAAATGAACATATTTGGCTTAATACAAAACACTATTTCTTTAGACAATAGAATGTGATTTTCAACATTAAATCGTAGTTATTCTTTTGTATTATCTGTGTAATCCCTCGTTGTCTAAGTACGTCAACCCCCAATGTTTACAGCAGAGGGCGTCACACACGTAATCCATATATTCAAATTGAAAGTTAATGATACACGCCACAAAACTGCTGTAATTTACAACTACAAATGCCTTAAGTATAGGTGGTTATATATAGAAAATTCACTGCCTTCTTTTTCTTTTTTTTATATTAACTTGAGTTTTCTCCTAACAAGACAAGAAAGGTACTAAAAGGTCAGGCAACCTCTAGCGAAGGCGGAAGTCTTTCCTCTGAAACATATCAGGTAATTAAAGCTTAGAGCTTTTTTGTACTTTTCTTGTCTTGTTAGAAGAGAGCTCAAGGTAATATAAGACACCTGGATATTAAAACTTGCATCAAAACTAGATCTAGTATCAGGATTGAAAAAAACTGAGTGATGTTTTCTCTTAATGTTACGTAAATATGATCTTTCTGTAATATTTTAGAAGGGTCTTGATCGTTAAGGGGTTCATATTGCGCTACTTTCTGATCTGTGTTTTAATGTTGTTTCCTCATTGAAAATACACCTCGATTTGGGTTTTGTTTTCTCTACTGAAATAAAGCTGAAAGTTGACTTGAAAACTACTACTTCATAACTTCACAAGGTCGAACAGAGCATTTTGAGCTTTGGAGATGCAGACAGACTAATAAACCAGATTTATTCAAACATGTGTGAATGAAACAAAACACAACTCCGGGTATATTCTTGAGGAGGTAACAACATGTCTTAAAGTTCAGTTGTGACCTTTATTAGAGAGAAGGTAATATTATGGAAACTACTATCCTAAGAAGAGATTTTTTATTTATCATTATAGTGTTGACTTAGCAAGACTGGCGCCACCTAGTGCTTCCGCTCAATTTCATTTCTCTCTAGCGACTAGGTCAGAAATCAGAATAGCCAGTCAGTGAAGAGCTGTGAAGCCATGACGTCAAACTCAAGTGCCTGTCTGGGTCCCTTTTGTGGAAGAGCACAACAGTAAACAAAGCGGTCGAGATGGATGTAGACGAAGTCATACATTCTGTGTTGGCAACGATTCCCGAAATCGAGGATTTAAAGCCAGAACAAAGAGAATGTTTGGTGAATTTTATCAAGGGGAAAGACGTTATTGTCCTTCTTCATACAGGATTTGGGAAAAGCTTAATATACCAGTTAGCCCCGTTAGCGGAGCATTACATACATCCCGACCAAATAGCAGCGATTGGTTAAATGATAAAAAGTACCTGCCTACTGTCGAGCAAATGAATCTTAATGCTGCGAGGTCAGACGGTTTCCACCAAGTGAAACCTGCTGATGAATCTATTGACTAAGGGTGTGCAAAAATATCAAAATATTGATATATTATATAATTTAATGAGATACAGTATTGATATCATGGGCTGCTACATCGATATATCGCCAAGAGTATTTTTTGGTATATTTTACAAAATTATTTTCATACAGCGCTACAGTTTTGTTGCTTGTTTAGAGAAAGGAAACTCGTTTATGCAACACATTTGACATTTTCACAGTTTTGATGATTAAAATGTTTGTGTTTCATATGAACTTCGCACAAGAAGTGGGTTAACAAAGACTTTTAGTATCACAGCCGAGATTTAGCCTTTATTTTTTCTTGAACCATATTGAATCGATTTGAAATATATCATATTGAATTGAAAGCTCACTGTATCGAGATATGTATCGTATCGTGGCTTATGTATTGAGGTATGTATGGTATTGCCAGCTTCTAAATGATACCCAGCCCAGACACTATCAAGCCTTTTCCTTTTTTTCAAAATTGAGTGTGAAACTTTACAATTGTGACAAAGCTAGTCCAAAGATTAAAAAAAACACTGTGGTTCTACTTCCACTAGATTCGCAAGTTTTTCAAGTTAACACCTACAGGACCTTTTAGCTTTTGTTGAGTAGAAATGGGCAATTCCAGGGTTTCTGCTGAAGCTGTATGGAGTTTAAAAATACTTCCTTTATTGTTAAGTGTTGAGAGAGTTGAGAAGAAAACATTTACTATTGCGACAACACTAGTACGAAAAGCACTGGATGTCTATTTCCACTAGATTCTCCATGTTTGTGAACTAGATTTGGAGACGCTGGCTTTTCCCTTCCCTCCCCTCACGCTGCACTCTCACTCGGGGGCTAACACTGGTCGGATCAATGTTCACGCGCCGCCATAAAGGATTCATGAGGAGCTTCAGAGGAGATGATCCAGCAGGCCCCAGTCTCCTGACCCTCACGGCCGACCTCGGGAGCTGTGGGGCGGCGTGCGGAGCGGGCCTCGGTCTACCCCTCATCTGGATCAGCTCTCCATAAGCACCACTATACGTTGCTCTCGCGCCGAAGACCAGGGATTTGAGACGGGGGGGCACCGCTTTGATGGCTATGGGTGCTTTCAAGTGCACTTCGGAAAGTCAAACAAGATAAGTTGGACAGTGAAACCATGCACTGTGAGAGGAGTACACTGGGACATATATTTGCTCTGATTCTTCTACGCCGAATATTTGATTGTATTTCCCTACTGAATTTTTCTCCTCACAGATTTCTTGCTTTACAAATATTGAACTGGAGCAGCATAAAAGAGGAATTCATATGAATGTTTAAAGTGGTTGTATCTGATTTTTTTTTTCATGTAATAAAGCACCATTTGTTTTACCCAAGTACAAATATATTGCAAAAGCAGCTCTTAGAGTCAAAATGAGACCAATGTGTGTTCTCTGCATCTGATTTAAAGACCTTTTATTGTCAGTAGACCAGGAAGTAAGGATGGTACGCTGTCAGCATGCTAGTTATGGTTCGCATTATCATGATGGCAAAAATCTGCTTAAGTTGTGAAAAGCGCTTATCTTTAAAAAGCTACTTTTAGCTACTTAAAAAGGTGGAACAGGGCTAATTGTGTGAAATATAGTGAATAATTAGAATGATAATGGAGTGCTAATGCGAATAAAAATACAGTGAATAATTTGTACAATTACCATAGTGATGCTAATACCAAAAAATCTACAAGTAAAACACTAAACTACACAAAAAAGTTTTCATCTGAATGACCGCTGATAACATCAGGCTGAGTTACAAGTCAGATCACGGTAAAATCCTGTGAGACAGTGAGATTACATATTTTTCAAGGTGAGTTCCAGTCCAAGCAAAGCAATCTATCTATGAACACGTGGATCACCGTCAGAAATCCAACCTTTACTTTGAGAGGTTACCAAAAGTTCTATTTAAAGGTCTTATATTACGCAAAATTGACTCTTGAGAGCTTTAAACCATGTTAGATTGTTGTCACCTCCTCAAAAACAGACCTGGAGTTGTGTTTTGTTTCATTCACACATGTTTGATTAAACCTGCATTATTAGTCTGTCTACATCTCCAAAGCTTAAAATGCCCTGTTCCACCTTGTGATGTCATGAAGTGGTAGTTTTCAAGTTAGCAGCTATCTTTTACCTTTTGTTCAGTGGAGACCGGCAATTCCAGGGTTGAAATGGAACAGTTTTTAGTTTGAGAGAAGACCTCAGCCTAAATATGCAGGATTTGTGAGTTAAACATGTGTGAATGAAACAAAACACAACTCCTGGTCTGTTTGTGATGAGGAAAACAACATTATAACATAGTCCAATGAGGTTGATTTGGTCTTCCGATAATTTAGGTTATTAGGTTCTTTTTTCAGACCCAGAATTTGTTTTCATGCCGTACAGAAAACTCAGACAATTACTCGTCCACCCAAAAGATAAAATTGAACTGGAGCCTAAATGTAATATCATATACGAAATGCGTGTCCTGCGATAAAACATACATCGGGGAAACAGGGAGGGCGTTCAGTCCACAAAAAAAGGAACACAGAACAGAATGCGAAAAGATAACAGCAAAGGCGTGCACACAAACAATGTGCTGTCCTCAAAACACTTTTCTTTTACTTTTCTTGTTTTATGGAGGTCTCTTGTATAGATTTGTAACTTTAATACAGCAGTCGTTAGCTCCGTGAAACAACTACAAGTTCACGACTTACATGTCCAAAATAAAATACAATATGTGACCTCAAAGTGCTTGTGAACAAATAATACTTACAAAGACGAAAGTTATCCAAGGTTCAAACATTTAAAACTAAATCAGCGCAAACAAGAGCGATATTCTGACTTCATTTGCCGTGGAACTAGCTTGACTTTTACCGAGAGCAGAAAAACGTTCCTTAAAGGTGAAGATATTTCACTCTGATGATTTTACCCAAATCTTTTTAACATTTTGCAAATATGCAAAATATGAAGTGCACATTTTTAACCACCAAGAATGAACTTATTTGTAACTTTTAACTACTGTATTTTCCACACTATAGGGCGCTCTGGATTATAAGGTGCACTGTCATTAAATGGTCTATTTTCGAACTTTTTTCACAAATAAACCGCACCGGATTTTAAAGGAAAAACAACAGTTGGATGGGTCAGTCGGACTTTGTTTGTGGCGTTCACGGTGACTCTGGGCTTTGTTCAGTTGTGGCGTGTAGGGAGGGTGCTGTCTGGGACCGCTGGATTGTCGGCGTGTTCGCAGTGACTCAGTTGTTCAGTTGTGTCTAGAAATGGCACATTGCACTCGCTTTTTCGGTTCGTTCCTCCGTTCCGTTCCTCATCGGCGTGGAGTGATGAGTGTGTCTGTGGGTGTTCGCCGTCTGCTCCGTGTGTGTTTGTGTGCGCTGCGGGTGATGTGACTTTGTAGTTTACTGAAGTCGTGCACCCGAGTGGATTTGTGTATAGGGCGCTCTGGTCGTTTTTTGATGGGGTTGGAGGCTTACGAGTGCGCCCTATGGTGCAGAAAATACGGTAACTTATTAACCTTATGAAATATAAATGTCTTTTAACCCAAAGATATGACAAACAGCAAGACACAAAGCAGAACAGATCAACTCAAATCGGCCATTTCTGAGAACCACATTACGGACAGGAACGGAGCAAACATCATCAGGACAGAGGAAAACAAACATCGCCGGTGGATTAAAGAGGAAATCGAAATATGTAAACATGCTCACGGGATGATAAACCGAGACGAGGGGGCTTTTTTACTCTCACACACCTGGGCTACTGTCCTGAGGAAGTCGGACTGCAGAAGGCGCTGTCGTCCTGCCTCCCCGGTAAGAAAACAGCACCAAAACCTGTTTAAATCAGCTGAGTGTCACGTCACGGCAACATCACATGACTCTGAGGAAGACGGCGAGTGAGAAAAAGAACCTAATAACAAAGATCAGTAAATGGCGTAGTAAGTGTCCTTTAATACGTTTTGATTGACCTGACCCGCTCATGACCTTACTGGCTTGCTGTACGCTCGTATACAGTACATGTTTGCATACACTCCTCCATCTCCTCCCTCCGTCCCACTTCTCTCTCCACTCCCCGCTTGAGACGCCGCCACACTAACGCACATCTTTTGATCATTCGCCACTCTAGCTCTTTTCTTCCTCCCTTCTCCTGCACTCGGCGTCAGTCCTTTTATTGTGCAAGCTGTCAGAGGAGACACCTAGTTTGAAGCACGCAGAGTTTATCAAAGGTTTTTCTGTGGGCTAATTATTCATCAGGGTATATCTACGGAGCGGGGGTTTTGACACGGCGAGACTCAACAAAACTGCAAATGTGACAAATAGAGAAAGGAGGTTAGCTTAAAAATATATCGGCGTGCGGAGAGGTTTAGCCTGGGTTTTTTAATGTAGTCGCTCTAATGAAATGGTGGTAATTGTTCGCGGGGAGGGGGTGCTGGCTTTTGCAGGTTTTTTGTGTGATATCCTGCTGCGTGCCTCCAGCTGACAGTATAAGAGAAGTTAATATGGTAATAGCTTAAAGGAGCTGTACGTAGACTCGTGCTTAAGATTTTAAAAAGGAGCTACAATCACCACCGAACCTTGCCAGTGCCTCAGCTGTGGACATTTTTGGTTCTTGTTTCCATGGATATGTCATGAGTCTGCTGAGAATGTTCCACAGTATGACATTAAACAGCTCCACCTTGCATTTATTCAATTACAGGTGGTTTTATAGCGCAAACATACCTAGAAAAACAGGCTTTCTGACTGTGAGCAGGGTTGTAAACACCACAGATCTGACTTGTTACTTGGTCTGGTTTGGTCTCCATGAAGGTAGAAAAGGTTTAATGCCATACTGTGAAACATTCCAGATAAAGGAATAACATTTCCATGGAGTAAAGTGTTTCACGGAGCCTCCACCAGAAAAGTTTCACAATACCTAAACACCTAAACTTGCAGATAGAGGACACATGCACGTTTTTTCTCATTCTCAGTTTATGAACAGGCCGTGTCTCATGTGAAAGCTCAGGACCTCAAGAATTCAGCTGCAGAGGTTGCACTAGCTCTGATTCATGGTAATAAGAGAACCGTCAATTTATTTAGAGCTTTTCAAGACCCCCAAAGCACTTCACAGTAACACACAGAACGCACACATAGGGGTGTGCAAAGGGGAGGCGCGTGTGACCTCAGGATACTTTCTTTTTTTTGCCGTACTAGAATAAAGTGTAATTGTACATCCACCACAGTAGTTGGCAGCGATGCTCTCATTGTCAGAGTGTGCGCAGGGAGTATTAGCGCTAGTGTCGGATTTTTTGCCCCGAGTGTGACGACGGTGGGAAATGAAGAAAGATCACTGGGTTTACTGTGTCTTAAAATGTTGGCAGCGGACAGCATGAAGCCAAATAAATTACGGCGTCGCTTAAAGACATTACACCCCAATCACGCTGACAAGCCGTTGGAGGTTTGCCGAACATTACCAACAATCATCCCGCTTTGTGAATGCTGCTTCAGTAAACCAGGGAGCTCTGTTAAAGGTGACATACCAAATATATACTGCCAAACTATAACACGGACATCACCTTTAAAGACGAGAAGGACACAGCGTACCATGGGCCGCCTCATGACGCAGGTGAGCGCAGCACGGAATACGGACGGACACATGCTACGTGTGTCCCGGGAGTTGGTTCGGAAACGTGACTAAAACGTTTGCTCTCATACGTAGGTGACTGAAGGTGAGGGTCCGATTTGTGGTTCTGTCGAGGGGGGTGGGTGTTTTCTTCTTCCTAGGGGTGGGCGTGACAGAAAATAATTGAGAAGCACTGGTTTAATGTGATGATACAGTATCGATATCGTGGGCTGCTGTATCAATATATCGCCAAGATTTTTTGGGGTATTTTACTAAATTATTTTGTTACAGTGCTACAGTTTTGTTGCTTTTGTTAACTCTATGTGACACATGTGACATTTTCACTGTTTTGAAGATTGAAATGTTTATGTTTCAAATGAACTTTGCTCAAGAAGTGGTTTAACAAAGACTTTTAGGATCACAGCCATAATTTAGCCTTTATTTTTTATTGAACTGTATCGAATTGATTTGAAATATATCGTATCGAACGGAAAGTGCACTGTATTGAGATATGTATCGTATTGTGGCCTATATATTGGGAACGGGAACTTCTTAATGATACCCTGCCCTACACACACACACACATACAGTGATTTGAATTGATCAGTGGTTTCAGCAGTTTGTTTGTGTGGTTGAGAGTGAGTGAAGGGGCCTGGACACAGAAGGCTCTGACTCTCGTGGTCCAAAACCTGGAGCGGAGGACGGTGAGCCGAGCGGAGGAGGAGAGTGTCCTGGAGGGTGTGTAGGCACGTCTGAGAGGTACTGAGGGGCCTGTGATTGGCTGCAATTGCTACGGTTTAAGTAGTGAGGATTCAGATCAGAGAGAGTCTTTTGGGTTTAAACCAACTGGATTTTTAAAACTTGAAACTGGCAACCCAAATGAAAGACTCACGTGAGGCTCATTCTGCTGTATTTGATATGAACGTGTTTACTTCGCATTCGGGGGCAGTTCAGCTTTATAGAATTTAATTTGGGTTGTGATAAAAGCTGGATCAAGAAGATGTGGATATGGCCTCCTTATTCCTACCTCCAGTTACAGCTGTCATACAATCACACCCAACTTCCTTTACCTTTCAACCATCTGTCAAGATATTCATTTAAAAGCACTCTCTTCTTTACTGCCATTTCAGCTATGAGCCACAGAACTCCTTTGCTCCAGCCCAATGCAGCAGCAGAAAAATTGGCCTCCTGAAAACCAAAATGACAAAAAATGATAATGATTTGTTTTTTCAGTTTGGGTTTAAATGAATAATGGTTTCCTTTTTCCATGAAGATGCCGGACTTTTGAGCCGCATACGGACTGAACCAGGACAAAACCAGGACTGAACCAGGACTGAACCAGGACTAAACCAGGACTAAACCAGGACTGAGTGTCGGGACGGGCCTGGAGGTGCACCCGTGTAGTATAATATCAGGTGATCAAGACCAGACCGGGACTGAGACCAGGACTAAGACTGGGACTGAGACCGGGACCAGGCCAGGACTCAGACCGGTTTAGTCCTGGTTCAGACCTGGTTTAGACCTGATTTAGTCCTGTTTTAGTGCTGGGACCAGTCCTGGTTCAGTTCTGGTTTACTCCTGGTTTAGACCTTGTTTAGTCCTGGTTCCATTGGTATGTGGCGCAAAAGTCCGGCATTGCAGTTTAAGTCACATTTTCATTTAAACACAAAATCGAAAACTGAAAAATCAAATCATTATCCATTTTTTCATTTTGGTTTTGGAGACGAATAATGAAGAAAACTGTTTTTTCGTTTTCTTATTTTTAGTTTTATTTTGAAAAATGAATGAACGAATGATACACAGATTCAGACAAAGACATTTTGTCCTTAACGCTCCTTGCCTGCTGAGCCAAAACCACACGCTCTTACAAAACGACACCAGAACCGTATGGGTCTGGGGCTGTCTCCATGATTTCAGATGGGAGTATTAACCCATATGAGAGAATTCATGGTCTGTTTTGCGACTTGGAAGTAAAAACTAAAAAATTTAAAAAGGAAACAGCACAGATTTCTGCAGAATCAACAAGAAAAGCACTGAACTCTGAGGTTAAAAAATGTTTCTTTTGAATGATCAAGAATATTGGAGAGGAGATGTCTTCAGCATTTGAGTTTGTGAGAACGCTAGAAAATGGTGAGAGCCGAGGGTAATAGAAACACTTACCTATTTTAGTCTTTCAAAGGGTGAAAATCAGATACACCAGCATAAAAATGCAGCAAGAAATCATCTAAGGAAGTAGTACATTGTAATTTGAGACTTTTCTGGTGAAATTTCACAATGCGAAATCACCAAAGCTCCACGCTGAAAAGCATATTAGTGTAAAAATCTTCTCAATCAATAGAAGTAATGAGTTAGAACCCTGAAGAGATAGCAATAAAAACAATATAAACACAAACTATGTCCAGGGAACATGCTGAATGGAGTAGTAACCTGCTACCTGCTGTGTTCCAATTAGGAAATGAGCATGGACGCCAAATGGTTCCTTCGAGGTCTGGTTTCAATTGACTTCTATTGAAAAATACACCAGCTTTTAGAGTAATTTGTAAGAAGTCACGTGAGGAGGTTGTAAACGTTTTTGTTGAAATTTTACAATTCCAAATGATCAAAAAAGTGTTGAAAAGTCCAATACTCATGACTTTTGTAAGATTTAAGCCATTTTATGAAGTTGTTACATAATCAAAAACAAACCTGGAGTTGTATTTGTTTCATTCACACATGTCTGAGTAATCCTGCATCTGTCTACATCTTAGAACCTCAAAATGCTCTGTCCCACCTTGTGATGTCATGTAGTGGTAGTTTTCGAGCCAACTAACAAGCTACTTTTCATTTTTTAGAACTTTTTTCCCAAAAGTGCAAAAATCACAGGAAATTTACGTTGGAACAAACAATAACAAGTGTCGAGATTGGACTCTAAACCTCAATTATATGTAAATAAATACAGTAGACAGGTGAGGCATACAAATAAAAAACAAAAAGACACGTGTGGCCATCGCCTTAAAAAACTATCCATTTTAAGTCGAAGTTGGGCAGTTAGACACTCCATCTGATAAACATTTTAATTTCTGTGTCCACTGAACAATCGTTTTTACCTGTTTTTTACTGAAATTATCCAAATGATTTTAGTGAAATTGAGTTTAAAAACACAGTGGAGCACTTCTGGTATGACATGACAGCCTAAATATGCAGGATTTGCGTGTTAAACGTGTGAATGAAACAAAACACAACTCCATGTATGTTTGTGATGAGAAAACAACATTACAACATGGATCAGAACACAGCGTAATATGGACTCCATCTTGTGTCTTTTTTTGGATTTCACTGAACTCCAGCCATCTCTGTCCATCACATGCTCATATATTATAGAGCAGTTTTGCATTGTGGGCAGCTCTGGACGTGACAAATCCATTACAAGTTTTGCAAAGACCTTTAAAGCGATCTTTTGAAATAAAACATGGACGCGTGGGCACCTCCTGTACACCCCATGGAGCCTCGGGTCTGATTATTCTCTCTAAACCCATGTAGGTGTTTTACAAGGGAGGAGACTATTACTTATTTAAGGCAACCTCCACATTGAATTTATATGGGAAGAGTCTATATTAAAACTATACACTAGGTACTAGGGTTGTCAAAAGTAACGAAAATCTGATACTAATCGATATTAAAACCCAAATCAAAACTAGATACTCATAAATGAACCTTTCCTGAACAGCTTTAGAATGATCTTGAACTGTATCGGAACAAGTATAAGAACACAAAGGTCTCATTTCTCTTTTCCTCGCTTCCTTCTTCTTGATTCCTCTCCTCGTTTCTGCAGAAAATGGGTGAGGAAGTCCCGCCCACAGAGGAGACACAGCGAGGAGAGAGGATATAAATTCCTCACTGAGACCAATAAAGTTTGATTATTTTATCTGATGTCTGCCTATTGAAGCCTCCCTCATGTTTACTCCTTCATTCTGTGGTTTTCTTTGGGACACCACTTAATATGACACATTTGATTGACAGCTGAAAAATAGAGGATAGAGAAGAGGAATCAAGGCAAAGGAAGTGAGGAAAGAGAAATAAGACGCAGCCATAGACTAGTGTACACCCATGGACCACTATGGAACCTACCTGGACAACTCAGGGATTACACAGATAAAAGATTACCTGACCGTCCAGAACCACACGCTTTGGCAAAACTTTATAAAGACGAGTGGATCTGGAGTGTGATTGACAGGTGGATTAACCAATGAACATAAAAAAAGGAGAAAAATCTACATAAAAGACAGAGAAACAGCATAGATTTGCTAAGAATAAACAATCAAAGCACCAAACTCTTACAGTATTTTTTGGACTATAAGGCACACTTAAAATCAATAATTTTCTCAAAAATTTACAGTACGTCTATGTATTCATTCTGGTTGTGCTTACTGACCTTGAACCAATTTTATGTGGTACACGGCGCTCAAAAATCTGTCAGAATGTTTTAGTACGACTTTGGTAAAATACGAAGCCGCACCGCTTGATGGATTGTCGGAGCATTATGGCTTCTGTAGTCAGGAGCCTCGCTGAGTAATAATCTCTGAAAAGTTTCACATGAACCATCTCCAACATGATAGAAGCACAGTCAGACTCACCATCAGCAGCACAAACAGAACACTCGTATTCCACTGAGTCGTGCCCTTTAGTTTGACAGAAGCTGACTGCGCACAAGGAGCGAGCTGTTTTATGCAAATTAGCCATGTGGTTTTAAGTTTCATTTCTGTAAAACGTAACCAAATGTGTGCAAAGCTGCATTAAATCACATTATTACTCAATGTATATTTGAGTCATCCTCGTAGGAAATTAAAAAAATAAACTTAAATTATCCACCCACATTCACATTCATAATACACATTAACCAAGACAGGGAGGCAACGTCACAATCTGCTGATGGATCGTGGACGCCTGGGCTAAAGGATCAGTCTCGAGTGTCGTCCGTTTGTTTCACTTAATGCGCCTTATAATCCGGTGCGCCTTATGTATGAACATAGACAAGAGAATTCAACTTTATTTATACTGTGCCTTATAATCCAGTGCTCCTTATAGTCCGAAAAATACGGTACTTATTTCAAGAGAAAGAAGTTATATATCTTGTTCTCAATGTGACGAGACTTTTCAAGAGGAGATGTCTTCCATATTTGAGAGACACAGCTGTGTTTTCGCGCTTTATGGTCCGATTCTAAAACTTTCTGGATTGTAGTAAGGAGCTGGCTTGTCAAGCAAAATATAAGGCCACATGGTAATATAAAAAGTGTTTTAATGTTGAAAATGAACTTCTATTGCTTGAATAAAGAGTGTTTTTATTATCATCACAGTATCGGAATCAGTATTGAGTGTCGAGTTTATTCCTTAGTATCAAAATTTTAGCATCATAACAACACAACTATGCACACTTCACTTGTCATTTCCTATTAATCCCAATCGCGCTGATATTAGCTGATGACTTGCCAGCTAACTTCGCGTTTTAGGCACCGGGGGACGTGTCTGTAGAGTTTGAATTAATAAGAGCGAGAGAAGATTTGAGAGAATTTGGAATAGTAGTCGCTAAATGATGAAACCTCGGCTAATACGGCGGGGATCATTCTCGGCATGGGAGAGGAAGGCCCTTTTTACCCACAATCCTCGGGAATCTTAAATAATGCTGATTTGATTCGCTTAATAGGCCGTGAGGTTTGCCAAGTACATTTAGAAGCAGGGGAGTCGTCATCGAGGCTAGCAGCGCAGTTCAGAGTTGAGTTGAGGTGAAAGAAAAAATAAGTATAGTGGTTACAGGGAAGTAGAGAGAGATTGCAAAGTCTGATGAGAATAAGAATGGTTCATAATGTTTAAATTGTCTTTGTCCATTTTGCAGGTCATCAAAGGTACGTTTAAGTTTTAAAAAGGCCAGACTTCCCTCGAGCCGGAGTTTCTTATAGTTTTTAGGTTTTCTATTACGCAAAATTGGCTCTTGTGAGATGTTAGCAGTGCTATAACGCTGTTACCTCATCAAAAACATACTTGGAGTTGGGTTTTGTTTCACTTTCAGATGTTTGACTGAGCTTTTATTATTAGTCTGTCTGCAACTTCAAAGCTCAAAATGCTCGGTTTGACCTTGTGACATCATGAAGCAGTAGTTTTCAAAAGTTAATAGATACTTTTTACCATTTGTTTAGTAGAGATTGGCAGTTACAAGGCTGAAATTATCCAAGTAATTCTTGTCAAAACTTCTTGACAAAAGCAGGACTGAACTGGAACTAAACCAGGTTTAAACCAGGACAAAACCGGGACAAAACAAGGACTAAACAGGACAAAATTTTGACAAAACCAGGACTAAGCCAGCACTAAACCAGGACAAAACCGGGACTAAACAAGGACTAAACCAGGACTAAACCAGGAACAAAACCAGAACTAAACCAAAACAAAACTAGGACTAAACCAGGACAAAACTAGGACTAAGTCAGGACTAAACCAGCACTAAACCAGAACTAAGCCAGGACTAAACCAGTACAAAACCAGTACTAAACCAGGACAAAATCAGGACAAAATCAGGACAAAACCAGGACTAAACCAGGACAAAACCAGGACTAAACCAGCATTAAACCAGCATTAAATCAGCATTAAACCAGGACTAAACCAGGACTAAACTAGGACTAAATAGGACACAACCAGGAGTAAACCAGGAGTAAACCAGGGCTAAACATAACAAAACCAGGACTAAACCAGGATGCATGTTCTGAGTTTAGAGTCATCACAGGACAGAAGAAGGGCCTACTGAATTGTAAAAGTAACTTCAACTCCCAAAACATTCAAACAATTCCCATTATAGTTTCTTTTTTAACCTACAGATATATGGTATAATCAGCTCTTGAGGTCAAAATAAGTCCACTATGTTTTGTCTGCATCTAATTAGAAAGTGTTTTATTGTCCGATAATCAGGCAAAACTCTAAAACTCTAATTAGGATGCTCAGTATAAGGTGGGAAGTGCGAAAGAACTACAAATCTTTCTTAATAGAAGAACTGCCACCTGGCTGTCTCCATTAAGTGTGTTGTGTTATTGCTTTGCCTAGAATAATCCACAGTATGGCATTACACTTTTCCACCTTGGATTTATTTAGTTACCTAAAAAGCCTTCTCTCCTCGCCACAGATCGAGATAACGTGCCTGCTGATGCCAAGTGCTTCAACTTAAAGGTCCTATATTACGCAAAACTGACTCGTGTGAGCTTCAAGTGATAGAAGTCATTAAAATGTTACTTCCTCAAAAACTGACCTGGAGTTTAGTTTTGTTTCATTCACACACGTTTGAGTAACCTTTTATTATTACCGTATTTTTCGGACTATAAGTCGCACTTTGTTTTCATGGTTTGGGTGTTCCTGCGACTTATACTCCAGTGTGACGAATATATTCAAATATTCACACTGACAGGCGTGAGAGGCTCTAGTCTTGTGTGTCAGTATCTGCTCCTCCTATTACTCCTGTACACTGTCACTTCACTCTACTGCGCATGTCTCCTGCAGAAAGAGCCGTTATCTGTCTGTATCATGTCAGTCAGTTGCACCATTACTTCTGTACCACTAAAATTTTTTAATTATATTACACAGATTACAAGCTGCAAGTAACGAAATATGCAAAATGTCCAAAGTTTGGAGTGAGCGAGACACTTGTGACAACCGGGAGGGTGCGCCATGCAACTTTCCTGTAAGTCACTGGATGGATCAACAAAGCCTGAACTTCAGTGACAACAGAAACCATCCTGTCAGGATTCAGAAAGGCCGGAATAAATCTAACTGGAACTGATGCTGAGTCTGATGATAGCTACACAGAAGAGGAAGTGGCGCTCCGTTTACCTCCAGAGGTCACCGAGTTGCTCAGAAGTGACATCGAGGATGAAGAACTCAATGGATTTAGTGATTTGGAATGAGATGGAGAGTTTGTTAATCTTGTTCTCTTCTGTTGATATAGTTATCTGAAGAACTGTTCATATGTGACATTAACAGCCTGTTGTTCTCTGTTGTATTGTTTTTACTAGAATTTGCCTTTCAAGATGAAATGTTGGCTCCTGGTCTCTAATTTTATTAAATAAATTTCCCCCAAAAAGTGCAACTTATATGTTTTTTTTCTTCTTCATTACGCATTTTATGGCTGGTGCGACTTATACTCTGGAGCAATTTCTAGTCAAAAAAATACGGTAATCTGTCTGCATCTCCAAAGCTCAAAATAGTGATGTCATGAAGCAGTAGTTTTCAAGTTAACAGCTACTCTTTACCTTTTCTTCAGCAGAAATATTAAATTCCAGGGCTGAATTTATCCAAATGCTTCTAGTGAAGATTTTAAAAACACAGTGGGGCACTTCCTGTATTATCACATGACATCACAACGTGTTTTCTGCTTGAGGGAAGAACTCAGCATAAATCTGCAGAGTTTGTGTGTTAAACAAGTGAAACTAAACACATTTCTGGGTAGGGGTGTGCGAAAATATTGAAGTATTGATATATCGTATTCTTTAATGTTATGATACAGTATCGATATCGTGAGCTACTGTATCGATATATCGCCAATATATCCAATACATGTGTCCCAAGTTTCGGACTTACGGTCATTGCACAATGCATACTGGGAAGGATCCTCCGAAAAAGTGAGCGTCAAATCGCCATGTTTGTTTTCCCAGTGGGATGCGTCAATAGTCAAAGCCGATCTTTTCAAGTCTTTTGAACCATATCACTTTTGTTTCTGGTTCTGATAATGTCATATTTTAGTTACGGGATTCGGACATCGTAATTGTGTGGTTATTGAATGTCCTAACGGCAGAAAACAGCTCGAGAAATGGGCTTCGGAACTTGCGAACTCCATAAACGCAAAAGGGAATCAGATCTGTGTGACTGCAAACCTCTGTTCAAACTGTTTCCCTTCCCAACAGAATTAAAAAATAGTGAAATGCGAAAGCGATGGGCAGTACTGATACACAGGAAAGACGAAAAAAGTAACCTCGGAAATCATCCCGAGTTCGCAGCAAACATTTTGTATGTGGAGCACTGACCAGCCAACACGATGCACCTTTAACGCCACTATAACATAATATTCTAGATAACAGACCCACCACTAACAATAAAAACAAAAGGTACTCATTTGCAGTGTGTCATTCCTTTGTACTGTAAACATTTCATTCAAAAATACATTACAAATTATGCCAAACTCGTAACCTTGAAACTACAAGGCATTTGTACTTTCTCTCATGTCAATCCACAACACATGAATTCAAATGAAAAAGTTTGTAAAGAACCCGTGGCAGGATTTAAAATGCACGCTGCCTCTCTTTTCCAAGGACCTACTTATTTGATGCTATTAGCCCTGAGCTGCTTTTACAATGTTAGCCTAGCGGTTGTGTCTTCTCTCCCAGATGTTTCACCTCTGTCTGCTCCGCTCTCTGCCAGCGCTAACTCCATAAAACGCAATATTTATGAATTATGCACCACATTTCGAGCAGAAATATGAAATCTATGACTCTAGGATAATTGCCGGCTTGAGTATTACGCAACTGGGAATGTTATGTTCGCAAATAAAAAAATTTAAACTGAATAAAGAGTCTAACATTTGGGAGCAGACTTAAAGAGGAGGTACTATGCAAAATGGACTTTCTGGAGCTTTCTGTCATGGTATAACGTTGTTCCCTCATCAAAAACATGCCAGAAGATGTTTCAGATGTTCATCCATGCTTGTTTGAGTAATTTAGTGATCTCTCCTGTACCCTCCTTACGGTTACCTGTAAGTTTCATCCATAAATAAACAAAAACATGATACAAAACTGTACACAACAACTTCACAAACCTGATGCGATGTGCAGTAGTTTAATGAGAGGCAAGGATGACGATTGTAATGTAATAGCGCTCTGAAGGGGGAGAGAGAGAGAAATGGGAGGGGAGACTCGGAGCATCAAAAAATAAACAAACAAATTAAACATGATAACGCGTTGTCTTCAGTGAATTTAGCATTTACAAAAAAATTTAAGTTAACATAATGATCTAATTATGTACCCCACAGAAAGTCCCTCTTGAAAATGCTCTGTAACTGATTTTTACAGTCTTAAAAACATAAAAAAAGATATTACCGTATTTTACGGGCTATTAGGCGCTCTGGATTATAAGACACACTGTCATTAAGTGGTCTATTTTCAAACTTTTTTCACATATAAACCGCACCGGACTTTAAACGAAACACAACAGTTGGATGGGTCACTGGGACTTTGTTTGTGGCGTTCACAGTGACTCTGGGCTTTGTTCAGTTGTGGCGTGTAGGGAGGGTGCTGTCTGGGACCGCTGGATTGTTGGCGTGTTCGCAGTGACTCAGTTGTTCAGTTGTGTCTAGAAGTGGCCCATTGGACTCGCTTTTTCGGTTCGTTCCTTCGTTCCGTTCCTCGATGGCGTGGAGTGATGAGTGTGTCTGTGGGTGTTTTTCGCTGTGCAGTCACTGTCTGCTCCGTGTGTGTTTGCGTGCGCTGCGGGTAGTGCAGCTTTGTAGTTTACAGAAGTCGTGCTGGGACACCCCAGTGGATTCGTGTATAGGGCGCTCTGGATTGTGGGGCGCGTGGTTGTTTTTTTATGCAGTTAGAAGCTTAAGAGCGCGTCTAATAGCCCGGAAAATACGATAATTCATTTTAAACAGTTTGTAATGGTCCATTTCTTTCTGAGTAGGGCTGGGAATCACATATCATGATTCGATATGATACACGATACAGGGCTCACGATACGATATTATCACGATATGAAGATAAATGCAACAATCAATACATTGCACATAATAGTGTAAATTGCTGTTTTTTAAGACCCAAACACATTTTAGCAACACTATTTCGTTGTTAAACCACTACTTTGCAAAGTGAATATGAAATACTTAATTATAATTTTCATAATACTGGGCAAATTTTTTGTTGTTTAGTTGTTTTGTTTCTGTTGTTATGATTGCACTAATGTCAATATGAATAACACTCTGTTCCATTGTAAAAGGATGTAAAATGCTGACTAGCCCAATATAAATACATACAAGAAAAAAGTGAAATGAAATACATCTATTTCAATCATTATAACAGTGAATATGCCAAGTGTATTGCATAAACAAGTTCCCTTCTACTAAATAAGCAACAAAATTGTAGTGTGCGGTAGCAAAAAACCAAAACAAAAAGATTAAAACCAATACTTTTGACAATATATCTATAGAGCAGCTCATGATAACAATACTATATCATCAAATTTAGAATCACAATATAACGATATTTTTGCACACCCCTAATTCACTGCAATGGGGCTTTAAGTGCTTTTCACAACTGCCAGAGAACAGAGGACTTCACAGCCAAGCTACTGACAACTAGCATGCAAACGACACACATCCAGATTAATGAACATCTTTATAATTAGATGCAGACGAAACAAGGCAGACGTACAACACAATATATCTGTACTGGGGCAAGATTCGCTCAAATACATGAAAACAAAATTGGGTACAGGGTCTTTAAACAGGAGTACGCCACGACTTTGTTTGAATACAGCCCGATGAGATCACTTTCTGGATGCGGGCGCAAAAAGTTGATAATAATAATGAAAAGATGGTAGAATATAATAGAGGGGAGATGTAGTGGCTTATATCCAGAACAGTGTGTACCCTTTGCTGAAAACACGCTTAAAGCTCATTAGATAAGCTTTAAAAAGATGCCTCTCACTGTAGACTCTATTCAGGGTCTAATTATACTGATGTGTGGAGTCAAGACTACAAAGACAGAGGAGATATGGTGAAAGCATGGACAGTAAGGGCAGTAAATTACAGTAAAATTAAAACTGGAGAAATATATGTTCAGACTATATATAGTGTTATCATTTAAAAGTTGGGCTTTAGTTTTTATTGCATTGTATTTTCTATTCTGAAAGACTTCGGCGAATACCGCAGGGGACAGATATGAAGTGTAATTATGGATAATTCTGTTTAAAAATTGCAATGAGATAAACAGCAGCATATAAAATGGTACAAAGTATCAGTATCCCAGGTGTGTGGGAGTAAAAAAGTCCCCTCGTCTTGGTTTATATATATGAAAACACGCCAGGGGATGATAAACCGGGACGAGGGGGCTTTTTTACTCTCACACACCTGAGATACTGTCCTGAGGAAGTCGGACTGCAGATGGCGCTGTCGTCCTGCCTCCATCGGTAGGAAGACAGCACCAAAACCTGTTTAAACTGTCACAGCAACATCATGTGACCACCAGTGAGCAGCCCAAACTGTCAGGTATGAAAACAAACCCTTGGTCTAAAAAGAACTTAATAACATAAATTTAGGCAATATCATTCATTCAATTTGTTTTTTTCCCAAAAGGATGGTGTAAAAGGCGTTTACACCATATATAAGAAAGACTAAATTACCGTATTTTTTGGACTATAAGGTGCACTGGATTATAAGGCGCAATATCAGTAATGTTGAATTCTCTCGATTATTTTCATACATTAGGTGCACCGGATTATAAGCGAAACAAACGGCACTTGAGACTGATCCCTTAGCCCAGGCGTCCACGATCTGCCAATGTAATTCGCCCGGTGTTGCCTCCCTGTCTTTGTAAATGTGTATTATGAATGTAAATGTGGGTGATTAATTTAAGTTTGCTTTTTTAATTTCCTACGGGGAAGACTCAAATATACACTAAGTAATAATGTGTTTAATGCAGAAACGAAACTTAAAACCACATGTCTAATTTGCATAAACTGTAAGCGCTGAAAAAAACAGCTCTTTTCTTGTGCGCTGATGCGATCAATTTCTGTCAGACTAAAGGACACGACTCAGCGGAATATGTGTGTTCTTTCTGTTCTAATCCGTAATGCTCTGACAATCCATCAACCGGTGCGGCTTCATAGATTACCAAAGTCGTACTAAAACATTTTGACAGATTTTTAAGCGCCGTGTACCACATAAAATCGGTTCGAGGTCAGTAAGCAGAACCAGGATTAATACATAAGGCGCACTGTCGATTTTTGAGAAAATTTTAGGATTTTAAGTGCGCCTTATAGTCCGAAAAATACGGTAAACATTCTGACTTTAAACCCAGCTTTTCCTCTGTAAAGTGTATAACAAAGTGCACATAGTCACCCTTATGGAATGGTTGCGTCCGTTGAAAGGCTCTGCTGCGGAGAAGAACTCTGTGCCGTGGTCCAGTCTGCCGTGGCCTCCGTAGATCTCCATATCAGAATCCAGCTTGATTTTGTATCTGGGAGAGGCAGGTTAAGGAGCTCTACCGGCGGGAAAGTAGATTAGGAGAGGGTGGGGCAAAAGGCACGCTGGAGTGGAGCTTTTCATCACCGTTGCTTTGGTTGCTAGCCGCTTTTAGCCCGTGCTCAGCAGCTTTACCCCTCCAAATCCCCCTCCATCCATCAGCCTTAAGAGAGCAGAGAAGTGACAGAGATGAGAAAATAGTGTGGCGCATTAGCATAAACACAAAAGTGATGCAGCCAGCCAGCGCGCCCCTCTAATTTACCGCATTCAGCGCCGAAATAATGAATTTAATCTGAAAAGTGATCCAAATGACTGACAGCGGGAGATGGTTCTAAAATTAGCGTCTCTGCGTCTCAGATATGCTCGGAGTTATTGTTTGACATGCTGCAATATTAGGCCCCTGACAGAGAGCCAGCCAAATATTAATAAGGTGGATATGGAAGTAATACACAAGTTAGGAGTGACGGGGCGTTGCGCTGTAAAACTCTTTTCAAAACAAAGTCAAATGAAAGTCAAATTGTAATGGAGTTTAATACAGACCTACACAATCTGTCTACTGTTATAAAATTTATTGCTGCTTACTTGCTTTGCTGGTTAATCCGTGTATCACTGGTTCATTCGTTTTTCAGAATAAAACCAAAAATAAGAAAATTAAAAAACAGCTATTTTCCTCATTATTTGTCTGGAAAAAATGAATAACCGTGTCCCCGTTTCTGTGACTTAAACTCCGACTTTTGCGCCACATAAGGACTGAACCAGGACTGATCCAGGACTGATCCAGGACTGATCCAGGACTGATCCAGGACTGATCCAATACTAAACCAGGTCTAAACCAGGACTAAACCAGACCTAAATCAGAACTAAAACTAGGTTTAACCCAGGGGTAAATTAAGCATAAAATGAGGACTAAAACCAGGTATAAATCAGGTTTAAACCAGTTCTGAACCAGGACTAAAATCAGGACTAAAACCAGGACTAAATCAGAACTAAAACCAGGTCTAAACCATGGCTAAATCAAGACTAAAATCAGGACTAAAACCAGGTTTAAATCAGGTCTAAACCAGGACTAAAATCAGGACTAAAATCAGGACTAAAACCAGGTTTAAATCAGGTCTAAACCAGGACTAAAATCAGGACTAAAATCAGGACTAAAATCAGGTCTAAATCAGGACTAAATCAGAACCAAAACCAGGTCTGAACCAGGACTAAAATTAGGATTAAAAACAGGTCTGAACCAGGACTAAACCATGCTGCACAGTGGGGGTTTTCTGTTACATAAAGGTCAAATAATCGCCCACCGCTGCCTCTTTGTTACATTGAGTCTAATATTTGTACTACACCAGAAAACATGGCATTAATACACAAAATTCACATGAGTATAGGCGTATCTAGGCGAGTACAGAAGTAAACATTTTGAAGTGCGAAATAGATGAAAAAATACAGATAATAAATGATAATAATGAAACTAATTCAAGCCTCTGACACAAACCCTAAAGCAGCATTTCCTCCAAAAAACAATTCTAAATGTACAATATGATAAAAAAAAAAAAAAAAAACAAAAACACGAATAGTAATAAATAAATATCTGAATTAAACACGTGTATCTAGAATAAGTTATTTATTCAACCCACCCCAGCTCAAATCAGATCACAGAACAGGAAAAATAACAAAAAATGTCCCAACTATATTAAGAAAAAGATTATAAAGATAAAGATAGAAATAATAAATAAAAATATTAATAAAAATAAATAAATAAATAAAAACAATAAATAAATAATATATTAATAAATAAAAAGCTAAATATAAATGTAAAGATAAGGATAAATATAAAGATAATAAATATTGGTCCACCCCAAAATAATAAAACTTTGAATATGTCCATATAGAAATGATCGTGACAGGCAGGGCAGTGGACGAGGAGGACAAAGGGGTCTGTTTTCCCAGGCCCATGGTCTTAGGGGCCAGAAATTGGACTCTCTTATATTAGAAGGAGACCCATGTGAGGCTTCTTGCCCAGGGGCCCCCAAATCTCTGTCCACGGGTCTGGTGACAGGCTGACATGAGTAGAATAATCCTCTCTCTCCTCACTGGCTCTCTTGTTCTTGTCGACATGTAATGCAAATATCCATAAACATTATTGACTAGAGCAGCGTCTGTCTGAGGGATATCATGGCAAACATCATAATTGGTTTGAGGCATAATCAGCTAATCTCCCCATAGAGAGGAACTGTGATCCTCAAACGGCCCACAGAGCTCAGCCAGGTCTTTGTGTGGGATGACAATCTGTTTCCCTTCAAGAGAAAGACTGAAAACTTTAGAAACGCCAAAAAAATATACACAAATTCAACCAAGACCTGTATTACTCTATTTTCTGATTGGTTATAATGTTGTTTCCTCATCACAAACAGACCTGGAGTTGTGTTTTGTTTCATTCACACACACACGTTTAACACAGAAATCCAGCATGTTTAGACAGATCTTCTTTCAGACACAGCACACCCTCTTCCACCTTGTGATGTCATGAGGTAATACAGGAAGTGCTCCACTGTGTTTTAAGTCCCAAACACCTTCATTTAAAATAATTCCGGTAAAATATTAACTTGAAAAGTACAGCTTCATGACATCACAACGTGGAACAGAGCATTTGAGCTTTTGGAGATATAAAAAGACTAATAATAATAGGATTACTCAAACATGTGTGAATGAAACAAAACACAAATTCAGGTATGTTTTTGATGAAGTAACAACATTATAACATGGCTAAAAGTTTGCGAGAGTAAATTTCACATAATACAGGATCTTTAAACATATCTGTCTTGTATTTATTTCATTATGAGCGTCTTTAATGAGTGTTGATTACAGTGAGCAGGCCCCTCTCCACAGATCTGTCTAGTAATAGAGCTAGTAGTGCCACCTGCTTGCCTCCACAGAGACAGTAAAGCTTAATTTTCATGCTGCAGAACATTAGTCAGGTTGGCGCCACCTAGTGCCTCCACTCAATTTCATTTCTCTCCAGCGACTAGGTCAGGAATCGGAATACACTACAGTAGACGGTTTGCTGGAAGTTGTAGACCCGTGAATCAGAGAAGAGCTGTGAAGCCATGACGACAAACTCAAGCACTTGTCTGGGTCCCTTTTGTGGTACAGCACAACAGTAAACAAAGCGGTCGAGATGGATGTAGATGAAACTGTACATTGTGATTCCCGAGATTGAGGATTTAAAGATGGAACAAAGACAATTTTTGGTGAATTTTATTAAGGGTAAAGACGTTATTGCCCTTCTTCCTATGGGATTTGGTGCATTACATACGTCACGACCAAATAGCAACGATTGGTTAAATAAAGAAAGTACCTGCCTACTGTCGAGCGAACGAATCCTAATGCTGTGAGGTCAGACGGTTTCCACGAAGTGAAACCGTCAGATGAATCAGGCTAGCAGAACATGGTCCACAAATAACATCTCCCTAGAAACAAGTAGGTGCCCCCCCACGAAAAAGTTACACAGTGCACCTTTAAAGTCAATTGATTAGACCCTTCAAAGTATAACAGCAATAAATCATTAGTAACATTTGGCTTCCCTGATTATAGTGCATATGATTCTCAATTTTGTATTTAACTTGAGTGAAGGAAGGAAAGGAAGCCACAGAAGAACGTTTACATTTTATTGAGACGGCGCTCCAGAGGCTCTGGGACAGGTGTCTGCGCAGATGCCAGTGCGTCTGTCTGCAGAGGGTGGCTTTCTGTGGCGTGTGTGGCATGAGACATTTACACACCAGCCCCGACACCGACTTTGGGTTGTGATGACGTTTATGGCGATGTCCGCTCCCAATGGGCACTGCAATTTTTAAAGTGATAGTCTGAGAGAATGAGAGCCTCACACATCAACTACTAGAGACGGGTGCGTTGGAGGAGAGGGAGCAGCCCCAGAACATACAGAAAAATCCCGCACACCGTCTTACTTGCAAACTGTGAAATTTATTAGGACAAACCGTGCAACGTTTCGGCACTGGGCCTTCGTCAGGCAAACAGAATGAGAGCTCAGGTGGCCGTCTTAAATAGGGTGTGGCAAGCACCCAAGGGTGACAGGTCATAAAGAAACAGTGCACACAAAACCCCATAATTCAAAAAACAAAGACAGTCAACATATAGTGTAATAATAATACAAATAATAATAAAAAAAAAAGTTTGCAAGTAAGACGGTGTGCGGGATTTTTCTGTATAAAGTGCAAACGATTTCTTTTATTAAGTCTTTTTTTTGTAATGTAAAGATATCCACGTCTCTCTGTACGATATTATCACTATATGCATCTCACGGTATGACATTTATTGTGATATTTCGGAGAGGCTGATATAATTTAGCCTGATTCATCAGCCGGTTTCACTTCATGGTCTGACCTTGCAGCATCAGGATTTGATCGCTTGACGGTAGGTGGGTACTTTTTTATTTAACCAATCGCTGCTATTTGGTCGCCAAATCTCATAGGAATAAGGGCAATAGCGTCTTTCCCCTTGATAAAATTCACCAAACATTCTCTTTGTTCTGGCTTGAAATCCTCGATCTCAGGAATCGTTGCCAACACAGAATGTCTGTCTTCGTCTACATCCATCTTGACCGCTTTGTTTACTGTTGTGCTCTACCCACAAAAGGGACCCAGACAGGCGCTTGAGTGTGATGTAATGGCTTCACAGCTTTTTGCTGATTGGCTGGTCTATTGCGGTCTACATTGTCCGAGATTCTTGCAAACCATCTAGTGCATTCTGATTCCTGACCTAGTCGCTGGAGAGAAATGAAATTGAGCGGTGGCACCAGCCTGGCTAGATATGCTTATTTGCTTTTAAAATACCCTGACAAGATTTTGGTGTGAATTATTACCGTCATAATCCCAAGAATTCAAGTAAAAAACATATTTCTTCATGTTTTCTGTGCTGAAATGAATCATGGGATATGTAGTTTCCGTTGTTTATTAACTATTGCCGGTGTAAAAGCAAAGGAACTTGTAATTCGATATATTGACAGCCCACGGTATTATTGAAAGATTTTTGATGATAAGATATCACGATATTTCGGTTGTTGTTACATTTTAAGTATTTTTTGATGAATATTGTTATTTAAAATGTGTACATTACAACATAATGATCCACGAGCGTCATGGATTATAACTATATAGCAGGCTTAAGCACAGTATGTGATCTTTAACTGTGTTTTAGTGCAATGAGAAGTCTCAGTTGTCTTGTGTTGCGGATTTAACAAAGCATCAAAATTCCTCCCAATTCCCGTCCAAACCCCTCCCCCTGAATCCCTCTCTCTGTCTCAGTCTCATCTCCACTCACGCTCGTCTGTGGCACTCGCGGCCTCTCTAAATGAGCCCTAGTTACAGTAATCCAAACCTGGCAAACTTTTGAAGGAAGCGCCGGGCACACAAATTGGCAGTTGCCGGCCTTTGGAGCCATTACCTCTTTGTTAGCCGCTAAGGGATGAGCGCGACAGCTTTTCCGTTCAGCTGTAAACTATTGTAATCGATACGGCCTTTGTGAATAAAATGGTGGGACGGAGGGGTGCGGGGGTAGAGGGGAGGGGGGGTACTTTAAGAAATGCAATCAATTGTGTCCAATGAGGAGGAAAAAGGGCTGTGAGACTGATGGTTAGTCCGTGTGATGACCCGAAAACAATCTGCCGGCTGTGAGCGCCAGAGCCACTGAGTTTGTCCATCAGCCTGGTGTTAGAGCGCAGTGTGTGTGCATGTGCGTGTGCATGTGTGTGCGTGTGCATGTGTGCGTGTGCGTGTGCGTGTGCATCTGTGCGTGTGTGTGTGAGGAGAATGGGCCATGGATTTGTTGTAAGAATTCAAAATACTACCTCTATATGTGTTTCTGTAATGCAAAAAAGGGAAATATTTTGCTGGGTTTCGTGTACTACAATATTCTAAAGGTGATTTTCAGATTCTATATTATATTATAATATTAACCTCGAATATTAACCTTAGAGATGTGGACAAAAGTCAGTTTTTAACACCATCAGGAGGGATCAGTGAACTCCAGCAGTTTATTCAGTTTATATGAGAGCTTTAATTCAGAATAATAATAATTTAATTCTGAATAAGAATTAAATACACTTCAAAAAGACCACGTAAACACTTAACTCCAAATGAAAATGATTAATTCCGAAGTAAGTGGGTGGTTTATTCTGATTTTAAAACAGAATTAATTTATTCCTCGGTCATGTAAACATTTAGTCAGGCTGGTGCCACCTAGTGCCTCCGCTCAATTTCATTTCTCTCCAGCGACTAGGTCAGGAATCAGAATATACTAGACCAGGCATGTCCAAACTATGGCCCGGGGGCCAAATGCAGCCCTCAGACAAATATTTCTTGGCCCTCAGAGTTCCAGGTGAATTGGCCCAAATTACCTTGCATCAATTACAAAATATTTTTTTACTGCAAGTTTTTTGAAAATCTGCCTTGATAAAGTAGTGTGTGGTTTTAAGGATCTTAGCATGAATAAAAACTGATGGCTCATTCTAACGTGTTAAAAATGCACATATTTCAATTATTCACTGTACTGAGCTCCAGTCTATGGCCCTCGATCGGCCCTCTGCTTTGTCTGTGTTTATATATGTGGCCCTTGATGAAAAAAGTTTGGACACCCCTGCACTAGACGTTTTGCAAGAACCCCGGAAGTTGTAGATCGCGCATCGGCCAATCAGCGAAGAGCTGTGAAGCCATGACGTCAAACTCCAGCGCCTGTTACAGTAAACAAAGTGGTCGAGATGGATGTAGACAAAGACATACATTCTGTGTTGGCAACAATTCCCGCTTTATAGTTAGGTTGGCCACCTTGACAACAATTGCCCCCCTCCTTGACTATGTCCCTCTGAACCACATGAATCCTCGCAAAACATTCGCCTTTCGCCAGCAAGGAATCTCTGACCTCCCCTCCCCGCCAACCTCTGAGACTTTATAACTGCCAGCAGAGCCACACTTTCTGCAGACAATGTGGACAAGTTGTTTTTTCTGGCCAAAAATATAAAGACTGAGTAAAATTTCATCTTGGAACCGTTAGTGCTGCGCTTTTACTTTTTGAAAAGTTTTGTTTACTGTTCAAAAGGAATTTATTTTTTATAATACTTCTTACATTTCTTGCTTATTTGAGAATATTTTATTTAACTTGTTAGTTTTACCAAGCAGCACTTTGCATTTATTTTATTTTCCCGTTTGTATAATGTTAAAACAAATTGCTGGTTTAATAAAAACACAAACAACAAGCAAATGTTTTTCCATTTTGTTCCCATACTGTATCGAAAATGAACCGAACTGTGACTTCAAAACCGATGTATGTACCGAACCATGATTTTTGTGTACTGTTAACACCCCTACCCGTAATTGAATAAATACAAGATTTGTTTAATGCCCTACTGAGAAACGTCCCAGGCAAAGCAATAACATTATCATGGAAACTAGCAGATTAATATTTTCCAACAAAAACAAAACAACTCTAAAATCTAAACTAATCTAACCAACCAAACTATGCTACGTTACTACATAACTTTCAAGACATAAATGATGAAGTTAAACAAATCGCTGTCCTATTTTTAAAAATTGTAAAATTAATTGAATTTTGATCGTGATTTCGATTTGCGTGTCAATCTCCAAACTCATATAATCGAGTTGAAATGATTTAGCTTAACCAACTTTATGGGATTTTAAAAAAAATATATAAATAAGAATATTTAAATATAGAGATAGTAGAACAGCTGGATATATAGTTTATTTTGCATACATTTATGTTTTTGTATGCCTTATTTCATGTTCAATGTATATTTTATTAATTTATGTTTTATACATCGCTGCTCTAAAGTTCATATTTGTGGCCTATATTTATTTTCAATTTGATGTTTTGCGTAAATGATCAATAACAAAGCGTTTTGGGGTTTTTTTGAGAGAGAGAAATGCTGAATAAATGCATTGTGTAACTAAAAAATTATTGTTTGAATAATCGTGATTTCAATATTGACCAGAATAATTGAGCAGCCTTATCCTGTTTAGTTGTTTCCTAGCAACTAATAACACAATTCCTTCCTATTCCAATATTTCCAGACTGTAAACGTATTTATTCACCCCCTAATTTTGTAACTGTCTGCAGAAAATAATGTACAGTTTGTCACAGCTTAAAGTTACAACCGCGAACACCTCCGTCGCTCCTCTCATTGAAAACAGTTCATCTGGAGTTCACGCCTTATGATGAATGCATACGTCTCTGTGTACTACATCTTTACACCTTGCGCATTACAACTCCCGCGCAGTATCCATCTTGTTTTATCCGCCTAATTCCAGATAATGGCAGACTTATTGCTTACATACTCCGCCTGTCTCTCCATCTACGTTGTCAAAAGTTATTCTCTCCGGCGCTTGAATCATTTCGAAACGCAATTTAAGTAAGAGTGACACCAAATCGGAGAAAGCCAAAGGGTGCCGAGTGTATCAAGGACCAATCTAGGCTGACAGGTACGGCTTTCATGACGGGGCTCCAACTGGGATTTCAAATAGTCCAACCAGCCTGATAACCAGTGTGAAAAATGTGTCTGTAAAAAATTGAAACAAAAAAAAATAAACATTGATGGTTGTAAAAGCTGACACTGACTGCATTTTAATGGTTGCTGGCGAGGTGGTTCGGGGTGTTGGGAGAGGAGAGAAAATAAGAGACAATGGGGAAGAAAGTAGTGTGATAAGAGAGGAGAGAGGAGCTTGTCACAAATATATAGAGGCCAGCGGGATGATGGCTCTATCGGGAGAGAGGATGTTAGGAACGCTCTTTCACTCAGGAGATTATCATTTTGAAAGAATGGGATTTAACGTACACGGAGAATATTTCTAGGCGACTTTTGACCTGTTTTCATCTTAATTTTAAATGCATTCTTACTTTTCATGCTTATATTTGCAATAGTAATAAAGGTGCAGTATGTAACGCTGCTGTTTTGCCTGGAATGTTCCACAGTATGACATTAAACTGTTATTGTCATCAGCATATCCTATTTCATTTTTCATTTGCCATATTTTTTGGACTATATGGCGCATTTAAAATCCTTGAATTTTCTCAAAAATCTACAGTGCGATTTATAATCCAGTGCGCTTTATGTATTCATTCTGGTTGTGCTTACTGACCTCGAACTGATGTGGCGCTCAAAAATCTGTCAAAATATTTTGGTACGACTGGTAAACTATGAAGCCACACTGCTTGATGGATTGTCTGAGCATTACAGCTACCGTAGTTTTCAGTGCTTATAGTTTATGCAAATTAGTCATGTAAACAAGGTAAACAAATGTGCACTCGCCAGGGACTAGGTCAGGCATCGGTATACACTAGACGATTTGTGAGTCCATACATTCTGTGTTGGCAACGATTCCCGAGATTGAGGCTTTAAAGCAGGAACAAAGAGAATGTTTGGTGAATTTTATCAAGGGGAAAGACGTTATTGCCCTTCTTCCTACGGGATTTGGGAAAAGCTTAACATACCAGTTAGCCCCATTAGCGGCGCATTACATACGTCACAACCAAATAGCAGCAATTGGTAAAAACAAAAAAAAAAGTACCCGCCTACTGTCGAGCAAATGAATCCTAACGCTGCGAGGTCAGACGGTTTCTAAGAAGTAAAACCGGCTGATGAATCAGGCTAAATGGATCGTGGATGCCTGGGCTAAGGTATCGGTCTCAAGTGTCATCCATTTGTTTTGATTAAGATGCCCTATAATCCAATGAAAATAGACGAGAGAATTCAGCATTATTGATATTGTGCTTTATAATCCGGTGCACCTTATAGTCTGAAAATACGGTATGTATTTATTTTGGGCAGGTAATTAATTTACATTCTTTTACAATGGAACAGAAAGTATTATCCATATGACATCTCCATGGGGATAGAAAGTTAAATGATACCACTGATCTATAATAAGAACTGGATTAAAGCCACATGTAGCGCTGAAAGCCCTCGCCACCCATTGTGACCACAGGGAACATGCTTCAGCGGAGATGCCGCCTCTCGTCACCCACCCCTCCTCTCTAAATAAGAGTATATATATGTGTTATATATGTGTTACTTCATTCATTCCAATGAGAGGCTTTATGTTTTTTAAAATTGCCATTGTTTTTCCAGTTAACCACCAGGTTAATTCATCCAAAATCTAAAGTATAATCTGTAATTGCACATGAGTCTGGGTTATTTTGACCAATTTTCAATGTTTTTGAATGAAAAACAAAAAAAAACAAAAAAACAAAACAAAAACAACTATAAAAACATGAAGATAATCAAACTTAGAAGGACGATTAAGGGCATCAATCATTTCTACATATTCTGGGCTTGCTTTAAAGTAAAAATGTACTGGAGTGAGATCCACACATGATTAAATTTAGTTTTTGGAGTGAATATACCATTCATGTTTGAAACTCTGTATTTAGGTAGGGTTATTTTTTGGAACGAAGAAGTGATACAAAGCTGATACAAGCCCTCTTGGTGGCAAGCAAAAAGAATTTCACCAAAAAATGTCCTGTCCTGCCTTCACTGGTTGGATTGACATAATATCTGATTTATTTATTTGAGACGATCTGAAATATTTAAGAATTTCTTGTAACTTCTCCACAGATTTGTTATATTTTATTTTACACTATATAACACAATATTTTTGTTGGCAGGTTTGTTTCTGTAAGCTCCCTGTTATTGTAAACAGTTTAGTTTTTCTCCTCAGTCTTTTTTTTTCTTTTTTGTTATATACTAAAACAGTAAAGATCACAATTGAACTGGAAATCTGTAATATGTAAATATTTTATCTTTCTAAATAAAAGTAAAATGAAAACAAAACAGGTTTCGATCCCAAAATCTAAAGTATAATCTATAATTGCACATGAGTCTGGGTTATTTTGACCAATTTTCAACCCTTTTGAATGAAAAAAACTATAAAAACATGAAGATAATCAGACTATGAGAAGTACAAAACAGGTCTGGATCCCCCCAAAAAACTACTAGTCTAGGTTATTTTGACCAATGAAACAAACAGACAAACAAAAAAAACAACAACTATGAAAACATAAAAATAATCATACTGTGAGAAGTATGATTAAAAAAAAAAAAAAAAAAAAGGGTTTGGGTCAATATGGCCGACTTCCTGTTGGGATTAGGGTGGGGTCATAATGTATTTTTTTTACTTGTCATGACATGGGCAATTTGATCAATTTTTCTCTGATAAAAAACTTTGGACAAAAAAAACCACTGTATTTCAATGGCACAATTTTTGACATCGCCATGGTAACACGGTTGCAGAAAGCGGTATGTCCTCATGGGCTTTTATGTTGAGTATGGTAAGTCAGATGTCCATCGACTCCTACTTGTACATGTAGAAACACCCCCAGCGTGACGTCAATGCAAAGTATCAGGACTGAGATTCCTTTAAACGGCACAGAGAAACCTTGTGCTCTCCGACTCGCCCAAGCCACTTTCCCATTGTCCGTATAAACCCAAATTGAAATGACACTATTTTGTTGGCGCGCTGTGTGGCCAGTTCCAGAAGCCCATTACTGCTGGTGCTATGTGAGTCTGGGGCCAGAGCGTGACCCCTCCACAGGTGCAGGCAGCCCGTGTGTCAGCCCGCTGTAATGAAAAAGCACTTCTGGACTCTTTGAGCGCGTCTTGTTTACCTCCTCTGGCTCTGAGTGGCACTTTCATCTGTCTTCTCTCCTAATTGGATCCAGTGCACGCGTTCCCACCGGAGGATCTGCATCTCCTGGTAGAAGCACGGGCGCGTTTACCTTCTCCCGCCTTATGTGTTTACGGCGCAGCTCTATAATGACAGCTCCGGATTTGCCCCGCCGTTTATTTGCATTTCCCTCTCAACCCGCCCGGTGTCTGAGGCCTCGCGCAGACATCAAAAGGAGCACCGCGAGGAAGAGATGCGCAGATCCGTCTAAGTGAAAATAAACCATGAGAAACGTGTTAGCGGCGCGCGGTGTTAGCGGGGCTGTTAGAGGAGAGCCCCAGCCGAGACCCCCGCTGCAGCAGCTGACGAGAGAAGGGCAATTACGGGCAACAAGTCTGTCATTAACCACATCATGAGACCAGACATTACAGGTCCATTATTCTCATTATGGTGGATTAAGACGGCTAACTTGTTTATTTTATTCTTCTATTTTTAGTTCCAGAGTGGGGTTACATTAGTTGGCTTTAAGTGGCTCATGGGGGCGGAAAGTCAACTGCATGATTACACGGGAATAGAAAAGTGAAACCATACATGGAGTTTTATGGAAATGCAAGACTGCTCACAGTAAGGATGTATGATTTTCTAAGTTTCACAGTGCAATAAAAACATTCATAATGAAACAAAAAGGTTTAATTTTAGTCTACAACATCTACTAATACTTGAGCCTGAAACTGTCAAGGTCTGATTAAAACTGGCCATTTTTAATAGTGAATAGATCTGGTCACGATGTATAGTTGTAATATAGTATACTGTATAATGACAGCAGAAGACTCAGTGAACCTAATTGACCTAAATCAATACCCAGATACTAATCAATACTAAAACTAGTATCGAAACTAGACTTAGTACAAGTGTTGATACAGAATTTTTGTTTGTACAAGTGTTTTACCTTTCCCGTTTAAAATAATCTTGATCGGTATCAGCACTAGAATAAGACCACATGGTAATACCAAAGTTTAAAAAGAAAATAAAATTTAACTATTATTTAGTTCTGCAAATTACCGTATTTTTCGGACTACAAGTCACACTTTTTTTTCATGGTTTGGGTGGTCTTGCAATTTATACTCTGGTGCAACTTATATATTAAAATGTTCACACTGACAGCCTCTCAAGGCTCTAGTCTTGTGTGTCAGTATCTGCTGCTCTTATTACTCCTGTACCACTGTCACTTCACTCTACTGCACGTCTCCTGCAGAAAGAGCCTCTGTCCTGTCTGTATGTCAGTCGATCGCACTATTACTACTGTACCACTGACAATTTCAAATTTAAACAAACTTATAAAGACGACTTAGAAGACTGAACACAAATGCCCTCAAAAAGAAAATCAGACTTTGCAGATTACAAGCTGCAAGTAGTGAAATATTCAGCCAAAAACAGTAATCAAGCAGCAGAAAGAAACTTTGGAATGAGCGAGAAACTTGTGACACTGAGAGGGTGCACCATGCAACTTTCCTGGAAGTATTGGATGGTTCTACAAAGCCTGGACTTCAGTGACACCGAAACCATCCTGTCGGGATTCAGAAAAGGCCAAATAATTCTAACTGGAACTGATGCTGAGTCTGATGACAACAAGCTACACAGAAGAGGAAGCGGCGCTCCGTTAACCTCCGGAGGTTCGCGGAGTTGCTCAGAAGTGACACCAGAGGATGAAGAATTCAGTGGGTTTAGTGATTTGGAGTGAGATGGAGAGTTTGATAAACTTGTTCTGTTCTGTTGTTTATGTTATAGTTTATCTGAAGAACTGTTCATATGTGACGTTAACAGTCTGTTGTTTCTGTTTGTTTTTACTATAACTTGCCTTTTCAAGATGAAATGTCGGTTCCTGGTGTCTGATTTTATAAAAACAAATTTCCCCCAAACAATAGTTTATATGTTTTTTTTTTTTTTTCTTCACTACATAGTTTTTTGGCTGGTGTGACTTATACTCTGGAGCAATTTATAGTCCGGAAAATACGGTATTCATCATTCATGATTTTAGTATGAAAATTAGTATTGAGAAATGTGCACAAGCCTTACCCTACACATGAAATTTTAATTAAAAACATAGAGAAACACAATCTTGTTACTAGTTATTTTAAATGTTAGATTTTGTTTCAACTCGTCATTAAAAGTTTTCCACGTTGCTCAAGTTTCACTAGATCTGGCTTTAACTCCAACTGTCAAAGCTTTGCAAAACAACACACCTATAAAACCATTCATTAAAAACCCAACTCAATTATTTTACACAGGCTTTAAATTACGAATCACTGGTCCAATGCTTCACTGAGAATTCAAGTGGACAGCTGGCATTTACCTGGAGAATTATACATGTTTTAAGTTGATGGAGATGGAGGATCATTCCGTCTCATTCTGCGAAAAAGGGACATGATAATTCCCATATTATACCGATGTTGTTAAAAATATGAGCACAAATGCATGTCCACATTGTCCCTTCGGATGTCCCTGCTAATATAATAATACCGCCATAGTTACAACAGAGGGACTCATTAAAATCCTGTGTGCGGTCCGTGGGAAGACGAGACAACCAATATAGTTAAAGATACAGCTTTCTGAACCACTGGGCTCCGTGATCGCAAAATATCTTTCTAAACAACATAGACATTAAAGGTGCACTGTGTAACTTTTTGAGTTTTTGGTCACTGCTCTGCTTGGAATGTCCCACAGTATGACATTAAACAGATCTACCTTACATTTATTTAATTACAGGTGGTTTTATAGCTCAAAGATGCCTAGAAAAAGAGGCATTCTGACAGTGAACGGGGTCGCCTCTCCACAGATCTGACCTGTAACTTGGCCTGCTTTGGTCTCCATGAAGACAAAAAGGTTTAATGACATACTACGAAACAAGCAATAACATCCTCATAAAAGAAAAGTTACACAACACATCTTTATTGATGTAAAAGTACTAAAATATAAAAACTGTTATGTCTTAAAGTATTAGTCGATATCAAAAATGGGTACTTAGTCTTTTAATATTTTCATCTAGCAGATATTTTTGTGTATGTATGTGTTTTGTAGTCAGTAAAATATGGAAAATAAGTAGTAGAAAACAGTAAAGACTGGAATATGCACTGACAAACCAATTCAAGAATTAGGGGTGTCACAATAATTACTAAATCGACTTATCGATCAATATACGAAACCTTGAACAATATTTTTTTGGGAGTAAATATTTACTGTCTGTACTTTTTCTCAGAGGTGGGACCAAGTCTTTGTTTTGTAAGTCTCAAGTAAGTCTCAAGTCTTTGACCTCAAGTCCGAGTCAACTGCCAAGTCAAATACAGGCAAGTCCAAGTCGAGTCTTGAGTCACTGGCCCATAAGTCCAAGTCAAGTCCAAGTCGTCTGCTTTGAGCCTCGAGTCATTTCAAGTCTTTAAACCAAAGTACCAAATATAGCTTAGATTTTTGCAATTTTTGCAAAGTGCTTAATTAAAGTTATTTTGTCATGTGTCTCTACTGAAACAAAAGAATCATGTACAATGTAGATCGCTCTGTTTTACTGTATTGTTCTGTATATTACTGTATTGTTCTGTGTATTACTGTAGTACATTTGAGGATACCATCTCACAGTACTTCAGTTCCATCCAAAGTACCAAACAGAAGTGGGAGCAACATGTTACAGTTTGTTCCTTTAAAATTAAACGCCACATTTATCAACTGTATTTTCTAAAACCATATTTTTTTTAGGAGAAGCATCAAGTCTTCTCAAGTCACAGGCCTCAAGTCCGAGTCAATTCCCAAGTCATTGAGCTTTAAGTTCAAGTCGAGTCCCAAGTCTTAGTCAGTTTCATCAAATCAAGCCTCAAGTCCTAAAAATAGTGACTCAAGTTTGACTCGAGTCCAAGTCGTGACTCTCAAGTCCCCACCTCTGCTTTACCTTGACACTACCAGCAAATTTGTGGTTATTTCTTGCCCATATGATATGATTTAAGATGTTAAAAGTTGAATTAAATGACTTATGACAGATTTTAAGATTTCACAAGATCTCTGAAGACAAAATTATCTCAAGATGTGCACATAAAAATGATCTTGTGAGATTTTTCCCGCTGAATTTACCTTTGAAAAAAAAAAAGATAAAGGTTGTATAGAGGATTTTGCTTTTTCAGATGTTGCGCATGCATGACCCTCCACTTCTCCACAGCTCCCTAAACAGAAACGCCTCCACACGCCTCCTCCTTACGCTGGAAATCATGCTTGTTTACAGCTGCTGCGCGTTCAGAATTGCGGAACGAATTGCTGTTGAAGTTACCTGTCCAGAAGTAATTTAGCGACCAACGCGTCAGTCTTTAGATCCTTCGTCTGCTTCAGTGCACGCCCATCGCTGGAAGGAATCTCCAAGAATCACCTTAGTTTGTCTCAAAAACTGACTTTCTTTTGCGGGTAACTGGTCGTGGATTCTTGTTTGCCATTGCAACAGACTTTGTGGTAACTGCAAGGAAGCTACAGTTCGAAAAAGCCGCTAAGATCCACGTAGTAACCCAAGTAATTCCAGCGCACCGGCGAGTCAGTGATGCTAGAAACGTAGGGAGTTTAATTGACAACCTTGTAGCCTTGTTATCCATTGGCTAATGTTTATCTGGCCCTACCTCGTCCACAGTTGATGGATTTTCATTCTTTTTTTTTTTTTGGTCATCATAATTACAAGGCTGCTGCATCTCTATAATGCTAGTTTGAACTTTCATTGACAATTCGAAACCAAAAAAAAAAAAAAAATCCTCCGTACAACCTTTAAGAGCTGGTGAGTTAAACAATTTGAGAAGCTCTAGTTGCAAAAAGCAGCACAATGACCACTAAAGCGTTACATAACTGCACATAGGCTTAGGGAATGTGCAATAATTAATAGAACAGAAGAATGCAAGGGTTTGCCTGTTAAGGATAATTTAAGGGTCCTGTTGGTGCTTCACTCGTGGTCATACTGGTCTCATATTTATTTTTTCATGTTTTATGGTGTTTGTTTATGTGCTGCTTTGTGTTGTGTTGTCCTGTTTTTTGATAAAACATGTTACCCCCTGTCCCAAGACAAATTTCTCCCATGGGAGACAATAAAGGATTATCTTATCTTATTATTATCTTATCTTATAAAATAAACAAAAATTATGAAGCCAAAACAGACTCGCTCTTAAGCCTCTAAGCCCACCAAAAAATGACCGCACACCCCGCAAGCCAGAGCCATACACGAATCCACTCGGGTGTCGCAACACGACTTCAGTAAACTACAAAGCCGCACCACCCGCAGCGCACGCAAACACACACGGAGCAGACAGTGACCGCACAGCGAAAAACGCGCGCAGCCACACTCATCACTCCACGCCGACGAGGAATGGAAAGAAGAAACGAACCGAAAAAGCGAGTGCAATGTGCCTTTCTGAGCCACAACTGAACAACTGAGTCACTGCGAACACGCCAACAATCCAGCGGTCCCAGACAGCACCCTCCCTACACGCCACACCTGAACAAAGCCGAGAATCACAGTGAACGCGCCAAACAAAGTCCGACTGACCCATCTAAATGTTGCGTTTCGTTTAAATCTGGTGCGGTTTATTTGTGAAAAAAGTTCTGAAATAGACCATTTAATGACGGTGTGTCTTATAATCCAGAACGCTTTATAGCCCGGAAAATACGGTACTATAAATTATGTCAAAATCTTGTCTTGTCTCATTCTCATGGACCCGATCTCAGTCTCATCTCGAGAAAATTGTGTCTCGTCCCACCAATATTTCTTCTCATAACCTTTGTGTAAACCTCTGAAATGATACAGACCTACACAGATACGGACCTACACACTCAAAGATTCGAAGATGTCAAAAATTAAGTCACATTCATTCACCTGAGATATTTAAACTATAGTTTGCTGATACAAAGAATACTGACATTTACTAAATATAGGAACAGAATAGTGGTTGTGCTAATAGTAGTGTGGGAGTATTAAAAATTAAAGAGACTATGACAAGTTAGATGACTCATTTTACTAAAACTTAGTTAAGGTCATTATATTTAAGATTGCTGCAAAAACATTCACACTTGTTTTAAAATTTTACCTTCTAGATGGAAATTGTGACATTATACTAAGGAACTTCATAACTTTTACCAGAAAAGCTCCTCTAATGTACAGTGAAATTATGATCTTACAAATACAAATATAAGAAAGCACCTTTATTTTGTTGAAATCCTGTTTAAAGTGAAAAATGTGTTTTCACGTGTAATTTGCGCCGAAATTTTTGATAGAATTCTTCCCAGTGTGTTTTAGAACTCTCTGATTCCTGCAATTTTCAACATATTTCTCAACTTTTCTTCACAAATCGTTTCTTGATTGGTGCAAAATAGGGGTGTAACTATATCCAAGTCTCACGATACGATATCGTCACGGTATGAATCTCACGGTACGATATTTATTGTGATATCATGGGAAAGCTCACGATGAGGGATGTAACAATATCTAAATCTCTCAGTACGATATTTTCACGATATTTTCACATGTAAGATATTTATTGCGATATATTTTGTGGAGACTAACAAAACTGTTAAAAATGCCTTGACAAGACTTAATTCAAAGAACTAAGACTTAAAAGTGCTTAGAACTGTTATTTCTTCTTGTAATCTACACTGAAATGGAGCAAAGGATCATGGTCTATTTAGTTCCCTCTATCTTTTTGTAGATATTGCTGCACAATAACTCTTAATTTAAGCAAAGAGACTTGTAATATGTAATACAGGCATGTCCAAACTATGGCCCGGGGGCCAAATGTGGCCCTCAGACAAATGTTTCTTGGCCCTCAGGCTTCCAGGTGAATTGGCCCAAATTACCTCACATCAATAAAAATAATAAATAATAATAAAATAATTTTTTACTGCAAGTTTTTTTTTTTTTTAAATCTACCTTGATGAAGCTAATATTTAATATTTAGGATCTTTTATTTTATATTTTAAGGATCTTAGCATGATTAAAGACTGATGGCTCATTCTAACGTGTTAAACATGCACATATTTCAATTATTCCCTGTATTGAGCATCAGTCTGCTGCCCTCAATCGACCCTCTGCTTCGTCTGTGTTTACATATGTGGGCCTTGATGAAAAAAGTTTGGACACCCCTGATGTAATATATTGTGATGGTCCACGATATTATTGTGAGAACTTTGACGATACGATACCACGATATTTCGGTTATTGTTACATCCCTAGTGCAAATCTAGAAATGTATATTTACAATTAAGTAAATATTAGATAATCATGAAAATCTGTCATATGGATTTTAAGTAAGTGAATGGTCCACTGTGTAAAATCCATCCAGATTTAAAATAACAACTTAAACAAAGTACCAGAAAATCAGATGAAAAGGGGAGACAGCCAGTCGTTTTATACATTAGTGTCAGGTTGAATAAATATCTTCCAAACAAAGCCCCCAAAACAATTTCTCGCGTTCTAGTTGCAATGCACCGTACCAAAACTCCGCCAAACCCAGCAGACGCCGGGCCGGAAAAAAGGATACTTCCCTGGAACGTCCACGGCCACTTTGTAGTCCTGGAAGCTCTTGCTGGGGTGGAAGTTGAAGACGAACACCACTTGGGCCCTGTCAAACACAATGACCTTGTCCTCCTCGTGCTTGGCGCTGACAAAAGCCTGCGGGCGAGAAGGCACAAGAGAGAGAACCTCATCAAATATGTCTTCATGAATACTCATTACCTTTCCCTCCATCTTGAATTTTCCAAACTCATAATGGCGTGCGGTATTACGGGCCTGGAAAATTCTTATTCTGGTGTCAAATTGGAGATGGCGCAGTGGGGTGAGAGCTCTCGGCCCCAGACAGCTGCTCATGATATAGCTGCCACTCTGGAGCGGAGAGGGCTACTGTTAGTGTGTCATTAGCGCAGATTATCAATGTCAGCCGCGTGGTACTATATTTAGCGGCCTGGTTCGTTGAGCCAATCTGAAGCCAGCGAGTTCACGGACCAACGGCACAGGGCAAAAAGAATGAACTGACAGTGTAGAGGGGAAAAAAAACACTAGATTTTACGAGAGGTTTCGAGGAAAAATAAGGACACGTATATTTTCTTGTAAAGGGTCTGTCACCTTCTTGTTATTGCTTTTCAAACTGTATTCCATTAAACTTTTCTGTGCATGGAGATAAGCAGGTGTCTCTTTGAGGTCATATTTGTCATGATCCCACTCATGGTAAGAATCCATGTTTTTCAAGACATCCCTTAGCAATAAAACTTACTTACCCTATTTTTCGGACTATAAAACGCATGGAAATATGAGGCGCAATATCATAAATGCTGAATTTTCTCGTCTATTTTCATATATTTGCCGCACCGGATTACAAGGGGCATTACGCGAAACAAACGGACGATACTTGAGACCGATCCTTTAGCCCAGGCGTCCACGATCCATTGGCAGATCGTGGCGTTATTCGCTGGCGTTGCCTCCGTCTTGGTGAATGTGTATTATGAATGTGAATGTGGGTGGATAATTTAAGTTTTTTTTATTTTCTATGAAGAGGATATACATTGAGTAATAATGGGTTTAATGCAGCTTTGCGCACATTTGTTTACATTTTACAAAAACAAAACTTAAAGCCACACAGTTCATTTGCATAAACTAAACTGTTCATCTTAAAGTGTTGAAAATGCATGATATTGTTGACTTACGTATCCTCAAAGTCATGTATAAAGCAAAGTGCCATGTAAGTGCCTGTAAATATTCTGTAAATAGTCTATTTGAGATGAGAACGAAGACTACAATTTAAAAGGAACCTATATGTTTAAAAACCCAGATTCAGAACCAAGGTTATGGAGAGAAGCGTCGCTGTGAAAGGAGTTCACTTATGGAATAATCTTAACAAAGATATAAAAGAATCAAGTACAATGACGGCATTTAAAAAACACAAAATCGAAGCAATGTGCATGTACGAAAAAGAAAACTAAGTTGTTGTGCATAATAGTGAAGATTTCTGTTTGCAGTTGATCAATAATTGTGCCTGAACTAAAATGTACTGTTTGAAATGTTTTAAAGTAACTATTAGTGTTGATGTTTTGTCTGGAAAATGGAAAAGGAGGCAGATAACATATGATTTCTCTTCTTTCTGCTCCTTTTCATTCATTCTTGTATGTTTGATGTTGCGACACTGTTGAGGTCTTTTTATACTTAATGAAAGAAATAAATATAAAAATAAACTTAGACTAACTATCAGTTCGAGGTCAGTAAGCATAATCAGAATTAATACATAAGGTGCACAGGATTACAAGTCGATTTTTGAGAAAATTTAAGGATTTTAAGTGTGCCTTATAGTCCAAAAATACATTACTTACTTACTTATTAGCAATAAAATTACCTGTAATTGAATAATAAATAAATGCACGATACATACTTTGGAATATTCCAGGCAAAGGTTGTGGACCACCAGAAAATGACACTGTACACCTTTACTGTTGTAGTATTATATTAAATGACACAAGTTGTATCTTTTTGTGTGTCGCATTATTTTATATTGTTCTTTATGAATTACTGCTGCATTGTGAAGTAGGGATGTAACAATATCCAAATCTCTCAGTACGATATTTTCACGATGTGCAATATTTTGGAGAGGCTGATAAAATTGTAGATAGGATGCTTTTTTGCTTTTAAAATACCCTGACAAGATTTTGATGTGAATTATTTCCGTCATAATCCGAAGAATTCAAGTAAAAAACATATTTCTTCGTGTTGTCTGCACTGAAATGAATCATGGGATATGTAGTTCCCAATGTTTATAAGCTGTTGCTACTATAAAACAATTCATTTAAGCAAAGGATTTCGTAATTTGATATATTATATTATATTATTGAGAGACTTTTGACAATAAGATGACAATATTTCGATTATTGTTACATTCCAATTGTGAAGCACAGGGCATGAAAACTGATGTGTTCAGAAAACTGTATTAGGCAATAAAGTGTTTGTCCATCTTCACATTACAGTGTCCACTTACATGATATATAAGGGTCATCTTCACTATGATATAAATAGGTCATCAGGATGTTGCAGGAATTTAATCAATGCACTTGAACAAGTAACAGAGACAGTGTAAATCAATGATTTGTGGGGCCTTTAAGAGAGTGAGATTGATAGGACAACATAATTATCTGTATTGATAAGCAAACGCATGAGTTATAAGAATAACTCAATATCCAAACTGAGGTCCCCACAACCATAAATGACAATATTATGAATCATGACCGTGACAGTAATGGACAGTTTAGCTGCAGCTTTTTCAAGAACACATATTATCCAAAGAACGGCCAGCTGGTTCAAACATGTGGGCGTCCTACTTTATTTAATAAAGGCCTTTTAATATAATCAGTCCGTGTGCCTCGGGTCTGTACCTTGCCCATTTTTACATGACTAAGTATGGGCCACATTCTGGTATGGCTAATTAAAGAATCTCACAGTATTTCGCAGCTTCATACACTGAGCTGGTGTAGAGCTACATCTACGAGCAGCACAGAGAATCAACATGGGGAAAACCAATGTTACCTAACTAATTCAATGTTTTGAATGGGTCTGCTGATTTATTTCACTTTATGGCAGTGTTTCCCAAACTTTTTTTCTGGGGATCCATATTTTAAAAGTCACAAACCTTCAGATATTGTATTGTTGACTGAGTGATCGTGTCTCTCTGAACAATTCGTTCAGAGAGACACGATCACTCAGTCAACTACTCAAGTTTTGAACAATGAAAAACAGTAATTGAACCAGCAATAAAAAGATCCATAAGTTGGTCATTAAATGTAGCACATTTCTTTTTCTTGTCAACATTCAATTGAACCAGCAATATTGGAACAAAATAGTCAATACAATAATTACAAAAAGATTCGAAATTATACAAAACATGTCTTAACATTTCAACCTACATGCAGATCATGACAAGGGAACCCCACAAAAATTTCTCGCGACCCACCTGAGGGATGCGGGTTATGGGAAACAATGGTTTATGGTATGATACGGTTTAGTTACTTAAAAATGGCACAGGATCTCTACCTGTGACACGACAATGACGGGAAATTACAAATCAAGTGTTTTGCGACTGCTCAGTGGAGATTCATTAAACATGTGAATGAAGCAACATACAGCTCCAGGTACATGTGTTTGATGGTTAGTTGAAAAAAATGCTGAATGGAGTTACCTGACAATGATATATAACATTTCAGGGCTAATTCTGAGCCTCTTTAAGGTCTTACATGTAAATGAAACTGAGCCAAAAACCTTAAACCCACTTGGGTAGAACAGCATATTGGAAAACCTCTTTGCACAAGCCCTTGAGGTTCCATGAAACGTCAAAAAGAAAACAAGATGTCGTTACGATACATACCTCGACTACACAAGCCATGATACGATACACTTCTCGATACAGTGAGCTTTCAATTCGATACGATTAGATATGATATCTTTCACATAGATTTGATATGGTTCAGTGAAAAAAAGACTGTGATACTAAAAGCGTATTAAATCTACTATGTTGGTGCAAAGTTCGTATGAAAAACACCAATTTTACTCATCAAAACAGTGAAAATGTCAACACTTTTGTAGCTCTTACACAAAATAATTTAGTAAAATATACCAAGTATTACTCTTGGCGATAAATCGATACAGCAGCCCATGATATTGATACTGTATCATCAAATTAAATGATACGATTAGGTGTGTAACAATAACCAAAATATCATGATATTGTATTTTCAAAAGTCTCTCAATAATATCGTGGACCATCACAATATATCGAATCACAAGTTTATTTGCTTAAATTCATTGTTTTGGTGCAGCAATAGCTAAAAAAACAGAGGGAACTACATCGACCAGGATGTTTTGCTCCGTTTTGGTGCAAACTACATGAAGAAATAGCAGTTCTAAACCCTTTTACTTTACAATTTTTAGTTCTTTGGATTAAGTCTTGTCGAGGCATTTTAAGAGGAAAAAGTAGCTTATTGACAATTTTGTTCACCTCCACGAAATATCACAATAAATACTATACGGGGAGCTGTATATCTTGAAAATATCGTACACAAAGATTTTGATATTGTTACATTCCTAGATACGATATATCGATATTTCAATACTTTTGCACACCCCTAGAAATTTCAAATGTGTTTTGCGACTGCTCAGGGGGAGATTCATTAAACATGTGAATGAAGCAACATACACCTCCAGGTACATGTGTTTGACGGTTAGTTGAAAAAATGCTGAATGGAGCTACGTGACAACGATAATTAACAACTCAAGACTAATTCTGAGGCGCTATAAGGGCTTACATGTAAACGAAACTGAGCAAGAACAAGTAGAAGAGCATATTGGAACACCTCTTTGCACAAGCCCTTGAGGTTCCATGAAACACACGCCGTAAACTGCCAACATGATGCGACATAATTATTTTAAACTCGCTTTGATTGGCTACGTAAAAAAAAAAAAAAGAAATAAAAAAATAACACAATGTGATTATGTGCGGGGTTGCAGGCTGAGGCACCGTCAGCTGCAATATGGCGGCACATAAAACAGAATAGAGGAGCCAGAAGGAACAGGCCCTGTGTGTGTGAGCCGCGGAGCCAAATGTATGCACAGTGTCTGCCAGACGCTCCCACCGCCGGGACCTCCGCTCGCGCCCGTTCACCCACACCATCAGGCAGAGCGCGGCGCCAGGACGGGGGCCTCAGATGGGCTTGTAAAGGTGGGCACGGTTCAGTGAGTCACGGTACGCCTCTGATTGATACAGAGCCGCGCAGCCAGAATGCATACATGACTTAATTACAAGGGAAAACAGCAGCCAAATTCTGGGTTAAAATAGGACTTTTTCCGCTACATAGATTCAAGTAGGACAAAGTATGAGTCATTACACGGATCAGTGGGTGCCATATTGTCAGTTAGTATAGCTCGCAAAAATACACGTTGTTTACATTTCTAAAAAGGTAGTGGGGATCGTGCTATTTTCAACGTCGACTCGCTTTCTACTTCATTTCAGATTTACAGCAAACTGGTCTTAATTTCAACGATCAATATTTATTAGTCTCACTCTTTTGATGAATGATTTGGTTTTAGGCAAGTTAGACGGCAAAAGTAGCATGCTCAGTTAGATGATTAAATCCAAACAGATTTAGTCAGCTTGAAAACGTTATTTCTGTTCTAATCGAAATTCGCTTGCATCGGGCACATGCAGGCTTGTTCCTTGGATGTTCAGTTTGCGTAGGGTCAGGTTTTGTGAATAGGATTTGAATGGAAAGTAGCTGAAATCTAAGCGTTTTTTATCAATTTTTGTCCATTTTGTTTCTGTCCATCTTGGTTTTTATAATCTGAATTTAGGTTTTGTTGATTTTAAGTTGGCAAAAATGTACAGTAACTATCAAAAGTTATTTTTTTTGTTTCTTTACACTAGAAAAAAACATTATCTAGGTAAATTAAAATGACTTTTCACTTTATTTGAGTAGATTCAACTTGACTAGTAAAATTATCTAGCAATGGTATAAGTATGTGCAATATTTGATTTTGTTTCTTTTTTTAAGTGCAAAAAGTTGTTGTTTTTCTTATTATAAGTGTGGCAAGATGTATTATGGAAAATGGTCACATTTTTCTACAGCGCTTTTCCACCTTCAAGGCACTCAAAGCGCTTTACAACAAGGAACCACTCACCCATTCACACACACATCAGTGTACGCAGACACTGTGGGCAAGGTGGGTTAAGTGTCTTGCCCAAGGACACAACGACAGCATTCATCTGTGGGAGCTGGAATCACACCAGCCAACCTGTGGGTCAGTGGATCTGACCGCTCAACCCGTGATGTTTTATGTCTAGAGCCTTCAGATCAGTGGGCAAATGCTCTACCAACTGAGCTACTGCCACATATTATCATATTTTAAGTACAAAAAGTCTGGTAACACTTTATAATAACTACACATTATTTAGCCTTAATAAAGCATAAACAAAGACTTAATTAATGATTCACACTTAGTAAATGCTTAATAAAGGATAATTCGTCTTCACTTTAGAAAACCTCTCAAAAAGACTTAACTAACAGATAACAGCTGCCTGAATTATCATTGCATTATTAGTAAATCATTCTCTTATAGCTTACTAATGATTAATAAATGCTACAATTTTATTTACAAAGGCACACACAAATGGTAAGTTCATTAGTAATTAAGTATTAAATAATTATGAGTAACTATTTAGAGCACAGGCGAATTAAGTGAAAGTGCTAATTAAGGTAGTAATTAAGTAGTTACAAAACGTGAATCATTATTAATTAAGTCCTTATTCATTATTAATTAAGTCTTTGTTCATGCTTTATTAAGGCTAAATAAGGTGTAGTTATTATAAAGTGTTACCAAAAAGTCTTGTTCCACTGGCAGATAATTTAAACTGGATAATAATTCTAACTGGAACTGATGTTGAGTCTGACGACAGCTACACAGAAGATGAAGTGGTGCTCCATTTACCTCTGGAGGTCGCAGAGTTGCTCAGAAGTGATACCGAGGATGAAGAATTCAGTGGATTTAGTGATTTGGAGTGAGATGGAGAGTTTGTTAAACTTGTTCTGTTCTGTTGTTTATGCTATAGTTTATCTGAAGAACTGTTCATATGTGACATTAACAGTCTGTTGTTCTTTGTTCTATTGTTCTTACTATAACTTTCAAGATGAAACATCAATTCCTGGTTTGATAAAAAAATAAATAAATAAATCCCCAAAAAGAGCGACTTATATATGTTTTTTCTTCTTCATTACACATTTTTTGGCTGGTGTGACTTATAGTCCGAAAAATACGGTATTCTGATTTAGTCCCAGATTGGCTTCAGATTTTGTATTTACTTCATTTAATATTTTTGTTGTCATTTTATCCTTGCTTTTTCGGAACTACGGCTTCTCAAAGTTTGCAACCCACCAGCACTTTACCTTTTTTCGTCCAATCCAAATGGGGAAATAAATCTCACGAGAGTATTTTTCTCATGTGCGCATAGTCTTGAGGCATTTTTGTCTCGCAAGATCTTGTCCCACCCCTAGTGTAAAGGTACATTTAAATATTAATGTCAATACTAGCAGCCACAGTTTTCAGCCGTTTTTTCACCATTTCACACCTCCCAGTGCTAGACGGTGAATTACTTACAGAAACAATGTTATTTTATATACCTCTATACAGGACAGAGTTGCTTATGTCTATAAATAATTGCAAAGGTTCACATGTAAGGTACGGTATGAGCTTAAATAATGCATAATACACTGTATATGAGACCCAGAAGTGCACAGGACTCCCGGTCAAGGCTGGGGCTGAACGTCTTTGGGGATGTGTCTGTGAAAAGTTTGAGGAGCACTGATCATGATGAAACTCTTTAACTTTAGTTTAAAACAGCAGACTGGGGGCGGAGTGTATTGCCTAAGGACCCAACTTCAGTATGCCCTGGTGGGTGTGGGAAACTTTGGGTTAGAGAACTATTTTTTAAAAAGGAGGTATTATGCAAAATTGATTTATTTGATCTTTCTACCATGTTATAATATTCCCTCATCAAAAACATGCCAGAAGAGGCTTTAGATGTCATCCATGCATGTTTCAGTAATTTAGCGATATCTCCTGAGCCCCATTTGAACTCGCCGTAAGATTCTGTCCGACGTTCAGACCACAAACGTACATCATCCACGCTCCCAAACGACAATTCCACATAAATTTACAAAAGCTTAAAAGATATAAAACTGTGCACAAACTTGATAAACCTAATACGATGTGATGATGAATGCTGTGTGTTTCTTTGTGAGATAGCGCTCTGAAGGGGGAGTGACCTAGCACGGAAAGCAAAGGGAAGGGAGAAGCTGACACAATTTAAAGGGACAGTTTGTAATTTTGGACATAGAGCCTCATTTCCTAGTGAGCCAGAGTGTTGGAGACGTGTGGAGACACTTTTTAAATATTTCATCCAGTCCTTGTATTTGCAGAGCTCGCTGGTGCTAGGCTAGTGCATGTCAATGGCCATAGTTAGCCTGCCACCAAAAACAGTCTTACCCACTCCACAAAACACCCGAAGCAAATCTGTTATTACCCCAGACTGTCGATGTAAATGTCTGTGTCGATAGAATCATTTTAAAAGTAAAACCAACCTTGCATTTGAAGGATTTATGTCTGAGCAGCAGCAGTGAGTTGTACTTCCTAACAGAAAGCTTGGCAGCGGTGGACTGATATATGAGAAAATAGTCCCTCAACATGCGATGATTTATGCGATGCAAGGTTAGTTTTATTTCAAACATTATTCTATCAACACAGACATTTACACTGACAGTCTGGCATAAGCTTTGGGTGTTTTGTGGAGTGGGTAAGACTGTTTTTAGTGGCAAGATAACTATGGCCATTGACATAGTTAGCCTGCCACTAATACAAGGACTGGATGGAATATTTAAAAAAGTGTCTCCACACGTCTCCAACACTCTGACTCACTAGGAAATGAGGCTCTATGTCCAAAATTCCGAACTGTCCCTTTAATACAGAAACTCTTTGCTTATTTAGGCTGAGTACAGAAAACACTCTGTTCCACCTTGTGATGTCATGTGGTAATACAGGAAGTGCTCCACTCTGTTTTTAAACTCCGTACACTTCATTTGGATGATTTCAGCCCTGGAATTGTGAATCTCTTCTGAACAACTCCAAGTATTAGTCCAGTGGGGTTCATTTAGTTTCATTCCGGTAATTTAATTGGGGAAACAGGCAGGGCGTTCAGTACAAGAAAAAAGGAACATAGGACAGAATGTGAGAAGAAAACAGTGAAGGCGTGCACAAGAACAACAGAACAAAAAGAACCACATTATGGACTGGGACGCAGCAAACATTACTGGGATGGAGGAAACACTATTGTTGGATTAAAGAGACAATCGAAATAAGGAAACATGCTCACGGGACTATAAACCGGGATGAGGGGTCTTTTTTACTCTCACACACCTGGGATTCTGTCCTGAGGAAGTCGGACTGCAGATGGCGCTGTCATCCTGCCTCCAACGGTAGGAAAACAGCACCAAAACCTGTTTAAATCAGCTGACCGGACACTAGGGTGCATCATTTGCCCAACTTTTGGAAAAAATTTTGAAAATCAATCTCTACCTAGTATAAATTTTTTACACTTGCCAAAGTAAACTTCCATGAGAAATTTCATGAAATTCTATTGATGTCTACTGGGTCCACAAAGCCTCTGAAGTTTAGTGCCTGCGGAAGCCTTAAATCTCTCTTTTTTTTTTTTTTTTTTTTTTATAACATCAAAAATAATTAATTTACCCCTGTACTATCAATGGAAGTTGAATATAAATATGGACATAGCGTATCATTTGGTACCAGTTTTATGTCTCTATCATAATTCGTTCATGAGATATGGTAAAAGTGTCATTTCTATGGGACTTCAAGGACCTTGAATAAGCAATTATTATAAAAAAAATAATAATTAACAATATAAAAAATATAATTATATTTATTTAAAAAAAAAAAAAAGAGCCAGAGCCTTACAGAGACCGTTAGGATGGAAATTAAGAGGCTTGGTGGACCCAGTAGATATTCAGTTGAGCTAAAATTCCACAGATTTTCTTTTAATTGGTATTGTCACATTTATAAAATTGGGTACAAGTTGAATTTCTCACACTGGGACAAATGATGCACCCTACCGGCCATGTCACAGCGACATCACGTGACTCTGAGGAAGATTGACGGTGAGCAGGTGAAACTGTCAGGTATGAAAACAAACTCTTGGTCTGAAAAAGCAATCTATTAACATACAACTCCAAGTATGTTTCTAACAAGGTAACAACTTCACAAGATACAAATAGATTAAATACGTTTAATATGTTGGTTCCAGTGAATACAGCATTTTTGACACAATAAAAGGTCATATTGGTGATTGAAATATGTTATGTGTTAGCAGTTAACAGCCAAAAGAAGTAAAATACACTTTTCAAACTATTCAAAAGGCTGCAAATGATGTCTGGTTAAACGTGTATTATTCAATTACGACTTTTCTAACATAGTTTTTTAAGTGCGAAAGCTCGTTCAAAGAAAAGTTTCATTTTATATATTTCATTTTGAACATAAAAGATTAATGAAATTTCTTTTTTTGTGTCTGGAGTGTCGAAAAGATGCGTGATGCTTTTTGAATATTTTCAGACAGGGCCAAGGACAATTTTTCATTCCTCTCGCTTTCATTAAAATGTGAAGCCATCCGTTTTCATCAGAGCTCGCTTTTGTATCAAGAAAAAGGTCTGACGATTCCAACAGAGACACCTTTTCAAAATAAACGCTAAAAATTCACCGTTCAGCCCTAAGGAGATCGCATACTGACATTAGCAGATTGAATAAATGCAGGCAGGTGTAATGTACTTGTTTAAAGCGGCTGTGACAAGTTGGAATAAACATTTTTACTAAAACACAGTTAAGATCATTATGTTTAAGATTTCAGCAAAAACATTCACATTCCTTTTTCCAGTTGGGCAGTTTTTAGCAGCAGTGGGACCAAGTCGACTAAGGTGGGACGTGGGACTAAGTCTAAAGTCTTTGACCTCAAGTCTGAGTCGAGTCCGAAAGCAAAGACAGGCAAGTCCAAGTCGAGTCTTGTGTCACTGGCCCGTAAGTCCAAGTCAAGTTCAAGTCGTCTGCATTGAGCTTCATTCAGTCATTTCAAGTCTTTACACCAAAGTACCAAATATAGCTTAGAATTTTGCAATTTCTATGAATTTTAAACCAAATTGTACTTAAATAGTCATGGCATATTTATATAAGAGTTGTACAAATGCTCATTTTTCCTTTTTAAATGTCTTGACAAAATCATTACGGTCAGAAAAGAAAGAATTCAGAATTAAAACTGGTAAATACAGTTATTTTGTCATGTAGTTCTCTGTAGTTCCCTCTGTTGCACTGTATTGTAGTACAAAATATTACTGTGTATTACTGCAGTACATTTGATGATACCACATCACACTACTTCAGTTACAATCAAAGTAACAAATAGAAAAGTGGGAGAGACATATTAAAGTTTGTTTTTGTAAAATTAAGCACCACATGTATCATCTGTAAAGAGAAAAGTATTTTCTAAAAACATTTATTTTTTAGGAGAAGCATCAAGTCTTCTCAAGTCAAAGGCCTCAAGTCCGAGTCAAGTCCCAAGTCATTGAGCTTCAAGCCCAAGTTGAGTCCCAAGTCTTAGTCCATTTTATCAAGTCAAGTCTCAAGTTCTAAAAATATTGACTCAAGACTGACTTGAGTCCAAGTCACAAATTGCAAGTCCCTGCCTCTGGTTTTTAGGTTTAAAATTTTACTTTCTGGTTGTAAATCATGACATCACACTAGAGAATAAGCAAAACTAATGTACACAGAAATTATGATCAGACAAATACAAATATAAGAAAATACCTTTATTTTGTTGAAATCAAGTTTAAAGTAGTTTAAGGAGTAGTAAAGTAGTTTAAGTAGAGAAAATGTGTTTGCATTTAAATTGTAGGGGTGTGCAAAAATATCAAAATATCGATATATTGTATCGTTTAATGTGATGATACAGTATCGATATTGTGGGCTGCTGTATCCATACATCGTCAAGAGTATTTTATTTTATTTTATTTTAAAAGTATTTTATTTATTTATAATTTTTTATTATTTTGGTATATTTTACTAAATTATTTTGTTACAGCGTTACAGTTTTGTTGCTTGTTAAGAGGAAGAAAACTTGACATATTCACTGTTTTGATGATTAAAACTTTTATTGCCACAATTCAGTTCACATCAACAGTGTCCTGAGACCGGGCCCTCACACACATTATTTATTTTTAATTTTTTTTTTCAGCCCTCTTTTCCTTTTTTTTCTAAAAAAAAAAAAAAAAAAGCCATGTTATGTTATGTTAGGGCATAAGTGTCTTATTTATTCGAAAAAGTCAATAAATGGACCCCACCTTTTTTTTTTTTTAAAAGTTGGTACCCTGAGCTGTAGTTGAGTCGTTCACAGTTCATTTGTATAAACTTGTCTGATTTTTGATATCAAAATGTGTGTTTCATATATTAACTTTGCACAAGAAGTGGTTAAACAAAGACTTTTAGTATCAAAGCCATCATTTAACCTTTATTTTTTATTGAACCATATAAAATCGATTTCAAACATATCATATCAAATCGAAAGTGCACTGTATCGAGAAATGCATCGTATCGTGGCCTGTGTATCGAGGTATGTATCGTATCTGCAACTTCTTAATACTCTACTGCACTATAAAACTGCACCGAACTTTTGGATAGAATTCTCCCAAGTGTGATGTCAGTGTGTTCAGAACTCTCTACTTCCTGTAAATTTCATATTTTTCAACTTTCGTAACCAAATTGCTTCTTGATTTGTGTAAAATTATAATTATAGTATATATTTTCAATAGTTATAATCCCACCAGGTGAAATCAAAATGAAAGAATCATAAAAATCTGACATACGCAGTTTAAGAATGGAGCGTTCTTCTGGATGTCTTACACAAAACTAGCTTGTAATCCGTGTCACTTTCCGCACATATGCATTACTCCATCTCTGCACTCAGCCCCGCAGAGAGATAAACTAAAGTCTTTTACCCACAGGCTTCAATTACAGACTCACGAAATGACGCGCACACAGCAAAATCTATTAGTGTAGCGCTCCCAGCAAACACGGAATGAGACGTTTTCCAAAATAACCTGCATGTAGGTGTACCGTGGGATGGGGAGAAGAATGCAGCTCAAATATGAAGGCTCATTGTGCTGTGAGGTGTAAAGCAGAGTTTCTCAAACAGGGGGACAAGGACATTACAGGAAAACATACGAGAATGCTTTGGAGAGGGAATCTGAAATGTTTAAAGAGGTTTTGTTTCAAAGATAAGATAAAAATAATTTAATTTGAGTTACTGAAAAATGAAAGAAATGGATTTGTTTTAAACTTTTTTGTGTGTAATTTGATCAAAAATCTACACTGTGAATTAGACTGAAGGAGGGAAGGAGATTTGGAAGATTTTTCTTTTTTAAAATTTCTTTACGCAAGATGCTCTTCCTGTTGCAATCAGCTACATCAATGAATGTGATGGTTTCTACACACTGGTGCAATGGCCACAAAATTTGAACGAAACCAAATTTGGTTTAAACCCAGAACTAAAACTAGACCAGGACTAAACTTGACTAGGATCTACAGTACCAACACAGAGCACTCAAACAGGGATTAAACCAGGTGTTTTGAGTGTGAAGGCACATGCGTTTTCTCAAAATGTATTTTATATATTCCTGTTATGAATAATTTAACACAAATCTGGAATTTGATTATAAACTGGTAATATTTAGATTATTTAAAGAATATTAGAACAAATGATGTTGCCTTTGCTGTTTCACAAAAGATATTGTGATCAAATGTCTTTGTAGTGAAGAATCACTTTGAAGGTCAAGCAGCAAGCAATAAGAAGGAGGCTATAAATTTGAAGTTTGATTTAATAAAGCAGATATGACCTGTAGTCTAATTAAAAGTTAATTGTTTTTTTCTTAATGTCAATAAACATAACACCAATAGAATCTCTATGTACCACAGGGGTGGGCAGTTATTTCCCAAGGGCCATATTCAAATCCAGACATGTGGCGGAGGGCCGGACCCGCACCAGCATCACTGTAACAACTGTTCATAAGGAAATTACTGTAAAATATAGACTACTGTACTTTATTACTATTAGGATTGTGAAAATTATTGAAAATCAGATACTAATGGATATTATAACTTGTATAAAAACAAGATACTCAATATCGATTCAGTAATATATCATGATACTTCACTGCACTATTCTCCAATAGATTCAAAATGGACCTGAATCGATTTTTTTAAATATAATTTTTCACAAAAATTCATTGGTTACATTCACTGTTCTCATGATTAAAAAAAAAAAATAAAAATCATAAATTATAGTTTATACAATTGTGTTCTCTTGAAGGTGTAGTTGACTGTATCAGCCATTATATCGCAATATATCAAGCATTGTTTTAGTATCGGGATATATTGTGATATATTGAATCGTGACATGCAAATCATGATATGTGATTAGTAGGCGTGTGAATTGCCTTGAGTCTGACGATACAATACATGAGTAATATTAACAGGACAGAATTGAAACTTTCCTGAATAATTTTAAAATGATCATAGCACATAGACTAGTAAACGCCCATGGATCACCATGAAACCTGCCTGGACCACTGACCAGACGGTAATATAAAAGAAAATATGATTTTCTGTTGAAAATCACAGTCTATTGTCTAAATAAAGAGAGTTTTTTTAGTATGATCATGGTAATTGAAATCAGTAGTGAGTATCAAATCTATTCCTTAGTATCAAAATCAAGTTTGAAATGTTAGAATTGTGACAACACTACACTATAGTAAACATTAAAGGTGCATTGTGTAACTTTTCTGGTGGAGGGTCTGAGATATGATTGTTTTATCTGGAATGTTTCACAGTATGGTATTAAACTTTTCTATCTTCATAGAGACCAAACCAGACCAAGTTACAGGTCAGATCTGTGGAGAGGCGACCCCGCTCACTGTCAGAATGCCTGTTTTTCTGTGTATTTTGGAGTTATAAAATCCCCTGTAACTGAATAAATGTAAGGTAGACCTATTTAATGTCATACTGTGGAACATTCCATCGAATCAAATGTCGCCCACGCTTTGTAAAATGCCTAGGTTTGACATGTCTTCTCATAAAAAATACATAGAGAAAATTGCCATGGCGACCTCTCTAGCGCCGTGATGAGTTGCAGTACCGGGGTTTACCTGAGAGGCAGCGAGCCAGCCGTACTTCTCCTCGGTCCAGTTCATGTCGCGGTCAAAGCGGTAGAGCTGGAAGTAGCGCAGGTGATCAGTGTCCACCAGGTTGAACTGTCTCCGGGCGTAATGGTAGCTCTCGTTGTTGCCTTCTCGGGGGAAGTCTAGCCACTCCGGGTGACCAAACTCATTCCCTGGAGAAAAACATAAAGCAAGATTAGGCGTGTTAAATGAGTTGAGGGAATTATTTTTATTATTTTTTTTTTTTTTTTTAGACTTCCTTGTATCAAAGTTTCAGAAAAAATATATATTCTAGGTTGACCTTACAGTAGACAATATTTATGTTGTTTTCTGTTTATGCCCATTTTTCTCCACCTTCATGCTAAAATAAATAAATAAATAAATAAATAGCTTAAAGGTGCATTGTAGGAATTTAACAATAATCGAAATATCGTAATATTGTATCGTCAAAGTTCTCACAATAATATCAATTTATCGGATTACAAGTCTCTTTGCTTAAATTAAAGGGCCCATCTCATGCAAAATAACTATAACTAAAAATAACTATTTTCACATTGTATCTTATGCACGTATACAAGCATAATTTGGCTTTTGAAACATCCAGTAGCAGTTTGACGTAGCAGACATGTTTGAAGCGAAGCAAAGCGCTTTCTGCTACGTCAAACACGTCATCGGTGTAGCTGCCGCATCATCGTTGTAGCAGGCTTTAGTTCATCGTCACATGGGAGAGTGGCAAAAATACGCTGCAATTTGTTTAAAAAAAAAAAAAAAAAGGCTGAATCAATCTAAAAAACACTTCGGCGACATATACAAGGCCCACACATCACTCTTAGAAGGTTAGGGTTAGCTCTGAAAAGTTAATTTTGCATGAGATGGGCCCTTTAAGGCAAGGCAAGTTTATTTGTATAGCACAATTCGTACACAAAGTAATTCAAAGTGCTTTACAGAATAAGAAATACATTAAAATCATAATAAAAACAAATCAAAACATAAATAATCATGAAGATTAAAATTAAAAAAGAGAGACATAAATTGGAGAGAAGAGTGCGGAATGAAAACCTTTCAGTTATATGCACAGTTAAACAGAAATGTTTTGAGCCTGGATTTAAACAGCGTCACAGAAGAGTCTGTCTCACATGTTCAGACTGTTCCAGGTTTTAGCTGCATGAACCTGAAACGCTGACTCCCCTTGTTTAGTCCTGACTCTGGGCACCAGCAGGAGGCCGGTCCCTGAGCTCCTCAGAGTGCGAGATGGTTCATATGACACTAACATGTCACAGATGTACTTTGGTGCTCGGCCATGGAGAGACTTGTACACAAGCAGAGCTGCTTTAAAGTCTATTCTCTGAGACACAGGAAGCCAGTGCAGAGACCTGAGCACAGGACTTATGTGCTCGTACTTCCTAGTTCGAGTAAGGACCCGAGCTGCAGCGTTCTGGATGTTCTGCAGCGTCTCACAGCTCGTTTGGAGAGACCAGTGAGCAGACCATTACAGTATCTAACCTACTGGAGACAAACGCATGGATAAGTTTCTCCAAGTCTGATTTAGACAGAAAACCTTTGATTTTTGCTATGTTTTTTAGATGGTAAAGACTTAAGAGTTATGGTGCAGCAATAGCTAAAAACGACAAAGGAAACTACATAGACCATGATACTTTGCTCCATTTCAGTGCAGACTACATGAAGAAATAACAGTTCTATGCACTTTTAAGTCTTAGTTCTTTGGAATAAATAACGTATTGTAAGGTGGAGGGTCCGTCAGATGCTTTTGTCCGTGGAGATTTCATTGGTTTGTCTGGAATGTCAGTATGGTATTAAACCTTTATCTTCATGGAAAAAAAAACAGACCAACAAAGTTATGTGATGTGATAATCTCAGACCTGAAACAAAAGGTAAGAGGTAGTTATTAACTTGAAAAGTACCACTTCATGACATCGCAAGGTGGAACAGAGCATTTTCAGCTTTGGAGATGTAGACAGACTAATAATAAAGGATTAATCAAACATGTGTGAATGAAACAAAACACAAATTTGGGTATGTTTTTTAGGAGGTAACAACATTCTAACATGGCTTAACGCTCACAAGAGTCAAATTTGTGTAATATAAGACCTTTAATTAACAAAACTACTTCATCCACAATATCTGATGAGTACGAATTAGTGTCTGATTAACAATACTTTTGACAGCTTCTCATATTCTCATCTTGGCTTTTCAGATTGCCATTTCTGGTTCTGTTCTAAGTTCCATGTTTGCGTAGTGCTTTTTGTGAGCAGCTCGGTGCTGGGGTGCATGTATTGGCACACTTTGCATTCTCACTTCATCCGAGCAGGACCTGGGGGCAATTGAAAGCAGCTGAGAGTTCACTTTTTCCATCAACACCATAGTTCAGCAGCACATTCACACACTGAGTGCTGTGAGAATGAACCAGAGTCAGATTAGAACTGGAACAAACAGGGCAACCGCCTTTAATAACCGCTCTTGTTTTCTCCACTTCTGCGGCTCACTTAAAGCGGCCCATATTACACCATTTTCTGATCTACAGTATATTGTAATATTGTTTCCATATCACAGAAATACCTGGAGTTTCATTCAGAAATGTTCCTGCACTTTTAGGCTGTATTTTTCTCTCATACCAAAAACACTTAGCCTGATTCATCAGCCGGTTTCATTTCGTAGAAACCGTCTGACCTTGCAGCGTTAGAATTTGTTCACAGTAGACGAGTGTTTTTTTCATTTAACCAATCGCTGCTATTTGGTCGTGACGTAGGTAATGCGCCGCTAACAGGGCTAACTTGTATATTAAGCTTTTCCCAAATCCCGTAGGAAGAAGGACAATAACGTCTTTCCCCTTGAGAAAATTCACCAAACATTCTCTTTGTTCTGGCTTTAAATCTTCAATCTCGTGAATCGTTGCCAACACAGAATGTATGGCTCTTTGCTGATTGGCTGGTGCCCAAACTCGTACTTCCAAGATTTTTGTGAACCATCTAGTGTCTTTTCCGATTCCTGACCTAGTCGCTGGAGAGAAATGAAATTGAGAGGAGACGTAAGGTGGCGCCAGCCTGGCAAATTTTTCATATTAACTCAACACAAAAACAACCACAAGTGGCCTTTTAGTATCACAGCCATGATTTAGCCTTTGTTTTTCACTGAACCATACTGAATCAATTTGTAATATATATCGAATCGAATTGTAATAAATTGAAAGTGCACTGTATCGAAAAACGTATCGTATAGTGGCCCATGTATCGTATCAGCAACTTCTTAATGATATCCAGCCCTAGTCATGGGGTTATACAGGAAGTGCTCCACTGTGCTTTTGAACTCCATGCACCTTCACTAGAATCTTTTGGATAATTTCAGCCCGGGAGTCGCCAGTTTCTACTCAACAAAAAATCAAAAATAGCTGCTACCTAGAAAACTAACGCTTCCTGACATCACAAGGTGGAACAAAGCATTTTAAGATTTGGAGATGTTAATATTACCAAGCTTTTTTCCTTTTGTTCAAGTTTGATCATTTCTATAATATAAGTACAATGACTTTATTTACTTTTAGAAAAGGAGAAAGGGGACTACAATTGAAATGCTGTGTCAATGTATGATATATATTGTTCCTTTGTTTCCAATAAACTTTAATGGAAAAAAAAAAAAAAAAAGATTTGGAGATGTAGAACGACTAATAATACGGGATTACGCAAACCTGTGTGAATGAAACAAAACACAACTCCAGGTGTGTTTTTGATGAATTAACAGCATTATAACATGGTTTAAAGCTCACAAGAGTACATTTTGTGCAATGAGCCTTTAAATATTTCATTCACGAGCAAGGACCATGCCCCAACAGTGGAATATGACAATGATATTTATGTGACGGTGGATAGATGTGATGGCTGGGGGGGAGATTCAGGGTGGGGGTATAATCTCCAATCCAAAATGATCACCCAGCTGAATCGGACCCCCCCCCCCTTTCTTCAGGGTGCTGTCTTCGGATTGAAGGACGTGCGAAAGACACAGAGTGGGAGAGCGCTGACATGGACGCTGTTGTCTTTACAGGCCATAAAATAGGGCTTCTGGGTAATTGAAGGCGTGGTTGAAACAAGCTGTAGCTGGCTGAAGTGAAGGTTGAGGCGTGGTCCAGCTCCTGAACTAGGGATGGGCATTTGATGAAATTTTCTTAATCGATCGTCGAGAGAATTAACGATTAATCATTAACGTTTTTATATTAAAATGATCATCATTATTATTACTATCTGCACTCCTAATCTGCATAAATAAATTCAACTTTACGACAAATAAACCGTAACCACTCTAGAGCCACATCTGCCCGTTTATTATAATGTGTTTAATTCAGATTTGCGCAACTCTCACAGAAACGAAACTTAAAACCGCATCGCTAATTTGCATAAACTCAGCGAAGATAAAAAACTGTAGCTCTTGTGTCGCTGATGCGGTCAATTTCTGTCGGATTAAAAGACACGACTCAGTGGAATACAGGTTAGTGTGACCATGTTTGCGTTTGTCAAAACCAGGACACCGTACGGGGGGTGGAAGGTGGGGACTCGTCATCGACATTGCGCGACTCTCACCTGGCAAAACTTTTTTCCACTGAACACCAAAACATATGTGCTGCTTTATACACTGTGCACATGGACTCACACTTGTCCCGACCGGAACAGAAAGTGTGGAATTTCTTGTACAAATCATCGTTAAATACGCATATGCACTTCGGTACGTTGCAGACTGACCGACTGTTTGTGTTTGCTCGCTCCTTCTGAGTGCAGAGAGCTACGTGTACGGACCCCTGTTTGGTCACGCTACGCACAGCAACCTACACTCGGTTTGTCGATAAAAATGTACGTAATCGATGAAATTCTTAATGATCAATTATCGATTAATCGACTAATCATGCAAATCCCTATCCTGAACCTCACTTAATCACGGATATATGGAGTGAACAGTAACATCTGTCGCCTACAGGGGGCAGAGCAACAAATATTTACAGAACAAAGACCATGCTTGTGATATGTATGGTCAATCTAATCTAGGGTTTCCAAAAGTGTCAAAAATTAGATACTATTTGATACTAAAACTATTATTGAAACTAGATACTCATTTAAGTAGGTATCAACACTAAATGTCACATTCACAGGACAGAATTAAGCTTTCCTGAGTATTTTTAAATGATCTTGAGTTGTATCAGAACAAGTATAAGAGCACATAGACTAGTATACGCCCATAGACCATTATGGAACCTACCTGGACCACTGAGGGATTACACAGTTTTAAGAGCACATGGTAATATGGTAAAAAAGTACTATGATTTAAGTTGAAAATCACAGTTTATTGTCTAAAGAAAGTATTTTTTATAATCATCATATACAGTACCTAATTAGTATTGAGTCTATTGCTTAGTATCGAAATAGTTTGAAATTTGAAAAGTATAATTAATACATTTTGTTTGCACCTGTTTGATTGGAAAGGATCTGGTTTTCTGCACAGCTTTCTAATTTGGTTGGGTTGGAGTGGGTGGAAATTCTTGTACGCTGCCAAAGATAGGCAACTGAAATTCCTATTCATGGATTTCAACTTTCGGATGTAGGCAACATGAGGACTTTTTACAATTCAAAAAGGTAAAATATTTAGTTTTGGGTATGGCAACGATCCTAATTTTACATCATGTCGAAACCGATGACTATACAGTACTGAAATTACATCAAGTAGATACATTATTTAACAAAGTACTAACAATAATGCCTTTATTTTGTATTGCCTTTTAGATTTGCTCTTTTTGTTGCGTTCTTCGTTCATTCCAATTCATTTGCTTGTGTTTTGGTTAATTCATTTATTATTATCTTGTTATTGTTCCTCTGTTGTTAGTACACCAGGCGACCTTTCTGGACTTATTGGGGGCCACCGCCAATTGCACCAGGCATTTTCCAGGTAGTGCAGGTTACCAGTCCGAGCCTGCAGGGTTTGAGTGTTAAGCATGAATGAAACAAAACAACTCCAGGTATACTTGGAGTTCATTAATCATAAAACAGCCTAATATGGGCCAGAGTCCTGCATGGGTCCATTTGTGGAGACCCGCACCTGCCCGCAACCGCACAGTACAACACCAACCCGTCTGTTAACCCGTGATTATATCAAAGTCAATCGCCAGGACTGGACCAGGTCTAACCCAGGATTGGACCAGGACTAAACCAGGACTGAACCAGGTCTAAACTAGTGTCATTAGTATAAATATATACACACCACAACCGTCGAGCCAATCGCCAGGACTACATTAGGACTGGACCAGGTCTAAACCAGGACTACACGAGAACTACACCAGAACTAAACCAGAACTTAACCAGGTGTAAACCCGGAACTAAATCAGAAATGCAGCTGCTGATAACTTCTTACTAAGCAAAAGATGTTCATTTTGTCTTCTTATATACTTTAACTTCTTTTCTCGTCTCTGCATCGGAGGTTGAAGTGTAGGTGGTTATTATAGCATGCGCACGCTTTTTCCAGCCTCTCCAAATGGCGAAGTGCTTTGACACCTCTTTGTCCAAATGTTCTTCTTATTAAGCAAAAGATGTTCATTTTGTCTTCTTATATACTTTAACTTCTTGCTGAGCCGATCACCTACTGTTACGTACTGGTGCCCCTTTGCGCATCCCATTGCATGGATTAATTGTCTGTTTTGGGGTGTGGTTGGTCCGCGTATAAATAGGCCGCCTATCAGGGACGCGTTCTCTTGCTCTTGCGTGCTCACTACGCACCGCCTCCGCACACCTGGGCGCGCGCTCATCACTATGCACGCTCCCTTGTCTTGGCTGCTCGGCGCAGGCTGCACGGTGCCTGTTAGCAGTTTGCCTTTTGTGTTTGACCTGGCGGGACCGGCTGTCCTGTTTTCGCCTTTTGTTTGGTAAGGTTAATTTGGGGACGTCTTTTTTCCTTTAGTTTAGCGATGTTGGTACCGACTTCTATAGCCCTGTACGGGGTTGGCCCAGTGCCGCATCATTTTGTTCTGTTTAGTCGGCTCACCAGGTCCACCTTTCAGTTGTTACTTTGTTTTTTGGGCACGGGAGGGGTTTTAGCGTTTTTAAAGTAAATTAAAATTAACTTAAAAATAAAAACATATTTTACTTTTGTAACCTTTTCACCTCCTGTGTCCTCATTAATATGTTTGATCCACCTGGGTCGTAACACCTACGCTGATGGTTTTATGTAATAAATACACTAAAGTCTCAGCCTGAGCTTCCATTATGTCAGGAAAAGACCGGGAAATGGCGCTTGTTTCCAGGACATCCTGGATGCGCGTCAGGTATTTTTCTCCCATTCGTCATTCATTTGACTCACCTGACCCGCCCGTGTGTAAAATCACTACCCGCCTGTAAAATTCCAGAACGCTAAAACCTGCACATTTCAGCAACTATTTGCAAATACTCGACCCAGGGCAGGACTGATATGGGCCCTTTAAAATTAAATAGTTTCTTCACGTTTTTAATGCAATAACAATCAAGTACAGCACCTTTTCCGGTTGGTTTCATAATCACTAAACCCCACGAGAAAAGAAAAACCACAACACACAAAATTTCCCGTATTTCATGTTCATAAACAACCTCCCATTGAATTATTCTTACATTCTTTTACGCGGGCCTGTTTTCCACACTCTGAAAGCCACAAACCAGTCAGATCTGAGTTTTAAGACGCACACATCGCATGGAACGTCGACGTAAAGCCGGATGTGGAGTCAGCAAAGGCTCTCCTGTCACTACTCCAGATGAGATAATGAATATGCCAACGTGTGTCAAGACAACATCACAAAACAACCAGGCTCCTAATTGAAATGATGGCAGCCCAGACATGAGACAGGGGCGGGGGGGAACTTAAGTTGTTTATGAAAAAGATGCCGTGGACAGGCGGAGACGCTCTAATGAAATGCATTATGTAGTAGGTGGTGAACAATAGACGCGGAACAAGGCTTGGAATTAGGACGGTTAAAAAGTGGGGGAAAAGGAGGCAGGAGAAGTGGTGACAGGAATAACAAACCTCCCACGCGACGCCAGGAGATATGCAAGGAAGAGGCACGGTTGGCACTGGAAAGCACAGTCTGTATGCCCGGGATTCTGTAGGTTTGTGTTAAGTTTAATATGCAAATGAATCTTGGATATACACCAAACTGTAAAGGATGAAGCAGCGTACAGTAAAGGAGTGTGTTTTTTCTGTAACTTCTGCGACGCCAAAAAGGGAGGAGAGGGTGTTAAAAAGTTTTGGGCTGTAAGGGAACAGTGGGGCTATGGGCCTGTTTGTTCCATGTGTCACATACAAGGCTAATTAGTGAAGATGCTCAAAAGTTAAGATAGTGTTTGTATTTGTAATTTGCATTTTATAAAATCCATTTTCCCCATGGGACTGTGCATTTGACCAAGTCACTCGAGGAACCTGTCAGAAGCAGCAGCGCGCCACCCCCAAGTACCTGTCTGTAGAACTGAAACTGTGGTATCACCAGTGTTGGGAAGGTGACTTTTAAAATGTATTCCCCTACGGATTACAGATTACACACCCCAAAATGTAGTTTGTAACAGAATCCATTAAATGACTTAAAGTGAGTGACGTAATCTGAATACTTTGGATTACTGCAAATTCATGTGTGTTCTCTTCAAATTGGCTGTTGAGCCCAAGTCTCCATGAACAGGCTTTTGTTTTCTGCAGAGACGAAAAGAGGAGGAAATGTTAACATAAAAAGTTTTGTCTGCTGAAAGACAATAAAAAGTCCAGTCTTTCCTTAACCATATCAGAAATACTATTGATAGAGAAATGATATTTATATGAGGTCACTGCTGTCTTAAATTATGTCCACACTATTGTTAGAGTCATATTGTTTAGACCTGGTTTAGTCCTGGTTTAGTCCTGGTTTTAGTCCTGGTTTTAGTCCTGGTTTTAGTCCTGGTTTTAGTCCTGGTTTAGTCCTGGTTTAGTCCTGGTTTAGTTTTGGTTTTAGTCCTGGTTTTAGTCCTGGTTTTAGTCCTGGGTTTTAGTCCTGGTTTAGTCCTGGTTTAGTCCTGGTTTAGTCCTGGTTTAGTCCTTTTTAGTTCTGGTTTTAGTTCTGTTTAGTTCTGGTTTAGACCTAGTTTTAGTCTGGTTTTGGTTTTAGTCCTGGTTTAGTCCTGGTTTTTAGTCCTGGTTTAGTCCTGGTTTAGTCCTGGTTTAGTCCTGGTTTAGTTTGGTTTAGTCTGGTTTAGTCCTGGTTTTAGTCCTGGTTTAGTCCTGGTTTAGTCCTGGTTTAGTCCTGGTTTTAGTTCTGCTTTTAGTTCTGGTTTTAGACCTGGTTAAGACCTGGTTTTAGACCTGGTTTAGTCTTGGTTTAGTCTTGGTTTTAGTCCTGGTTTTAGTCCTGGTTTAGACCTGGTTAGTCCTGGTTTAAACCTGGTTTAGACCTGGTTTTAGTCTGCTTTAGTTCCTGGTTTAGACCTGGTTAGACCTGGTTTAGACCTGGTTTAGTCTGGTTTAGTCTTGGTTTAGTTTTGGTTTTAGTCCTGGTTTTAGTCCTGGTTTAGACCTGGTTCAGTCCTGGTTTAAACCTGGTTTAGACCTGGTTTAGACCTGGTTCAGTCCTGGTTTTAGTCCTGGTTTAATCCTGGTTTTAGTCCTGGTTTAGCCCAAAATGTGAAAACAGGAAAATACCGCTGTGTAATCCAATTATTTCAAGGAAGTAACTGTAATCCAATTACCTCTCACTGAAACAGTAACTGTAACTGAATACAGTTACTCATAATTTGTACTCTGATTACATAACGCTGATACATGTAATCTGTTACTCCCCAACACTGGGTATTACAGTGAGTATTACAGTTTTTCATGTTTTTTTTTCCTTTTTATTTTACTAGCTCGTCGGGTTATTTTGGTGTTTTTGTAGTTTTCACATGCTCACATCTGTATATAGGTATATGTAACTGTTTCTTCTGCTTTTGTTGACTTATATGTGAAGCACTTTGGTCAACTGAAGTCGTTTTAAATGTGCTATATATATAAACTTGAACTGAATTGAATATTTTAATAGTACCTGTGGCAAATGTTTATAACTTGGACTGTGTAAAGAAGTGGACTAAGTGAGTGTGACATCAGTCGGCTCCAGTCAAATGAATCTCACAAGGCAAAAAGTTGTATATGCAAATTTGGATCCAGGCTCAATCAAAAGTTTGAGAACACCCTCATTTTTCCAGTTATTTATTGCAGTTCAAGTCATGCAAGTCCAATGAAGAACTTCAAATGGTACAAAGGTAAGACCTGAAGAGCCAGAGGTAAAAAAAAAAAGATAAAAGATAACCAAACACAAGTTCAAGCTCTGCCAAAACTACCTCAGGAAAAAAGAACAAGATGGTAAACTTGAAAACATGGAGTGAAAGCCAAACAACTTACAAGTGCCACACATTTATGGAAACTTCTGCAACAGACTTGTATTGTAAAAAGAACGAGCCATGAGTGGGTTCAGTTGTTATATCTGCCAAAGGTGGACACTTTCATGAATCAAAAGTTTAGAATACGTTTTTGGTCAACAGTAAACAGTAAAAAACTGGAAAAAGTGTGGTGTTCTAAAAACTTTTGACCGGTAGTGTATAAAGAAGTGGACTAAGCGAGTGTGACATCAGTCAAATGAAGCTCACAAGTCTTCCAGTTATATATGCGAATTTGGGTCCAGGCTCAAAATTAGGAATGTATTTTTTTTAATGAACAAAATAGTGGAATACAAACACCAGGATCATGTACAGCAGGTTAATACGGACATTTTAATGAGACAGTCCAGACGTTTGGACGAAGGACCTCAATTCCTAGTGAGCCAGAGTGTTGAAGACATGTGGAGACACTTTTTTAAATATTCCATTCAGTCCTTGTATTTGCAGAGGTCACTGGTGCTTACCCACTCACTACGCAGGTCTTACCCACTCCACAAAACACCCAAAGCAAAACTATTATTACACCAGACTGTCGATGTGAATGTCTGTGTTGATAGAATAATGTTTGAAATAAAATTAACCTTGCATTTGAAGGATTTATGTCTGAGCAGCAGCATCGAATTAGGGTTAGGGTTAGGGTTATCACTTCCTGATAGAAAGCTCGGCAGCGGCGGACTGATATCACCTAGCACTTATCTTACCGGCAAAGTAAAATTCCGCTACTGCTGAGAAAATAGTCCCTCAACATGTGACGATTCATGCGACGCAAGGTTAATTTTATTTCAAACATTACTCTATCAACATTTACATCGACAGTCTGGCGTAATAATAGATTTGTTTTGGAATGTTTTGTGGAGTGGGTAAGACTGTTTTTAGTGGCAGGCTAACTGTGGCCATAGACATGCACTAGCCTAGCACCAGCGACCTCTGCAAATACAAGGACTGGATGGAATATTTTAAAAAGTCTCTCCACACGTTTCCAATACTCTGGCTCACTAGGAAATGAGGTCCTATGTCCAAAAAAATCTGGACTGTCCCTTTAAGACCAAAAATGACAAAGCTCACTACAGCAGTACAACAATATTCCAGTGTAACTCAACGGAAGTCAGAGTTAGAAGAAGAAGAAGTGACGGACAGTCTCTTTACCTATGTCCGTTTATATATAGAGGCTATGGTTTAGTGGAGTTTCACATCAGTCATGTCACTGTTTGTGAAGGAAACTTTAAAAATAAAAAGCTAAAATGACAGGAAGTGGTTAAGTGAGTCCTAAAAAGGAATCCTCCTCTCAATGTCAAACATAGAACATTCATTCTTAGATCTGTCAAATCATAACCCAGTATGAGTGCTCATTAACAGGTCTGGAATTACCACCTGTTTTATTTTAGCACTTTTAATTAAGGCCTAGATTATAATGAGGAAAAACCATTTGATGATGTACGGCTAAAATTATCTCAAGACCAAACTTCACTTACTGTTCTGTGGACTAAATGCTGTTAGTGAATGAGGCTAAAATCAGGAAATAAGCAAAGAAAGAGAAGGACATGACCACTTAACAGTCCTATAGGTTTCTGGTCAGGAGTACTCGAAGTTTTATCTACTGTGGCTGCGTTGAAGTACCATCAGGAAACTCATTCAAAACAAGAGGAATAAACTCAGGCTACGTTTATATGATGACGGTCTGAACAGAAGACGCAAAAGTGGCGTTGTGTCTTCACTTTTTATTCTGTGTTAAGACTACTAGTGTTTTCAGGAGGAAATCTGTGCGCATACGGTGAAACAAAAGTGTGTGGAATTCGATTAGGGTGATTTATGTGACGTAAACGTGTACACGAGGTGAGCAAATCTGACCAGAGTTTTGCGTCTTGGGCAGTGTAGACAGAAACGCTACGGCGGAGAGTATTCAACTTTTCCACTCTGGAGGGTGGTTTCAGATTTTGGCGTTTTTAAGCCACAAAATGCCGTCGCCGTCTAAACAAAAGGCACTTCTGATAAAATATTTTATCTTTTTTTTTACCCGTAATGTGAGGGTTTCTTTCTGCCTCTCCTACCCCTCCTTTCCCTGCTTCTCTCACCTTATTTGGCTTTTCCTGGGCGGGTCCCCAATTCATCTCACCTGCTGAGCTCCACTCCTGATCCTCGTCAGTAATCATCTCCTGCAATAAAAGACCTGCTGACCTGCTCTCCAGTGCCAGATCGTTCCGTCAACCAAGCGGTGAACTACTCAGGCTTTTTGTGTTTTTGAGCATTTGGAAGGTTTTTGACTCTTATCTGTTTACTTTTGTCCGTTCCCCAGTTCAACCGTTTTGGAGCCAGCCTCATCCCGTTACCACCTGTTCCGCAAGCCTCTGGTCAGCCTCTTCACCATTCGCACTTCAGCCAACCTGGACCCGTCCTACCTCCCCTGGAATCTATCCCCCTGTCCACGACTATTTTTGTTAATAAATACTTTTGTTACTGCATATTTGGGTCCGACCAGTGATTCTTTAACACGTAAACGTTCTGGTGTAAACAGGCCCCCAGTTTAATTTAGTCGTGTCATCATGATACTACAGAATAGATTTAATAAACATACCAAAATAGTTAAAAACACTGTTTCTTTAGACAACACAATGCCATTTTCAACATTAAATCATAGTACTTTCTTTTATATTCCTATATGGTCTTAAATTTGTGTAATTCCTCCAGGTAGGTTGCATTGTTCTGATACAGCTCGAGATCATTCTAAAGCTATTCCGAAAACGTTCATTTACTTTTTAGTATTGATCCCTGCTCAAATGAATACCTAGTTACAATACTAGTTTAGTATTTTGATTTGATTAAAAAAGTGTGGGACTCTCTAGCGCCGTGGCTCTGCAGACGGGAGCGCACATATGCTCTGGGTGATTTAAAGGACATTGAAAATGAAATGCATTTTCTGTTCTACTGTCCTTTGTATCATGACCTGCGCTGTCAGTTGTTGTCTCATGTATTTTAGTGTTTGCAAAGTCTGATGAGGAGAGACTGGAGGACAGGTTTAATTGTAATGTTTTCAAGCTGGCTCTTTTTTTTTTTTTTTTTTTGAATAATACCTGTAGCAAATATTTATTTCATACAATGTACACTACCGGTCAAAAGTTTGAGAACACCCTAATTTTTCCAGTTATTTATTGCAATTCAGGTCGTGCAAGTCCAATGAAGAGCTTGAAATGGTACAAAGGTAAGAACTGAACAGCCAGAGGTTTAAAAAAATGATAAAAGATACAAAACACAAGTCCAAGCTCTGCCAAAACTACCTCAGGAAAAAAAGAACAAGATGGTAAAGCTTGAAAACATGAAGTGTCCAGCTCAGTCTCCTGATTTAAACCCCACTGAGCTGGTTTGGGATGAACTGGACAGAAGAGCGAAAGCCAAACAACTTACAAGTGCCACACATTTATGGGAACTTCTGCAACAGACGTGGGAAGAAATTTCTGAATAAAAGTTGATTTCTGTGGTAAAAAGAACGAGCCACGAGTGTGTTCAGCTGTTATATCTGCCAAAGGTGGACACTTTCATGAATCAAAAGTTTAGAATACATTTTGGTCAACAGTAAACAGTAAAAATCTGGAATAAGTATGGCTTTCTCAAAAGAAGTGAACGTAACATCAGTCAGCTCCAGTCAAATGAAGCTCACAAGGCTAGCAGTTGTATGTGCAAATTTGGATCCAGGCTCAATATTACGATTTTTTTTTTTTTTTTAAAGATGGCTCAGTTTGTGTTGAAAATCTGGCAAATTCGTAAAAGGACACTTTATGTTCGATGCGTGATCTCTCTGCTTATCATTTCATGTTTCATTGTTTCAGGGACCAACTAAATGGTGCATGACACTAAATAAGTAATTAAATAAACTAAAACGTTAAAGTATTTTGATTATTATCCGATTTTTGATACTTTTCACAACTCTAACAGTAACAATCCCCATGGTTAAAATTCTGAAAGTTGCAGTTTAAAACCACACTAAAAAAAAATACATAGCAGGTTACAATTATCTTAAAATCCGATCTTTATTCGCGAAATACGCTGAATAGTCTTCCATGGGCCTGTTGTGTTCCTACTCGCCGCACTGTAAAATCTGCTTTTTGAAATCTATTTGTTGGGACAGATGGCAGCCCGAGTATAAGGGGAAACCAGCCCACGTCCTCACCTGAGCTTTGAGCGGTACAGACCCAAGCATGTTATTGTGAGGGCTTTAGCGGCGCCACTATTAGCAGTCTGCTTAAGCTCCCAGGAAATAGCCTGCTCCCGCCACTGCACACTTCCTGGATGAGAATTTTGGCAGGTCCCGCGGATAAAAAGCTTTTTGAAAAATACATGAATTTGGAGAGGCATCGCTAAAGCCTTTAACCGTGAATGGAGGCGCCACAGGTAATCACAGGGTTGGACAATAAAAAATATGTTTGTGCAATGGTTTTAGGTCAACTAGTGTAAATCGTGTCAAGGACGGGTTTAGTACTTTTCGCAGTTGTATACATATATACAAAAGAAACTCCGCCAGAGCTTTTGTGTTTTGTTTGTCGGTCTATGGGATTGCAAAAAAATAAAAACGAAAAATGAATAGGGCACAGGCCAAGAGCAAATCCATTACATTTTGGTACCACTTTTTTATTTTTTTTCCTTTGAATTAATTTTTTGGTGGTTGTGAAGCCTTGGCAGCGGGCGTCGTGTGCTCTTGGAGTGCCCTTCAAGTTTAGAAATTTGAAAGTGGGATTATAGCAAGCTTAAAAAATGAAAAAGTCAGGTCAGAGTCAGAACAGTGTAATAAAAACGAGTGACCTTTTCTGAGGATCTGAAACATGATCTAAGTCTAAGGAGGAGAAAAACTAGATTCCACTTTTGACAGTCAAATGTGAGGTGATAAAACTATGACAGGTTTATCATTACAAATAGACAATGTATAGGGTTTCTCATTAAACAATAGGAGTGTGCAAAAGTATCTAAATATTCGATATATCGTATTGTTTAATGTGATGATACAGTATCGATATCATGGGCTGCTGTATTGATGAATCGCCAAGAGTAGTTTTTGGTATATTTCACTAAATTATTTTGTTACAGAGCTACAGTTTGTTGCTTGTTTAGAGGAAGGAAACTATTTTATGTGACACATTTGACATTTTCACTGTTTTGAGGATTAAAATGTAGCCAGGCTGGTGCCACCTAGTGCCTCCGCTCAATTTTATTTTTCTCCAATGACTAGGTCAGGAATCAGAATACAATAGATAGTTCACAAAAACCCCGGAAGTGCAAGTTTGGGCACCAGCCAATCAGCGAAGAGTGATATCTTCAGTGTTGTCAATGATTCCCGAGATTGAGGATTTAAAGCCGGAATAAAGAGAATGTTTGGTGAATTTCATCAAGGGGAAAGATGTTATTGCCCTTCTTCCTACGGGATTTGGGAAAAGCTTAATATACCAGTTAGCCCCGTTAGCGGCGCATTACATACATCACGACCAAATAGGAGCGTTTGGTTAAATGATAAAAAGTACCCGCCTACTGTCGAGCGAACGAAATCTAAGGCTGCGAGGTCAGACGGTTTGTACAAATTGAAACGAAGTAAAACCAGCTGATGAATCAGGCTAATTAAAATGGACATGTTTCATATGAACTTGGCACAAGAAGTGGTTTAACAAAGACTTTTAGTATCACAGCCATGATTTAACCTTTATTTTTATTGAACCATATCGAATTGATTTGAATCGAACCTGAAAGTACACTGTATCGAAATATGTATTGTATCGTGGCCTAATGATACCCAGCCCTTCATTCTAATCTATGGCAGCCATGGAGCATTATGTTATCATTTGCGCAATATTCATCTAAAATTACTTAAAAGTGGATTGTGTAACTTTTCTGATGGAGGGTCCGTCAAATGCTTTTCTTCATGAAGATGTTCTCGCTTTGTCTGGAATATTTCACAGTATGGTATTAAACCTTTCTACCTTCATGGAGACCAAACCAGACCAAGTTACAGGTCAGATTTGTGGACAAAAAACACACGCTCACAGCCAGAATGTATGTTTTCAAGGTATTTTTGAGTGATAAAACCACTTGTAATTGAATAAATGTAAGGAAGAGCTGTTTAATGTCATACTGTGGAACATTTCAGGCAGAGCAATGACATATACATGGAAACAAGCAGGTGATGGACCCTCAACCCGAAAAGAAACAAGTCTGCCGGTCGTCCTTTATGGCAATATCAGCTCCCACTGGGCACCACAATTGTATAATATTTTTGAAAGTTGGGATTGCACCACCATAATCTCGGTATGAACCTGCGGGAAACACTTGAAATTGCCCGTCACCTGCTTGTTTCTATGGTTATGTCACTGCTATGCCTCGAATGTTCCACAGTATGACTTTAAACAGCTCTACCTTACATTTATTCAATTACAGGTGGTTTTATCGCTCAAAAATACCTCAAATAAAACAAGCATTCTGACTGTGACTTTGAGCGGGGTCGCCTCTCCACAGATCTGACCTGTAACTTGGTCTGGTTTGGTCTCCATGAAGACAGAAAGGTTTAACGCCATACTGTGAAACATTCCAGACAAAGCAAAAACATCTCCATGGACAAAAAAGTTAGAATTTGACATACTTTAAAGGTGCATTGTGTAATGTAAAAATAAAAAACATCATAGTGCGTTTAATATTTCTATAATTTTTCCATTTCCATTTTCAATACTTGAAATTTAGGAGGATTTCAGATATATTAAACATGATATCACTACTTACAGCTGACTTTAGACTTTTCCTGGATTGACAGACTGTTGCCTGCCGTTGCATATGGCGCGTGTAGGCAGGGAACCAAAGAAACTAAACTTTTACATTTCAGAAATAAGGGAATTGCAAACACGTGCAGCAAATTCAAATGAGACATGAAGGTGCGTACAAAGTGCTCGGAGTGCACAAAACAACAGATGCAACTATGAAACCTTGAGCAACATGCATTTCTTATTATACTCCCATTACCATTTCTGAGACCTGGAAAATCTGGTTGGTGGTGAACTTAAGGATTTTACAGTATAAATATGTAACGGCAAACACAGAACAATATAATACAATCTGGAATACAATATACCCTCAAGGTGTTTGTACAGCTTTGGTAAACTGTTGTTGTACTTTGATTTTTCAAACTGTACAACTTAAAGAACACATATGACGCGTTGTTTGCATTGTTATTGGTCTTTGAGGACCTTTATACTTTGGCTTCTCATGTTTAGAAATTAAAGGTGCACTGTGTAACTTTTCGGCTGAGGGTCGAGGTATTTACTACATGAAACCATCAGCGGAGGTGATAGGCTCACCCGCTGCGCCCCTGGTTCAGTCCTGGTTCAGTCCTGGTTCAGTCCTGGTTCAGTCCTGGCAATCGGCTCGGCGGTTGCAGCATGTATATATTTATGCTAATGACACTGGATCAGTCCTGGATGAGTCCTGGTTGAGTCCTGGTTGAGTCCTGCTTTAGTCCTTGCCCTGTCCTTGTGCAGTCCTGGTTGAGTCCTGGTTGAGTCTTGCTTTAGTCCTTGCTATAGTCCTTGCTTTACTCTTGGTTCAGTCCTAGTCCAGTCCTGCTTTAGTCCTTGCTTTAGTCCTGGTTCAGTCCTGGTTCAGTCCTGGTTCAGTCCTGGTTCAAGTCCTGGTCCAGTCCTGGTCCAGTCCTGGTTTAGTCCCTGGTTAGTCCTGGTTGAGTCCTGGTTGAGTCCTGGTTGAGTCCTGGTTCAGTCTTGCTTTAGTCCTTGTGCAGTCCTGATTTAGTCCCGGTCCAGTCCTGGTGATCGGCTCTGCGGTTTGCGATGTGTAAATATTTATAATCCGCTAATGACACATATGTATTCATAATCCGCTAATAGTCCACTGATCAGTCCTGGTTCAGTCCTGCTTTAGTCCTTGTGCAGTCCTGGGTTTAGTCCTGGTTTAATCCTGATGCTGTACTGCGCGTGTCTCCAAAAATGGACCTGTTCTGGACTCTTCCACCTAAACATCGAACCTACTGCAAAACAAATCCTTCAAACAACTCATTTCATGTGGACAGTGGACACTAGACTCTCTACTGCTGTATTTCACACTCCAGCCTTAGTAAGTCGGACTATTTATTTTTATTTTTTTTACCAAACTGTTGCTACATTTTACGAGTTTGGGTCAAACTTCCATTGTGATTTCAAAAACTCATGACCCACTCATCTTTAAGGCAATCCATCCTCCCTAGTTGTTCCCATACGCCAGCATTAATCATTATGAAAATCAACTTCCTCCTCCGTCTCATGCAGCAAAATAAACCACACTGCAGAGGGATAAAAAATGATGGATACCCGGTCTAATATGCCCACTAATATATTCATTGTTTGTGTCGGCTAATATCTGGGGCACAGTGATGGCAGATAAAATAGTCCTTACCAAAACATTTGTTAAAGAAGAAAGTGTAATTTAGGTCTTATCTTCATTGTGACCAGAATTTATGAGTTTGGAGATAATTACCCAAATAATTGCCAAGATTTGCCGATGTTATCAGTGCAAAACAAACAACATATCTGAAGTGAAACCGCAGGTGATAATTGGCCCGGTGAACTGTGGGAAGCCGGCACATCAAAGTCAACCAAACACTTTTGACTACAATGAAATCATGTTATTATTTTTCCAAGTTTAACCTTTTTAGTTATCATATCAATCAGGCAATTTGTAAGAAATGGTAGGGATTAGAATTTCCAAGCAAAACAAGATAACGCATTATAGCAGTGGTCCCCAACCTTTTTTGTGCCACGGACTGGTTTTATGTCCGATAATATTTCGCGGACTGGGGGGAGGGTGGGGACTGGCCTACGCGAGAAGTTTAAGGTTTAAGTCCTGGTTTTTAGTCCTGTTTTAGTCCCGGTTTTAGTCCCGGTTTTAGTCCTGTTTTTAGTCCTGGTTTTAGTCCTGTTTTAGTCCTGTTTTAGTCCTGGTTTTAGTCCTGGTTTTAGTCCTGGTTTTAGTCCTGGTTTAGTCCTGGTTTTAGTCCTGTTTTAGTCCTGGTTTAGTTCTGGTTTTAGTCCTGGTTTTAGTCCTGGTTTTAGTTCTGGTTTTGGTCCTGGTTTTGGTCCTGGTTTAACTCCTGGTTTAACTCCTGGTTTTAGTTCTGGTTTTGGTCCTGGTTTTGGTCCTGGTTTAGGTCCTGGTTTAGGTCCTGGCTTTAGTCCTGGCTTTGGTCCTGGCTTTGGTCCTGGTTTTGGTCCTGGTTTTAGTCCTGGTTTTGGTCCTGGTTTTAGTCCTGGTTTTAATCCTGGTTTAAGTCCTGGCTTTGGTCCTGGCTTTGGTCCTGGCTTTGGTCCTGGCTTTGGTCCTGGCTTTAGTCCTGGTTTTAGTCCTGGTTTAAGTCCTGGTTTAAGTCCTGGTTTTGGTCCTGGCTTTAGTCCTGGTTTTGGTCCTGGCTTTAGTCCTGGCTTTAGTTCTGGTTTTGGTCCTGGTTTTGGTCCTGGTTTTGGTCCTTGTTTTAGTCCTTGTTTTAGTCCTGGTTTAGTTCTGGTTTTGGTCCTGGTTTTAGTTCTTGTTTTAGTCCTGGTTTAGTTCTGGTTTTGGTCCTGGCTTTAGTCCTGGTTTTGGTCCTGGCTTTAGTCCTGGCTTTAGTTCTGGTTTTGGTCCTGGTTTTGGTCCTGGTTTTGGTCCTTGTTTTAGTCCTTGTTTTAGTCCTGGTTTAGTTCTGGTTTTGGTCCTGGTTTTAGTTCTTGTTTTAGTCCTGGTTTAGTTCTTGTTTTAGTTCTGGTTTTGGTCCTGGTTTTAGTTCTTGTTTTGGTCCTGGTTTAGTTCTGGTTTTGGTCCTGGTTTTAGTTCTTGTTTTAGTCCTGGTTTAGTTCTGGTTTTAGTCCTGGTTTAGTTCTTGTTTTGGTCCTGGTTTAGTTCTGGTTTTAGTCCTGGTCTGGTTTTAGTTCTGGTTTTGGTCCTGGTTTTAGTTCTTGTTTTAGTCCTGGTTTAGTTCTGGTTTTAGTCCTGGTCTGGTTTTGGTCCTGGTTTTAGTTCTTGTTTTAGTCCTGGTTTTAGTCCTGGTTTTAGTCCTGGTCTGGTTTTAGTCCTGGTTTTAGTTCTTGTTTTAGTCCTGGTTTAGTTCTGGTTTTAGTCCTGGTTTTGGTCCTGGTTTTAGTCCTGGTTTTAGTCCTGGTTTTGGTCCTGGTTTTAGTCCTGGTTTAGTCCTGGTTTAGTTCTGGTTTTAGTCCTGGTTTTAGTCCTGGTCTGGTTTTAGTTCTGGTTTGAAGACATGAAGGAGGCGTGGTACATGAGAAGACACGGTCCACACGGCACATGGGAGGCGGGGGATTCACACTTTCGTGGCCCGGTACAGGTCCATGGCCTGGGGGTTGGGGACCTCTGCATTATAGTTTAATAGTTTTATTTTTCAAGTTAATTCATTTAAACCATTTCAGATATTAATGTTGTTCGACTGTAACTTGTCACATTTTATACAGTGGTTTTCTTAACCTGACTCATGTCAGATCGATGTGTCCAAATTACTTCATAAGGTTATTGTGTCAGTGGGCGAATACGACCCTCAAGGTGTCAGGAAATTAGAAATCGACACATTTTTTTTCATAAACAATAGTTTATATCTAGACCACCCGATGACCGATAACCTACAGATAGTTTTGAGCTGATGTGTAGGGCCAATATTATTTTCCTCAAAATATACAATAAAGAATTTGACAAACTCAGCTCCAGCTCCAGACTCTACAGAATAATACAAGTAAAAATAATATATCTGGCTGATATTTGGGATATTAGATTTAATACCTATGACAAAGATGTGTTGACATCCACAGCGATGTTTCACTTCAAAAATGAGCAATGTAGTCACATTTTGCCATATTCTCTAAAGTGTTTAAATACAGCATTATGTTTATAGTTTAATTAGGTGTTGCCACCATTGTCCTATGCTGAAGATTGAAAGCCGATACACTAAATAAAGTGCAAATATCGGCCCATCTGTCTATCTACAGGAAACCAAAGCACCCAGGAGCACTGAGAGAATATTCATCACGTTATAAGAGCAGCTCGGGAGCCCTGCTTTCCTGAAAAAACTACAGTTTGAATGACTGCTCTAATCCTAAAATACATTAACAAATACTTTTACTTACTTACTTCATAATTTCTTAAATTTTATGTCATTGTAAATCATGGATTGTCTCACTGTACATTTTGGAAACCCATCACTGGATGTTATTGGATGACTGCGGTTTGTTCTTCTTTTTCCCATTTTGTCTCCAATTAATCTTGCATCTTTACAAAAATAATCTAAAAATGTTTTAGCTTAATGATTAATGGCGGCCAGCATGTATTACCCAGGTTTATGTCAGGGTTATGTCCCATCCCTCGTGCCCAGCCCTGACTTCATCAGACACGGGGCTGACACTGACACAGTCCCTCAGCCATTAGAGCACAGAGGAGCCAAGGGTCAATGTGTTCCCCACTGGAAGAAACCGGCAACGCATGATCAATGAACAAGTCAGAGGCCAAGCTCACAGAAACAGACCGGTCCCAGCACTGTGCTCTGGCAATGTGAGAATCAGTTTAGTCCTGGTTTAGCCTGGTTAAATCCTGGGTAAGTCCTGGTTAAATCCTGGTCAAGTCCTGGTTAGTCTTAATTTAGATCTAGTTTAAAATGTTATGGCGCTTTTCTACCTTCAAGACACTCAAAGCGCTTTACATCAAGGAAACTCTCCCCCATTCACACGCACAATCATACACCAGTGTACATATAAGACACTGGGGGTGAGTCCGGTTAAGTGTCTTGCCCAAGGGCGCAATTAAAGCATTCATCTGTGGGTGCTGGGATTTGGACCACCAACCTCCAAATACGTGACTGTTGCATTAAAACTATGGTTGTTAAAGAAGTCAAGTTACAGAATAGTTTTTAAGTTTTAATTGTGGATTAGTCGAGGTTCAGACATGGTTTCATTAAGGTCTACTTTAGTCCTTGTTAGGGCCTAGTTTAATACTGATTCAATTCTTTTTCGGTTCAAAAGTAGTTTGCTCTTGATCATGTTAATATGTGTCCATCAAATACACACCAGGAGATGTATTTTGCTTCATTATCGTTTCACTGTGATTTAATTAATCATCGTCTTTGTGCACTCAACAATGCTCAGTTTGCATTTTACCTAGATTGTTGCGTCAAAGGTAAAATCCAGACAGTTTTTAAGACCATAAACCTTCACCAGGCTTTTGTTCTTTGGTCAAATTGTGTTATCATAGTGTTCAGGTTGCTTAAGTTCATTCCTGTTTCTATGAGCAGAGGGAGTTTTAATGCCTAAATGCCTAATTGGAAATGTAGTTGTAGTTTATAAAGCACATTTTCTCATTTCTATATTCTATTCTATATTTTTTTAAGTTAGAAAATGTGCAATATTTATCTAAAGGTGACCAAACACATGTTTAAAGGTGCATTGTAGGGATGTAATGATATCCAAATCTATCAATACGATATTATCACGATATGCATATCACAGCACGATATTTATTGCGATATTTTGGAGAGGCTAATATAATTGTAGATAGGACACTTTTTTGCTTTTAAAATACCTTGACAAGATTTTGGTGTGAATTATTTACGTCATAATCCTAAGAATTCAAGTAAAAAACATATTTCTTCTTGTAGTCTGCACTGAAATGAATCATGGGATATGTAGTTTCCGATGTTTATAAGCTGTTACTACTATAAAACCATGCATTTAAACAAAGGAACTTGTGATTCGATATATTGTGACAGCCCACGATATTATTGTGAGACTTTTGACGATACGATATCACAATATTTTGATTACTGTTACGTCCCTAGTGCATTGTGTAACATTTCTGGTGGAGGGTCCGTCAAATGTTTTTCTTCAATGCGATGTTATTGTTTTGTCTGGAGTATGGTATTAAAACTTTCTATCTTCATGGAGACCAAACCAGACCAAAGTTACAGGTCAGATCTGTGGAGAGGCAGCCCTGCTCACAGTCAGAATATGTTTTTTGGGGGGATTTCTGAGCTATAAAACCACCTATAATTGAATAAATGCAAGGTGGAGCTGTTTAATGTCATACTGTGAAACATTCCAAGCAGAGCAATGATAGATCAATAGGAAAAAGGAGGTGGCAGGCCCCAACCGAAAAGCTACACAATGCAACTTTAAAAGAGAATTAAAGACACAAGAGAGGGTAATAAATAAAATCTTTGCTTTGCCTCGGTTTAGTACTGCCAAGTCCTTGTTTTGTCCTTGGTTTAGTCCAGACCTCAGCTACAGTCCCAGTTGTTTTTGCACAGTCACGGGCACCCCACAATGATTGGTTTCACTTTTGGATGGACTTTTTGTCACTATGGTAATGTGAAATCCCACTGCACGTTTGCACATGAAATAGGCATGAGTGGTCTGACAGCAGAGGGGGGAGTCGGAGCGCTCATCACAGCCTTAAAAAGCCCGTGTGTCTGAGGGAAATTCAAGAACAATGGGATCCGGCCCCACCAACGCGCACTATCATTGATCGACAGGTTTGAAATATGAGGCATTTTTTATCTCTGCGGACTCCAGGACTTCTACAGCACATGTCAAATTCTGGCTCACTTGATGCCCCGAGTGAGACCGGCTACAACTAAAGCACAAGATAGACGGGGAGGTTTCGGATAGATTTTCAAACAGTATGTTGACACCAAACAATTACTAAGCATCAAATTTCTACCACATCTCCAAAAATCTATTCCTAACTTGGGCATTTGACTGACAACTTGGGACATCCTGAGGACTTTGGAGCCATGGACTTGCCTTATCGTGCGTTATTTTGGCATTTCTTTAGCTCAAGCACATGCTTTTGGACAACTTCGCATTTGTATTTTCATGTTTTGGAGGTTATAGGAGCGAATTTGAAGCCAGGTCCATTGTAGAAAAAGAAATTTACGTACAAAATAGCTAAAATTCAAATTTCTACAACATCTCTAAAAATCTATTCCTAACTTGGGCATTTGACTGACAACTTGGGACATCTTGAGGACTTTGGAGCCATGGACTTGCCTTATCGTGCGTTATTTTGGCGTTTCTTTGGCACAGGCGCATGCTTTTGAACAACTTCGGTTTTGTATTTTTATGTTTTAGCAGTTAAAGGAGTGAATCTGGAGCCAGGTCCATTGTAGAAGAAGGAATTTACATACAAAATAGCTAAAAAAACAACAACACCTGGATCATAGGATGTAGAGCGGGTTAATACAAACATTTTAAGACCCAAATGATGAGGCTCATTGCAGCATTTACAGAGAGAGGGGTGACAAGTTTTCAACGTAAAAGTATATTGGAAACGGAGTTGATGAAGCCTGAAGCGCCACCACGAATACTTCCTATTTGGAACATGGCAGATAGCGGGTTGTAGCTACTTATGTCCATTTATATATACAGTCTATGGGTTTATGTAACCAGCATCTGAGCTAGGGATGGGCATGATTAGTCGATTAATCGATAACTGATCATTAAGAATTTCGTTGATTACGTCCGTTTTTAATCGACAAACTGAATGTAGGTTGCTGTGCGTAGCGTAGGGTGACCAAACGTCCATTTTTCCCTGGACATGTCAGCTTTCCACGTCCTGTCCTGGCTGTCCGTTTTTTTTAATAAAGTGATGCAAAAGTGCGGGTTTTCAATACTTTTCACTGGGCCATTAAACTGAGTGGCTCTCGGAGCTCTCTACACTCAGAAGGAGCGAGCAGACACAGTCAGTCAGCCTGCAACATGCCGAAGCGCAAATGTGCATTTAAAGATGACTTACACAAGAAATTTCCCGCTTTACATTCCGGTCGAGACAAGTGGGAGGCCATGTGCAGAGTGTACAAAGCAGGTACATATGTTTCGGTGTTCAGTGGGGGTGTCAGGGACCTCAAAGCTCACCAGGACACCGAAAAACATTAAAAAGCTTTGCCAGGTGAGAGTAGCTCAAAGTCGATGACGAGGCCCCACCCCCCGTACAGTGCCCTGGTTTTGACAGATGTACCCTAACCTGTATTCCACTGAGTCGTGTCCTTTAATCCGACAGAAGTTGAACCGCATCAGTGCACAAGAGCTGTTTTTTTCTTTGCTTAGTTTATGCAAATTAGCCATGTGGTTTTAAGTTTCGTTTCTGTGCGAGTTGCGCAGAGCTGCATTAAACGCATTATAATCTCAAACGGGCTGATTGATAGTTAATTCTCCCGATGACTTATAAAGAAAATTTTATCGAATGCCCATCTCGAATCTGAGCCACTTTTATTTTTTTTTATTCAGTGTTTGCTCTACCCCGATTTCCCACACTTCCTTTAAGTTACGGGGTCACGGTGTCACTTCCTCCCCCTCTGCTCCATTGTTGCGTGGTGTGGCATCAGCAAACAAACTCTTCAAACTTTAAAAGTTTGTATCTCACAGCCTTCATATCTAGTGCCTCCATACACATTTTAACATATGGACCGTGCATGGGGAGTCGATTTTCAGTATGGAATTCAAAGGTCAGGGTTTTTGTTATGGACTGATTCATCACAAAATCAACTAAATTACATCCTTCAACTCAACTTAGAACATACACCGTGATGGCGAGCTCATTCATGTTAGGAGAAACCCAATTATTTTTTCCACCTACCGAGCCCTGGAACACATACTTTCAACCTAGATTACATTACGTTGGATTAAACTCACCCTAAAGAACAAATCTTCTGCTGCTAAACTGTGTAGCCGTAGTCCTGCCCCCTAGCCCTAAATTGCGTTTCATTTAGCCGTTGAAATAATGCCTCAGTCTTGAAAACACACTTTAGAAACAAGGTCCCCGTTTGCAATGTTACAGATCATCCTGCTGACATAAACCACAGACCATGAAAGCAGCCGCGGAGCAACAGGGCAACAAATATATGAGGTCGTACTCAAGGCAAATTGAGGAGATGAGGAGTGACTCATGAGCAGAGTTTTAGCCATTCACAGCAGCCAAATGACTTGTCTCGATTTTGGCTAAATGAATGTGCATCATCACACCTACGGTTTCTTGGTACCTTGTATACCAAGCATAAGAAACCAAAGATGTCACAGTACTAACACTTCAAATTTTGATACTAAAGAATATACTCAGTTCTCTACCAATTGTGATACACCAGTGATAATAAAAACACTTTTATTTAGGCAACAGTGCGTCATTTTCAGCATTAAATTGGTGTACTTTCTTTTAAATTAAGTGGCCTTCTATTTGTGTAATCCCTCAGTCGTCCAGGTAGGTTTCATAGATCCATTTCTATCCTGTGAATGTGTATCTAGTTTTGATACCACTTTAACCTCTTAACACCTGAATTTATATAAGGTAATATGATAAAATAATTTAGTTTTGCCTTTAAGTAGATGGTAAATAAGGTGAGATTATTAATTTGACTACAGCAAAAAAAAAAAAAGCCAAAGGTTCCTAGGAAGGTCCTGCAGCCTCTATCTCAGTTTATATCTTGATCCAAATGGTTTGTGATGGTTGGCGTTAAGGCGTTAAGTATTATCTGTATTTGTATCTGATTTTCAATACTTTTGAAAGCCTATAACCTTGAAAACGCACTCACTTTCACTATTATAAACTTTATACTAACAGCTCTTACTTGCGCAGCTTCACTTTGGGGCACAACACGTTGAATTCTTGCCCCCTCAAACTGAAGTTCTTTGTTGTTTAAATAGTTTTAAGTGGACTTAGTTTATATCCAAATATCTGGCATGAATCCAGACCCAGATGTAAGTGTATTTAGAACTAAACTGAAAGTAGTTGAAGAATTTAAGTATCTTGGAGTTACTTTGAACCCACTGCTGTCATTCAAACTCAAAAGTGAATACAATTATATACAGTTAAGACAATCTGAACATAAATACATAATTGCCGTTTGTTGTTAATGATTTTACCCCACCTAAATTATTGCATCACTAGTTGGATTCTGACAAGCAAAACTACTCTTAATTTAGCTGAAACTATTTATTAAAAAAAACACTCAAGGTGTCAGTGAAAAACCCCAGTAATTATCATTATAGCAGAATACTTGACAAATACAATTTTCTTAATTGGGACAACGCAATCAAATATGCAGATCTAATTTTGGTTGACAAAGTTTTAACAGACTTGCTCCACCTCATCTAAAAGAGTTTGTGAAAAGAAATTCAAACCAGACAAGAGCAGGTTGTAGAGGTGACTGCTCGGTGCAGTTTAGTTAAAGTGGTTTTGGACAGTTCTCTTTTGCTTATGGAGCAGGTCAGACATGGGGCACAGTGCAGCTCATATACAAGAGGTCACAACACTGGCAGCATTTTCTAAATCTTTAAAACAGTAGTCGCTGGAGGATCTAATATGCCTGTAAATGTATGCACCATATTTTTTGGACTATAAGCGCACTGGATTACAAGGCACAATAACAATAATGTTGAATTCTCTCGTCTATTTTCAGACATAAGTCACACCGGATTATAAGGAGCATTAAGTGAAACAAACGGACAACACTTGAAGACTGATCCTTAGCCCAGGCATCCATAATCCATTGACAGATCATGGTGTTTAATGTGTTTAATGCAGCTTTGCACACATTTGCTTATGTTTTACAGAAACGAAGCTTAAAACCAAACGGCTAATATGCCTAAACTGTAAGCACTGAAAAAACAGCTTGCTCCTTGTGCTACTGATGAGGTCAGTTTCTGTCGGACTCCGCGAGGGTTCTGACAACAGTAGCCATAATGCTCCGACAATCCATCATGTGGTGCAGCTTCGTAGTTTACCAAAGTCGTACTAAAACATTTTGACAGATTTTTGAGCACTGTGTACCACATAAAATCGGTTCAAGGTCAGTAAGCACAAAAAGAATTAATACATAAGGCGCACTGACAATTTTTGAGAAAATTAAAGGACTTTAAGTGTGCCTTATAGTCTGAAAAATACGGTAAGTCAAATGTATGTATGTACATCCATTTTATGTTGAGGGGATGTTTGTTTAACTTGTAACTGATAGACAGGTCCTATATTAGCCAAAACTTACTCTTGTGACCCTGAAACCATGTTATATTGTTAACTTCTTGGGTTCTTTTTAAAGTCAGTACAGTAGTAGGTGTATTTATCTTGTTGACATGTTTCGGCTGCTAGCTGCGAGCCATCGTCAGAACTGTCACCGGTGTTGGTGGTGACATGCCGCATATCAGCTGTTGTTACTTCCTGTAGGCGTGGTCATCCTGATGGACCTGCCAGGTCACCTCCAACACCGGTGAAAGTTCTGACGATGGCTTGCAGCTAGCAGTCGAAACATGTCAACAAGATAAATACACCTACTACTCTACTGTCTTTGAAAATAACCCAAGAAGTTAATGTGCATATGAAGAAAAAGGCTACGTTCAGACTGCAGGGCTTAATGCTCAATTTGCATTTTTTGCGAGGTCGTTCACATTTCCAATTAAATGCGACTTGTATGTGATCTCCTGTGTGAACTTCAAAATGCTCCAAAAGTGTCTCGCATGCGCATTAGAGGACACGACAACGTCACATGCAGCGAGTGTGCTCAGTGTTTACGAGAGTCGCCTAAACACTGACACGAGCACTGAGCACCTGTCGATTTTAAAGTTGCAGTTGTACCGGAGCCAGAACATGTACAGCTTATTTGTTTTAAGGAGGAGAAGGACAAGGTTTTTGGCCATGGCGTTTTGTGGGCCAGTGGCAGCAACGACCGCAGAAAGGAACGCGTGGGTGCGGAGTCACAGCCGAGAGCGGTGGGATTGATATGTGTTTCGTTGCTTGACTGACACAGAGTTCAGACACAATTTCTGTATGACGAGAAGAACGTTTGTGTACATTTGTGAGCTCCTTGATGACGTGTAGGTGGGATGAATGTGACCTGGCCATTCAGACTGAAGTCGCGTGTCAAAAGATCAGATATGTATCGGTTTTAGGAGCACATATCCAAGTGGCCTGGGTCGCTTTAGAAAAAATTGTTCCAACTCTCATTAAAAGATCAGATACAGGTCGCATAGGGGCAAAAAAATAAATAAAAATCTGATTTATGTCACTTCAGGCTGCAGTCTGAACGTAGCCATAATGAAGGTGTTTGGATTACATGTTATAGTATTGTTACCTCCTCAAAAAAGGGGGACCTGGAGTTGTGTTTTGTTTCATTCACCCATGTTTGAGTAATCTTTTATTAGTCTGTCTACATCTCCAAAGCTCAAAATGCTCTGTTCCACCTTGTGCTGTCATCACATTAACAGATACCTCTTACCTTTAGTTCAGAAGATAGTGGAAAATCCGGGGCCTAAATGATCCAAATAATTCAAGTGTGAATGAAACAGGATGCGACTGAAGGAAACAGCATTATAACATAGCTCAGAATATAAAGTAAGAGCTCATAATTCAACTGTGACAATTTCTAGTCTCCTTTGCAACTTTGAATTTAACAAAAGGAAGCTTAAAAACCCGTAACTCCACACAACTTGGCTCTATTAGCGCTAATGGAGCACCTGCCAGGCAAACATTTCACCAACCTCTTTACAACACCCAGATGACTCCTCCTCTTCCACTAATATGTACTACCTTCGAATTTCCACATAATTACATAACCACAAACTGCGTGCTGCATTAGCGTTACATAGAAAATTATTATGGGTAAATTTGGAGTGGAAGGGAACATATAATCAACACGAAGGAGCTGAATAGTCGAAGGTGCTCCAATGACGCACTTGAACTACTAGATGCCTGTGGGTGGAACATCTCATTGAAAAGCACCAGACTAAAAGCCCAACAAATTGTGAGAGTAATAAAGTAATTGAAAACATATAAGGAACACTGGTTTACCATTGTCTGACCAAGGCTGTGGTGTTATAATGGTGTTACTGAGGGCTACAGCGAAGAAATGTTTGAGAGGAGTGATTTGAAGTGTGCACGTTGAAGGTTATAAGCGGCCTGTATGGACTGGCAGGTTGATAAAAGGTGAAAAATGCGAAATGTGCTTTAGCTTTGTTTGTTTTAATAAGGAAATGAAACCATAAACACACAGAGTTTGTTTCATTCGTGCAAGTTCTCTCATTTTGCGAACAACAATAACACTCAACTTTGCTTTCCTACATTATGGAACATTTCTGCCACCTGCTAGTCTCCGTCAGGGGAGTCAATAAGTAAGTAAGTTTTTATTTATTTAGCGCTTTACACAGACATATGTCACAAAGACGCTTTACAGAGCCATTATTCATTCACTCCATACCCAGTGATGGGAAGCAACTATTATAGCCACAGCTGCCCTGGGCCAGACTGATGAAAACATGGGTGCCAATCTGCGCAATAGGTCCCTCCGACCACCACCATCACTCACGCACACACCACTTTCAGTTTTTGTGAGTGGCGCTCCCCTTTAACTCCTGGTTTTCCCAGTGGCCTCCCACCCAAGTACTACAAAGTACTAAGGAGGGACAAAGGGGTCTGTTGTCCCTGGCCCAGAATTGGAATCTTTGTCTTTTATTAATATTAGAGGAGGCCCATGTGAGTCCATGTGTCCTTGCCCCGGGCCCCCAAATTTCTGTTGACAGGCCTAATCTCCATATACAACTTACTAGGGGTGTGCAAAAATATAGAAATATTGATATATCATATTGTTTAATGGGATGATACAGTATCGATATCATGAGCTGCTGTACTGATATATCGCCAAGAGTATTTTTTGGTATATTTTACTAAATTATTTTGTCACAGAGCTACAGTTTTGTTGCTTCTTCAGTGGAAGAAAAATAGTTTATGTGACACATTTAACATTTTCACTGTTTTGATGATTAAAATGGGTGTTTTTCATATGAACTTTGCAGAAGAAATTAGTTAACAAAGACTTTTAGTATCACAGCCATGTTTTAGCTTTTGTTTTTTATTGAACTGTATCAAATCGTATTGAAATATATTGTACTGAATCGAAAGTGCACTGTATTGAGAAATGTATCATATCGTGACTATGTATCGAGGTATGTATCGTATCGGCAACCTCTTAATGACACCTAGACCTAGCCATCGGTCCCTACAACCCCCACCAACACTCACGCACACTCCACTTTCATACTAGGCAATGTGGGTGAAGTGTCTTGCCTAAGGACACAATGACAGTTTCTGTGATTGGCGCTCCCACCTGATTTTCCCAGAAGTCTTCCGTCCAAGTACTAACAAGGCCCGAACTTGCTTAGCTTCTGAGATCTGACAGGATCAGGCTTTGACAAGCCGGTATGCCCATAAGGAGGGAAAAAGAGGTCTATTGTCCGTGGCTCAGAATTGGAATCACTGCCTTTTATTATTCAAGGGGGCCCATGTGAGTCTCCTTGCCCTGGGCCCCCAAATTTATGTCGACAGGCCTAGTCTCTATATACTTCTTACTAGAGGTGTGCAAAAATATAATAAAATATCACTATATATCGCATCTTTTTAATGTGATGATACAGTATCAATATACTAAATAATTTTGTTACAGAGGGATAGTTTTGTTGCTTGTTTAGAGGAAAGAAACTTGTTTTAAGGATTAAAATGTTTGTGTTTCATATTCACTTTGCTCAAGAAGTGGTTTAACAAAGACTTTTAGCATCACAGCCATTAGCCTTTATTTTTTATTGAATCGTATCAAATCGATTTGAAATATATTGTACTGAACTGTATCCAATCGTAAGATCACTGTATCGAGGTATGTATCGTATTGGCATCTTCTTAATGATACTCAGCCCTAAATTGTACCGTATTTCTTGCTTAAAAGTGGGGACGGGGGATATATTGGTTTTAGTATCAGTCGATATTGATACTGATTTGTTGATATCTGTACTTTTTGGTACTGCCTCATTCTCTGTGTCTCATTTTATGAACAGACAACATTGAAATCAAAGAGTATTACGTCTGTATTTTACACAAACATGTAACTCAATATTTCACATCCCAGATAAAAAACAATGTGTTATTATTTTTATAGAAGTGAAAAGTACATTTGTGATCTTTACTTCAACACAAAATAAATATGGAATGCTACTGATGTTGAAAGCTAAATATCGAAGTTATTTTAATATAGATAGATAGATATCGGCGCAAAAAATCCTTATTGGGCCTTCCCTACTTAAAAATGTCTTTAAAACCATGCATTCAAGCTGTGAGTGAGATCGCCGCTCCACAGTTCTGATCTGTAATTTGGCTCTGTGGCGTCATCTTCTTGCCTCCATGGAGATAAAAAAGCTGTGAAATCTCCAGAGAATAGTAGTTTCAGATAAATTAAAAGAAACAAAAATTGTCTTTCTTTTTACTCTATTATACAAAATTTGGATATAAAATGATGCAAAATATTTCAAAAAATGTACATCTCTGGAAGTGTTTTATGTTGTAAAAGTCAAATTACCACTTGCTTTAGGGAACTGGCCTTTGGTTTGATTACTCAGCTAATTCTGAAAATGTTGAATGGACCCAATCCTCCTACACTGAAAATGAGGAAGGAGAGATTGATAAATGACGACAGGGTAAATAAAAAAGATGAAGCACTGTGTCTCTTTCTAAATGTGTTTTTAAAGTGATTTTTATGTTAATTCTGGTAATGCACACCTCACAGTTTTTTTATTTGTTTAATAGAAGAAAATGTTATTACTTTTGAATAAATAAATACATTAAGTGTAAAAAATCCTATCTCTTCTTCTAATCTGCACTATGTAACTTTTCTATTGGATGGTGGTGGTCTTCATGCAGATGTTCTAGCTTTGCCAGGATTGGTCCACAGCAAGGGTCTCCAACCTTTTTCCTCTGGTGAGTGACTTTTACAAAACGAAAATGCCAGAGAGCTACTCATTTTAGAGGTCACAAGAAATTGAGTAAATATAAGAGCCACGGCGAACCTTAAATGAGGTACAGTTAAATACCTATAAAACATAAACCATTATCCATTTATTAGTGCACAAAGTTAGGCATCAGAATGATACATGTACAATGGTAATAGGCACTTAATTCATCAAATATTACTTGTTCAGCATCATACATGTAATTTAGAAATCCCTTGGTGAGCTACTTGGAAGGGGGTGGAAAGCTACCACTAGCTCCCAAGATACAAGTTGGAGACCCCTGGGTCACAGTATGGCATTTAACACCAGGCCACGTTACAGGTCAGATCTGTGGGGAGGCGTCCTGCTCAAAGTGACAATGTAGGTTTTTATTTTATTTATTAATTTTTTTTGATAAACATAAACCTGCAATTAGATAACTGCAAGACTGACAAGTTTAATGCCAGACTCTGGAAAATAAATCAAAAGAAACCACATCTCCATAGAGACTAGAGTTGGGCAGTATTCAAATTTTGATACCGTTAAACCTTCTCAGGATTTTACAGGGGTATAAGGTATTACTAAAATGTTTTAGTACAACTTTGGTAAGCTACAAATTCGCATCTCTATACAGTCTATGTGTATGACCTGCAGACCTATAATCTGTGAAAAGTTTCACATGAACCATCTCCAACGCAATACACACACAGAACAGACTCACCGTCAGCTGCACATCCTCTGTCTTAGAAAGAACACACCTAATCCACTGAGTCCTGTCCTTTAGTCCGACATAAGATGAACTGCAACAGCGCACAAAGAAAGAGCTGTTCTTTTCAGTGCTTTATAGTTTATGCAAATGAGCCATGTGGTTTTAAGTTTTGCTTCTGTAAAATATAAACAAATGTGCGCCTGAAGCCAAAATGCTGCCAAATTGCCAAAGTCCTAGTATTTTTTTTTGGGACCAACTCACTTGCGGCCAAGACTTGCCATCTTGTCTTGGTCTCCCTTATGAGCGTCACATTACAATGGAACGAAATTAATCAAACGTCGTCTCCCCACGCAGTTAAAAGAAAAACTACAGATACTATTAGTTTTAAATTGTGATAACATTAAATTGAAAATACAACCACACATTCATTTGTGCTGAGCAAACAAATTTAGTTAACAATAAATTATATTATATTAGGTCCTTATGCGCTGTAGATTTTTTTTAATAACAGTAATGAAACTGACACCGTTGCTACTTTTTGATACGGTGGGATACCATAACACCGTATTACCGCCCAACCCTAATAGAAGCAAGCAGTTACGCAGTTAATTAACTTTAAATAGGGGATATTATGCAAAATCAGTTTTGGATCTTTCTACCATGTTATAAAGTTGTTCCCTCATCAAAAACATGACTGAAGAGGTTTTATATGTCATTCATCCATGTTTCAATAATTTAGCAATCTCTCCTAGGCCCTAATCAAATCCTGCTTACAGTTAGCTGCCAGATTCCGTCCGCCCACAAACATACGTCACACATGTTCCCACACTACAACCCTATAAATGTACAGATTGTGTTGTGATGGCGCTCTGAAGGGGGAGTGAGTCAGCGCAGAGAGTTCCATGTATTTTTGAGCAATAAAACAACCTATAATTGCATACATGTAACGTAGATCTGTTTAACGTCATACTGAGGAACATTCGAAGCAGAGCAATGACATGTCCATAGAGAAAGTAAAGTTACATAATGCACCTTTAATATCAGCGACTCTGTGTATCCATCCTCACTCAGCCTCTGTCCCATCACCCCGCACTATTTGCCATTATTCGCGTGTAAATAAATGGCTTTTTTCCACGTCGGGCTGGCAGAATTGATTCGCTTGCTCAAACAATTTGTACTTGCTCAGCACTGGCTAAATGACTCTGCCATCATTGATCCATTGACACGGCGCGTCATCTCGGATTTACTTGATTCGCCTTCTCCCTTCGTCATTGTGGGACTTTGCCCTCTGAGTGTTCACAGAGATAATAGCACACTTTTACCAAGCTTTGGATAGCCTTGAACAACTTTTAGTAGAGCTGTAGTAAACTTAAAAAATAAAGTTGTCAGAAGTATCGAAAATCAGACACTTATCGATGCTGAAACTAGTATCGAAACTAGATTTGAGCAGGTATCAAGTCACAGGACAAAAATGAACGTTTACAATGAGCTGTGTCAGAACAAGTATAAAACTAGTATAAGACAACATAGAATAGTATACAAGAGGTAATACAGGAAGTGCTCCACTGTGTTTTTAAACTCCATACACCGTCACTAGACTCAAACTAATAATAAAAGATTACTTAAACATGTGAGAATGAAATAATACACAACTCCGGGTATGTTTTTGATGAGGTAACAACATTATAACATGGCGTAAAGTTCACAAGAATCCATTTAGTGTAATATGGGATCTTTAATATTAGATGCAGACAGAGCCCAACCGTTTGATTTTATTTTTAACTTCAAAACGAATAGTTATTAAATCCTTGATGAATACAGTATTACTCGATGTTCCATATAGAGCAGGGGTTTTCAAATTGGGTGAATGTGAGTCTTGCCTTAGAGTAGGTAAAGACAGCCGAGGCCCCTACACCACCTGACCTCACACAGGTAAATGCATCTTTTGTGTTCCTGGCAATGATGAGTTTCAATAACAACTGATACAATATAAAAATATATTTATATTATTTTCTTTTTTTTAAATGCATTCATAAACAATTTTTGTAACAGCAAATAATTTCCAACTTCATGCGGGCCCAAGTGAGGCGACTTGTAACATCACTGAACATCAGTAGGTCACCAGGACTAAACCAGGACTAAACCAGGTCTAAACCAGGTTTAAACCAGGACTAAACCAGGACTAAACCAGGACTAAACCAGGACTAAACCAGGACCAATCTTGGACTTGAGAGCAAGAGCGAGAACCCAGAGCATGTGGAGCAGGTTGTCCGCAAGGCACAATCAGGCCCAATCTGTCCTGGTTCAGTTCTGGTTTAGTCCTGGTTTAGTTTTGTTTTAGTCCTAGTTCAGTCCTCCTGGTTTAGTCCTGGGATCAGTCCTGGGATCAGTCCTGGCATCAGTCCTGGGATCAGTCCTGGCATCAGTCCTGAGATCCCCAGTGGCTCTTTGGCGCCCCCCAGGGGAGGCGTGCCTCACCTATTGAAAATCTCTGATATAGAGGATGGGGCATGCAGTTAAACCTTTATAGTATAGTATTATATGTTGATACAACAATCTGAAAATACACTATAATAATATTAATAAATCTTAAAGGTGCATTGTGTAACTTTTCAGTTGGGGGTCCGTCACCTGCTTGTGTCAAGTTATTGGTCTCCCTGGAATGTTCCACAGTATGACATTATATATTTATTACATGTATATATTTATAGATCAAATACACCTAGAAAAACAGGCATTCTGACTGTGAGCGGGGCGCCTCTCCACAGATCTGACCTGTACATTGGTCTGGTTTGGTCTCCATGAATATAGAAAGGTTTAATGCCACACTGTGACACATTAGAGACAAAGCAATAACATTTCCATGAAGAAAAGCATTTGACAGACCCTCCACCAGAAAAGTTACACAATGTGCCTTTAACACTTCTGGTACATCTTGGTCGAATCTGCAGCACATTAAGGTTGGCTTCATTAGAAATCTTCTGAGACTTTCATCCATTATTGCTCTCATCAGATGATCACACAGTTACTTGTTGTCAGGCTGACAGCAGCTCTCAAAGGGGGACAATATTCTGCTATTTGCTTTTTAATATCGCTCCCTCCTCCAATATCTCACTGCTCAAAACCTTGAACGTTACTTGACAGATTAAGGCGAATTAAAGCAAAGTCGAAATGGTCTTTTTTAGCTAAATAATTCTGCAAGACTGATGAAATATAGAGTACGAACACATAGGCAAACCTTTATTACTATAACTACGTCCTTGATCGTAGCTAATGCTTTTGATCATTTGGGTTTCTCTGCAGATTAAACAATTTTCATAAAGTAGAAAACAATATGACTTCAGGTTGATCCTACAAACTTGTTCAAAAAAATCTGATACTAATCTACACTAAAAATAACACAATTAGGTAAGATATAAAGCGATACTGCAAAAAACATTAAAGATGCACTGCACAACTTTTCTGGTGGAGGGTCTGCTACCTGCTTGTCTCCATGGAGATGTTAATGCTTTGCCTGGAATGTTCCATGGTATGACATTAAACATATCCATCTAGTATTTATTCATTACGGGTGTTTCTATTGCTAAAAAATACAATAATTCCTTCTGTGAATGGGGTGACTCTCCACAGATCTGACTTGTAATTAGGGCTGGGTATCAATAAGAAGTTGCCGATACGATACATATCTCGATACAGTGAGCTTTTGGTTCAATACGATATATTTCAAATCCATTCAATACGCTTTAATAAAAAATAAAGGCTAAATCTTGGCTGTGGTACTAAAAGTCTTTGTTAAATCACTTTTTGTGCAAAGTGAATATGAAACATGAACATTTTAAACATCAAAACAGTGAAAATGTCAAATGTTGTTGCATAAACGAGTTTCCTTCCACTAAACAAGCAGCAAAACTATAGCACTGTAACAAAATACTTTAGTGAAATAAACCAAAAAATACTCTTGGCAATATATCGATACTGTATCATCACATTAAACGATACGATATATATTGATATTTTGATATTTTTGCACACCTCTACTTGTAATGTCGCGTATTGCTGTAACCTGCTTGTCTCTCTTGTCATAGACAGGTTTAATCTTTACAGTGGAACATTCAATAACGTTTCCATGGAGACAAACAGGTGTCAAACCCTCCACTATAAATGTTACAAACTGCAGAACAACAAAAAGAAAGCACTAATATTTTGTACATAAAAATTACAATCTATTCGTAAAAAAATTAATATTGATTGAACAGCGACTGGCAACGACACTGTTAGCGTCACTACTTCCTGTCCAATTGTTTATCTATGTTTTTTTTTGATGAGTCATGCTAAAATGAATAAATATTTAAAGATCAGGCCGTGGAGAGTGAGTTTGTGTGGATATTACTGGCAACTTGTTAAAAATACACAAATAAAATAAATTCTTCAGCGGAGGACACTTCTGCTTTTAGAGAAGTAGAGGTCTCAATGCTAACGCTAATGCTAACGCTAATGCTAACGCTAATGCTAACGCTGATTTTGAGGCATAATAAAAATTAAAACACCACCACAAACTGAAGTATTCTAGATATAAAAATAACTGAAGAGGGTTTACTTCAATTAATTTGAATTTTAATTTTTAATAGGTTGTTTATTTTATGTTTTATGACTTTGATAAAAGTGAGACACAGGCCGCGTCTCAACTCTCGTTCCTCGCTTCCTTCCCCTCGATTCCTTTCCTCGATCCTCTGTTTTTCAGCTGTCAGTCAAATGTGTCATATTAAGTGATGTCCCAAAGAAAACCAAGGAAAGGAGGAGTAAACACGAGGAGAGGCTTCAGAAGCAGACGTCAGATAAAATAATCAAACTTTATCGGTCTTAGTGAGGAGTTTATATCCTCGCTCCTTGCTTTGTCTCCTTTGTGGGTGGGATTTCCTCACCCATTTTCTGCAGAATACAAGCATCAAGCGGCAGTAGCTCAGTTGGTAGAGCATTCGCCCACTGATCTGAAGGTTGGCGGTTCAATTCCAGCTCTCGACATAAACATCACAGGTTGAGCAGTCAGATCCACTGACCCACAGGTTGGCTGGTGTGATTCCAGCTCCCACAGATGAATGCTGTCGTTGTGTCCTTGGGCAAGACACTTAACCCTTGCCCACAGTATCTGCGTACACTGGTTTCCTAACAGCGGAAAACTGCTCGAGAAATGTGTTTGCGAACTCCACAGATGCAAAAGGGAATCAGATCTGTGTGACTGCAAACCTCTGTTCAAACTGTTCCCCTTCCCGACGAAATTGAAAAATAGTGAAAGGTGAAGGGGATGGGCAGGATTGATTTCTCGAGCCGTTTTCCGCTGTTAGGATCCAACAACCACACAATTAATGATGTCTGAATCCCAAAACAAAAGTGATATGGTTCAAAAGACTTGAAAAGATCGTCTTTGTCAATAGACGCATCTCACAGGGAAATCAAACATGGCGGTTTGATGCTTCCCAGTATGAATTGCGCAATGACCGGAAGTCCCAGATTCTTGATGCGTGTATTGAGAAGAGGACTCAAGGAAAAGGAAGCGAGGAAAGAGAAATGAGACGTTAACATGCTACTGTGTGCAGAGTCTATTCCTTAATACTGAAAAATTGAAATTTTATTATCGTGACAACTACATTTACGAGAAGGAACTAAACTGTTAATACAAAATGCCATTTATAACCGTCTTGCCTATTAACAGACCTAACTTTGAGCTATTTCCTATGAATTCATTAAAATCTGTAATGAATTTGGAAATAGTTCTCTGCATTAGCCAATGTCAGCGCACTTGGAGAAGATTCTACAAGGCCTAAACTCTGGCAGCCGAAGTAAAGATGGGCAATTTATCAAAAAGTGAACGTTCAGAATCTCTAATCTCGCTCATTATTTCAATTACGCCGCAGGGAAAAGTGTGCTCTCCAATCAGAGTATTCACAAATATCAAAAACTTCTGCTTTTTTAACACCAACTACCGCAGAAGTTTAATTATCAGAATTTCATCTCGGTTTGCAGATAAGAACTGACTTTGAGTTAGCAAACTTTTTAACAATTATCTGAAGTGCCCATATTACGCTGTTTTCTGATCTATATTATAATGTTGTTTCTTCATCACAAACAAACCTGGAGTTGTGTTCTGTTTCATTCACAGAAATTTAACACACAAATCCTGCATATTTAGGCTGTGTTCTTCTTGCAAACAGAAAACACTGCTCCATCTTGTGATGTCATGTGGTAATACATGAAGTGCTCCATTGTGTTTTTAAACTCCATGCACCTTCACTAGAATCATATGGATAATTTCAGTCCTGGAATTGCCAAACTCTACTGAACAAAAGCTAAAATGTAGCTGTAAACTTGAAAACTATCGCTTCATGACATCACAAGGTGGAACAGAGCATTTTGAGGATTGGAGATGTAGACAGACTAATAATAAAGCATTACTCAAACATGCGGAATGAAACAAAACACAACTCCAGGTCTGTTTCTGAAGAGGTAACAATATTATAACGTGGCATAAAGCTCATAAGAGTAAATTTTGTCTAATTTAGAACCTTTAATATGTTTATTTGACTGAATAAACATAATATTTTGCTATGGTTCATTATAGTTTGATCATAGTTTAGCCTAGTTTTGTAATTACAAAGCCTGAGTTAGTCTGTATTTGGGTGGTCAAAAATCTGACAGTAATCAACTCATACTCATTTAAGCAAGAATAGATACTAAAACAGTCACATCAACAGGACAAAATACCTTTAGAATGACATTTATCTGACAATTATACGTCCATGGACCTCTATGGAATCGACCTGGACCACTGAGGGATTACACAGATATAAAACCACATGATAATATAAAAGAAAGTACTGTGGTTTAATGTTAAAAAACACATTCTATTGTCTAAAGAAAGAGTGTTTTTAATTTTTCATTATGGTATTATTATTGAATCAGAATCGAAATCGAGATTGAAATTTTAGTATCGTGACAACACTTGTCCTTACAAAGACAAACAGATCATGGTCTAGGCCAATTTTAGACCCGAGTTAGTCCGGATTTATTGTCAGCGCAGTCTAATGGAACTTGGAAAGCACAGTATTACGATGATAGTTTTATAGTTTTGTAACATTTGTAACAGGTCCGAGAGCCCTCAAGCCAGTGTTCTTTATAATAAACCAAGTTAGGAGTAAATCTATCATAAATTTGCTGATGTTGCAACCTCCAACCGAGCAAAAGTGCTGATCTCGGTGACTTATTTGATGGCATTTTTTTTATTTGGACAAACAGTTAAAGAGAACTGAAGGTGTAGACACAAACACCACCTTCATGTCCACACAAAGAAGCCTTTTTTAAAAAACGAAATTCTATAATTGTTTAACTTTTACCATTTCATACTGTCTGATGAGTAATCTAATCTAATCTATTTGAGTAATTTTAAAGGTGCTTTAACTATTACTTGTGAAGGCTCTGCCACATGATTGTGTCCAAGAAAATGTTATTGCGTTGCTTATTAATGTTCAATATTATAGAATTAAAGTTAAAGCCACAGGACAGATGTGAGGAGAGGCATCAAAATATCTATATATCGTGACAGCTTTCTTGGCAATAATATCGATACAGAGGTGTGTATAAAACATTGCGAATTGCACTTATAACCAACTCTGTACTCTAAGGCTGTGCAATTAATTGAATTTTGATCGCGATTTCGATTTGTGTGTCAAATGATCTCCAAACTCATATTTTATTTGAAATGATAAGCTTAAAAAAGTTTATTTTGGGATATAAAGTTTAGTTTGGGATATAATATTTGGGTTTTAAATATAGAGGTTGTAGAAGAGCTGGTTATAAAGTTTATTTTGGATACATTTATGTTTTTCTATGCCTTATTTCATGTTCAAAGTTATATTTTATTCATTTTATGTTTTATACATCACAAAACTGCTCAAAGGTTCATGTTTGTAGCCTATATTTATTTTCAATTTGAAAATTTTGTGTAAATTATCAATAACAAAGTGTTTTTTTGAGAGAGAAATGCTGAATAAATGCATCATGTAACTAAAAAAAAATCATTTAAATAATCATGATTTCAATGTTGACCAAAATAATCATGATAAGGGTTTTTCCAAAATGGAGCAGCTCTACTGTACTGCATTAAGGCTGAATCTGCTGGGCTGGAAAGGAGACGTATTCAAAAGACAATTAATGGCATTATGAATATGAAATTTCAATGCAATTTTCTATTCTACATCGTCAAAACTTTCATTCACTAAGCACTTAACACTGGTTTTAAAGGTCCTATATTGCTCAAAATTTACTCTTGTGAAAGTGAAGACATGTTAGAATGTTGCCACCTCCTCAAAAATACCTGGAGTTGTGTTTTGTTTCATTCACATGTGTTTGAATAATCCTTTATTATTAGTCTGTCTACATTTCCAAAGCTCAAAATGCTCTGTTCCACCTTCAGATGTCATGAAGCGGTAGTTTTCAAGTCAACAGCTTCTTTTACATTTAGTTCAGTAGAGATCGGCAATACCGGGGCTGAAATTATGATTCTACTGAAGGTGTATGGAGTTCAAAAACACAATGGAGCACTTTTTCTATTAAAATATGACACCACAAAAGAAAAGAACGCCACCTAAATATGCAGGATTAATGTGTTAAAAAGTGTGAATGAAACAAAACACAACTCCAGATATGTTTGTGACGAGGAAATAACATGATAACAGAGACCAGAAAACAGTTTAATATGGGTTTTTAAAGAGAAATCTCTATATCAGGACACTGTTCGTATCAAGGTCTGAGTACATGTTTTTGTACTGTGAGGTACTTGGCAAAACACAGCCCTCGCACGAATGCATGTTTTTCAAGGTCAAAACACATTCCAGACAAAACAATAAAATCCGTGCAGAAAAGCATGTGGCAGACCTTTGGCATGAAAAGTTACACAGTGCCCCTTTAAAGACAAATCAAACATGCCACCTGCCCTTTGTCTCCCTTTGTCTCCCTTTCCCCTGAAGACCACATCACTTACCATTAGCCCGGCTTTATAGCACACACCGGCTCTGTAGCATTGTCGTATGAAATATTCATCCGTGTTTATCTGGTGCCCACAGCGTGCGGACACACGGCAGAATAAATATGTGTTTATATCTATTCCATAACCACTCAAGGATTGTTGTGCAGTGCCTGAGGGGGACAGAGCGCTGAGGAGGTGTTGTGCTCACCTGGGTGAATAAAACATGAGCGCGCAGAAGGACACTGCCACTCTATCAGCTCTTATGACCCGCTTTGGACCAGCCACAATCACAACATGTCCTCGAGCATTCCACAGGACGGCTTCGCATGGGGTCTGCGCCGGGACCAGCAATTATCCCAATTTGAGGTTTAGGGATTGAGACTCAGTCATGTCTTATCGTCTGTTATATACTGGGGATGCGGGGGCTGTTTTAATTGAGAGGTCTACAGTCAGTCTGTCAGTAAAAGCATGTAGTTTGGAGCAAAGTCCAGAGTTTGCCTTTTGGTTTATGCTCATGAAATCAATACTGGAAATAATTTTAATGTTATTTTTGTAAAGAGAGAAATCAAGAGTCAATTTTATTTTTTACATTATTGCCCCGCACTAGGTTTATGGTCTTAAACCCAAAACAGGGTCAAACTATCCAAAGGGCGACTGGCACATGTCTTATAAAATAGATTGTTTTGGGGCCTGGATATATCAAACTCAGCCAACCCTGTTATACAAACTGGATAAGACAGCAAAGTAGTCACTTTTTGTGCAGTACCCTCTTCATACTGTTCAAATAAAACTGTATGTATATTCTTAAAGCAGATGGCCTCTTGGCCTCTGCTGGAGATTTAAAGCCGAAAGCTGATATGCTAAAAGTGCAAATATAAAAATCTATCTCTAGTCCAAACCCAGAACTAAACTACTTCTAAAGCACCCCTGACATACTGGCCACTGCTCACTAGAAAAAAAACTCAGAAGCTGTCATTCTGTACAAACTCCAACCGCATATTTCAAAACAAAAATGTATAAATGTCTGAGCTCTGGTATGAGACTGACCGATGAAGTTGAGGTAGCCCTCCCCTCCCAGGCCGTGTGTGAGCAGGCGGATCATCTTGTGCAGCTGGATGCCTCGGTCGATGATGGGGTTCATGGGGATGAGGGAGCTCATGCTGGTGTACATCTCTTTGTCCATCAGCCAGAAGGCCAGGGTCTTGTCCCCAACCAGCGCCTGCCACAAGAGGTTTGTGTCAGGACACTGCACTTACACCAAATACTGGCAAAATGGATATACTACTGCTGTGCTGGGTTTAGGTTGTCATCTTCATTTTAAAATCATATCTGAAGGGTAATGATGCATTTCTTATTATATATAGGTGCCAAAGAAGTTTTATTTATTTATTTATTTTATAAACTGTATTAGTGTTCAAAACTTACCCTCTTATCCTCCTTTTAGCACAGCAGTGATTGATATAATCAAGAATAATTGTCCAACAATGGATAATTTATTCTATTAGATTTTTTTTTTTTTTTCAAACCAAGAGTTTTTTTTCATCCCTGACAGTTTGGGCTGCTCACTTATGCTCTTCCTCAGAGTGGTCACGTGATGTTGCAGTGACCTGTCTGGTCAGGTGATTTAACCAGGTTTTGACGCTGTCTTCCTTCCAGTGGAAACAAGATGACAGCTCCATCTGCAGTCCAGCTCCTTCAGGACAGTATCCCAGGTGTGAGAGAGTAAAAAAGCCCCCTCATCCCCATTTATAGCCACATGACCACTCTGAGGAAGACCGCTAGTGAGCAGTCTAAACTGCCAGATATGAAAACAAACTCTTGGTCTGAAAAAAGAATCTAATAAAATAAATTATGACTAAGCAACTGCTCAAACAATACTTGGACTATTTTAGTAATGTTATTTGTTATCAGCTTAACAAAGCCTCTAAAACAAAAGCCAAACATGTCTCATAAACAATCACAGTGTCATCATTAAATTAAAATAGCAAAAATAAATTTAATTAAAAACTATTTGTGATTTTTAAAGGTCCTATATTAGGTCTTGTATTACACATTTTGTGAGATTTAAGCTATGTTATAATGTTCTTACCTCCTTATACATATCTGGAGTTGTTTTGTTTCATTCATTTCATTTAATTGTGTGTTAAACATGTGTGAATGAAACAAAACACAACTCCAGATATGTTTGTGATGACGAAACAACATTATAACACAGATCAGAAAATATCTTAATATAGGCCCTTTAATAATTTGTACATTTTGTAAATATTGTAGTAGTACTCTACACTCAGCGTATTTATGTCATTTTACCTTTTTTTGTTCAAAACATATTTGAAAAGTCTCAGTACAATACACCAGTTTAACTACACAAGTAATCAGAAAAAAAATATTGGTAACTTGTTGACAATACTGATCTGAACTAAGAATAGTTGGCAGGTACCTGGTCATGGCTCTCGGCGTAGGCAATGCACTTCTCTCCGTGTCTCCTGTTGGTCAACGTGAACACGATATTTCCGATGTCCCAATCTTCATCCTTCACCTCCTTCAGGATCTGCACAGACAAAGGAACCGTTATTGAAAAAGCCTTTGATGGATGCTCCACTAACAGAACCACCCAGCCCTCACTGACCCACTTCCCCTACTATTTCTACCTTTACTGAGCTTTCCCTCCCGAATCAATCCGGATTTTGACATCTCGATATCCCCGGAGTGAGTTATGTCCACCTTTGAATGGCGGTAATGGAGTTTTTAATAACTTGGTGGGTAGTGAGGCATCAGCACTCTGCAGACCTGAGACGGGCGAGGTCGCGGCCTCTCCACCCGGCGCTACCGTTTCACAATAAATCCGGAGCGTGGAATGGATGCCCCCCGAAAGCGCGCGCTCCTCTGCCCCGCACACAATCACTCTGGCGGGTCACGGAAAGAGCAGGGCCAGCAGAACTACCAGCTACTGCCACAGAAGCTAATACAGTCTGGGGAGGAGCGGGCGGGGGGGGGGAGAGGTTTGGGGTCGGCTGTCAAGTGGTAAAAAGTTGGACAAGTGTAGAGGTGAAGCTACTGGTGGTGAAAAGTTGAGTACAACAGATTGAATAGACTAAATTTGTAAATTAAAGGTCCAATATTGCACAAAAAATAAGCCTTGTTATAATGTCTCCTTCTCAAAAATATACCCAGACTGGTGTTTTTTTTTCATTCACATGTGTTTGAGTAGGGCTGGGTATCATTAAGAAGTTGCCGATACGATACATACCTCGATACAGTGCGCTTTCGATTCGATACGATATATTTGTCAAATTGATTCGATACAGTCCAATACAAAATAAAGGCTAAGTCATGGCTGTGGTACTAAAAGTCTTTGTTAAACCACTGCTTGTGCAGAGTTAAAATGAAACACAAACATTTCAATCATCAAAACAGCGAAAATGTCAAATGTGTTGCATAAATGAGTTTCCTTCAACTAAACAAGCAACAAAATTGTAGCTCTGTAACAAAATAATTGAGTAAAATATACCAAACTAGAAAAGCACTCAGAGAGCGCAGACCTCCGCCAAGGACTACCCCCATTTTTTATATAAATTGCGATAAAATCAGTCTTCTGGATCAGATCCGGATCAGCCTTTGGAATATGAAAGAGGATCCCATTGTCCATCCCTGAGTCAAATTTCATGGGGTTTGGTCAATAATTAACCGAGATATTGAGAAACAAAATTTTTGGCCCCATTTTATAACTAAAATTTCAAAGTGATCCAGAATCCAGGATTTCTTCCGGATCACCCCCAAAATGAAATCAGTTCTTCCTTTTCACATTTCCAACAAATCCTGAAAATTTCATCAAAATCGGTCCATAACTTTTTGAGTTATGTTGCTAATAGACAAACAAACAAACAAACAAACAAACAGACAAACGCCGGCAAAAACATAACCTCCTTGGCGGAGGTAAAAATACTCTTGGCGATATATCGATACAGCAGCCCACGATATCAATACCGTATCATCACATTAGACTATACGATATATTGATATTTCAATATTTTTGCACACCCCTATGTTTGAGTAATCTTTTATTATTAGTCTGCCTACATTTCCAAAGCTCAAAATGCTCTGATCCACGTTGTGATGTCATTTAGTGGTAGTTTTTAAATTAACAACTACGTTTGACCAGTTGTTGCAGTTCTAGGGCTGAAATCATCTAGAAAATGTTGCTTGCCTCCTGGACTGTTCTAGTCAGGCTGGCGCCACCTAGTGCCTCTGCTCAATTTCATTTCTCTCCAGCGACTAGGACAGGAATCAGAATACACTAGACAGTTCGCAAAAACCCCGGAAGTTGTAGACCGCGCACCGGCCAATCAGCGAAGAGCTGTGAAGCCATGACGTCAAACTCAAGCGCTTGTCTGGGTCCCTTTTGTGTTTCAGCACAACAGTAAACAAAGCGTTCGAGATGGATGTAGACGAAGACAGACATTCTGTGTTGGCAACGATTCTCGAGATTGAGGATTTAAAGCCGGAACAAAGAGAATATTTGGTGAATTTTATCAAGTGGAAAGACGTTATTACGATTCTTCCTACAGGATATGGTGCATTACATATGTCACGACCAAATAGCAGCGATTGCTTAGATAAAAAAAGTACCCGTCTACCGTTGAGCAAACAAATCCTAATGCTGCAAGGTCAGACGGTTTCCACAAAGTGAAACCGGGTGATGAATCAGGCTAGAAATCGTCCACATGATTCTAGTGAAGGTGGATGGAGTTTAAAAACATGGTGGAGCACTTCCTGTATTACCTCATGACATTGGAACTCAGGTGTTTCCAAAACTTTTTTTTTTATGTTAAAAAAAGTTATCATAATATCAAAACTATAACAATGAAAGTGATAAAAGTCCATTTTTTGTCAACTAAATTGAAAGTGAAAATTTTGCTAAAACTGAAAAGTTAAAAAAGTCAAAACTGAAATATATCTGACTGATTAGAACTATTATGGATCATTTAGTTTCAGTCAAGATTTAGTAACATAATTAAGTAACCAAATTAAAATGTCTAAATTAACACTGGTTTATAGTCTGCTCTCTATATTCTGTCAAAGTTGCCAACGGAAAAGCTGAATTATTAAATCTATGTGCATTTGAACCAGTGATTTTCTGGTTTGTGGGGGTGATGATAAAGACACTGTGACCTCCAGACCAAATGTAGTGACGTTTGATTCATTCCAAAAGACAACTTCAAGTCATTTAAAAACGTAAACTAGCAGACAGTCACGCGGGAGTGATGTGACGTTTGCAGTGTTGGGAAGGTTACTTTAAAAATGTATTCCCCTACAGATTACAGATTACACCACTCAAAATGTAGTTTGTAACGTAATCCATTAAATTACTTAAAGTGAGTAATGTAATCTGAATACTTTGGATTACTTGATTTGCTGGAGAAAAGCAAAGACTAGATCTAAATCTTCAAATAAGATGTTTTGTCTGATAAAAGAAAATAAAAAAGCCCAGACTTTACTGAACCAAATTAAAAATATTATTGATAGAAGAGGAGGAAACACGGTCCATGCAGCATGATTTAGTCCTGTTAAATCCTGTTTTAGACCTGGTTTAGACCTGGTTTTAGTCCTGGTTTAGTCCTGGCTTAGACCTGGTTTAGATCTGGTTTAGTCTTGGTTTAGACCTAGTTTAGATCTAGTTTAGACTTGGCTTAGACCTGGTTAAGATCTGGTTTAGTCTTGGTTTAGACCTGGTTTAGACTTGGTTTAGTACTGGTTTAGACTGGTTTAGACTGGTTTAGACCTGGTTTAGACCTGGTTTAGACCTGGTTTGGTTTAGACCTGGTTTTAGGTTTTGGTTTAGACCTGGTTTAGTTTAGTTTAGATCTGGTTTAGAGTTTGGTTTAGTAGTTTAGACTGGTTTAGGTTTAGACCTGGTTTAGTACTGGTTTAGTCTTAGTTTAGACCAGGTTTAGTGCCGGGCAATGAGTGAAATTACCGGGGGGAAAAAAAGGGATTTTGCCCAAAATGTGAAAACAGGAAAATACCGCCGTGTAATCCATTTATTTCAACAAAGTAACTGTAATCCAATTACCACTCAATGAAACAGTAACTGTAACTGAATACAGTTACTCATAATTTGTACTCTGATTACGTAACTCCGGTACATGTAATCTGTTACTCCCCAAACTGTGAATGTACAGTTTAACGTAATGTGTAACTGAATACATGTTACTCATGATTTGTAACTCTACTGTACTAATCGTACTGTGTAATCTGTTACTCCCCAACACTGGATGTTTGTGAATGAGACGGCTCTTTTGAACGGGTCCTTAACGTGAATGGTCGTAACTGGATCTCATTTTTTAAAGAACCAAATCTTTTTATGTTTAATCTTAATGCATTTTTACACCGATTAATGCTGAACCAACACAAGAATCAGCACAAAAGCAGAGCAGGCAGCACGAATGAGAGATTTGTGCACCAAAAAACACATTTGGCATTTATTACTTTTTAAATTATTATCGTAGTGCAACATTTTATTTAGATTACACATAATTTCAAAGGGTAAACACACTCCTGCTCTCTGTTTAAGCCATTTTAATCAAATCTTGGCCTTGGTCATTTTTCTGTGTGATTACGTAAAAGGAGTTCTTACACTGGCCTCTGTCATGTGGATAAATAGTAAAAGAGCCAGTCTTTTGAACGGCTCTTTGAAACGAACAAATCCAAATGATTCGGATCTCACAAAAGAGCTGAAAGCCCCATCACTAGACAGCAACATCGTTTTAATACTGACAAAAAATAGTTGGAGGCTCACATTAAAACTGTAAAAATGATAAATTGGTCATAGAGACATTTCTGTGCCACGAATGGGTGATTCGAAAGACACTGCATTCTGGTAAATTAATTGATTCATTAAATTGTGCCGCAATGTTATAACTCAAAATCATCCCTGGAGTAGCACCTCTGTTTCAAACTTCTCCATAGAAAGTAAAAGTTTATGTTTAAGTCCATACACTCTCATGACACACTTCTTCTTCATACAGAGTGGACAAAAGTCATGCTGCTAATTCATTTTCAAACTGTTTCACTCTAAGTTCCCACTGTTGCCAGCAGAGGGAGTCAGACAACTAATCCAAGTGTGCAAAAGTGAAGTGAAACATGTACTACAGGTCAAAAGTTTTAGAACACCCTAATTTTTCCAGTTATTTATTGCATTTCAAGTCGTGCAAGTCCAGTGAAGAGCTTGAAATGATACAAAGGTAAGAACTGAAGAGCCAGAGGTTAAAAAAAGGATAAAAGATACAAAACACAAGTCCAAGCTCTGCCAAAACTACCTCAGGAAAAAAGAAGAAGATGGTAAACTTGAAAACATGGAGTGTCCAGCTCAGTCTCCAGACTTAAACCCCATCGAGCTGGTTTGGGATGAACTGGACAGAAAAGTGAAAGTCAAGAAACCTACAAGTGAGACACATTTATGGGAACTTCTGCAACAGACTTGGGAAGAATTTTCTGAAGAATATTTGATTTCTACTGTAAAAAGAACGAGCCACGAGTGTGTTCAGCTGTTATATCTGCCAAAGGTGGACACTTTCATGAATCAAAAGTTCAGAACAGCAGTAAACCACAGTAAACAGTAGAAAAAGTGTGGTGTTCTAAAACTTTTGACCGTTAGTGTATCCAAAGTACAAAAAGAGAAGAAAAAAAAGAAGAAAAAAAAAACATAAGGGCATAAGTGTCTTGAAAAAGTCAATAATTGGACCGCCACTTCTCAGCTGTAGTTGCGCCGTTAACAGTTTCATTGTATAAACTTGTCTGATTTTTGATATCCACTGATCAATGGTCGGTGTCTCAGATTTCAGCCAGTAGATAGTGATCATTTTTCTTGCAGTCATCAGAAGAAGATGCAACAGAAAACACTGATCATGAGAAAGACCATCAGGAAATGTAGCAAAATCCATTTTTATTTCTATTTTATGCCATGTTATAGTGTTGTTCCCTCAAAAAAACATGCCTGAAGAGATTTTAGATGTCATCTGTGCATGTTTCAGTAATTTAGTGATCTCTCCCACACCCTATTCAGTCCCTCCTCATAGTTACCTATAAGGTAACATCTGTTTTTCAAAATAAAACCAAAAATAAAAAAGCGAAAAAAACAACTCTTTTCTTCATTATTTGTCTTCAAACCAAAATGAAAAAAACGGATAACAATGTTTTTCTCAGTTTTCGATTTTTTGTGTTTAAATGAATAATGGAAAAAGGGATAACAGCCATTTCCCTTTATGACATCAAGAATTGCAGTATCAAAATGAAAATTTACTATTACTTTTTCTTCAGTACACATACGAATTCACAAATGTGACTCTATGGTCAAAAATAGGTCATCACTGCACAGGCATTATTTATTTAGAAGAAACACTGATCGAGATGCCGGACTTTTGAGCTGCACACGGACTGAAACAGGACTAAACCGGGAGGACTAAACCAGGACTGAACTAACAGCCGTTATCTGTTTTTTTCCCTCCATTATTCATTTAAACACAAAATCCAAAACCGAAAAACAAACTTTTATAATTTTTTTAAATTTTTCATTTAGAGTTTGGAGACAAATAATGAAGAAAATTGTTGTTTTTTTTCCATTTTCTTATTTTTAGTTTTATTTTGAAAAACAAATGAACAAATGATACACGAATTTCCCACACAACAATTCTCCATAAATGCATAAAAGCATGATACAAAACTGAACACAGCAACTTGACAAACCTGATGCCATGTGCTGTAGTTTCGTTAGCAGGACACAGCCTGATTGTGTTTTGATAGTGCTGTGAAGGGGGAGTGACTTAGCGTGGAGAACAAATGGGGAGGAAGTTTCAGAGTGTCAAAAACAAAAGTCAAAGTTTTAAAGCAAATATAGGATTTTTAGAATAATAAAAAGGTAGCATGATGATCTAATCTTACGTGATAGAATTTAATACCCCACAGAAGTAAAATACCACTTCAAGATTTTGTCCCTGAACACGGATCTTCCAAGTCTTGCGAGCCGTGTGTGTGCTTGAGCGCTGTGACTCTTCGGGGAGTCGGTGACAGGGGCCCGGTGACAGGTGCCGTCTGCTCTGTGGAATAGGCCCTGACAGGTGATTGACACGTCAGGAAACCTTTATATTGCTCCACACACACGGCCATAATCCTGGGAGTAAAGAGAGCTAATGTGCCCATCAATATGTGCGAGATCCAGTGGCCCCGCACCTCTCCACCGGCCCGATATACCACCATCTGCTGCCCTGGCACTGCCGTCTGGACCATTACGGCAGGACCACACCGTATATTCATTTTACAGTTATGATGTTAAAGGGGACGTATGGTGCTAAATCGACTTTTTACAGCTTTTTCACCATGTTATAATGGTTTTCCCTTCTCATTTATCCTCTCAAAGTTGATCTAGACTGACTTGTACATGTTTGTGTAATCTTCAGTACATTCAGACATCACTGCTTTGATCAAATAGGGCTGAGACTCACAGGGTCCCTCACGATTCAATACGATATGACGATACATGGCTCACAATACTCCGATATATTGCTGTTTTTTTAAAGAACCAAATACATTTTAGCAATAATATTTTTTTGCGGTTGGCGGATCAGGTCTTCCAAATCCGAGGCCATGGTTCTTGACCGGAAAAAGGTGGCTTGCCCTTTCCGGGTGGGTGGAGAGTCTTTGCCTCAAGTGGAGGAGTTCAAGTATCTCGGGGTCTTGTTCACGAATGAGGGGAGGACAGAGCGTGAGATTGACAGGCGGATCAGTTCAGCATCGGCAGTGATGCGGTCGCTGTATCGGACTGTTGTGGTGAAGAGGGAGCTGAGCCAAAAGGCAAAGCTCTCGATTTACCGTCAATCTACGTTTCTGCCCTCACCTATGGTCATGAGCTTTGGGTAATGATCGTAAGAACAAGATCGCGGCTGGGCGCTCCCTTAGAGATAGGGTGAGGAGCTCAGTCACACAGGAGGAGCTCGGAGTAGAGCCGCTACTCCTCCACGCCGAGAGGAGCCATCTGAGGTGGCTCGGGCATCTGCTTCAGATGCCTCCTGGACGTCTCGCTCGGGAGGTGTTCTGGGCATGTCCCACTGGGAAGAGATTGGCATGGGAACACCTTGGGGTCCCCCCGGAGGAGCTAGAGGAAGTGTCCAGGGTGATGGAAGTCTTGGGAGTCCCTGCTTAGACTCCTGCCCCCGCGACCCAGCCCCGTATAAGTGAAAGAAAATGAATGGATGGGTGGATGGATATTTCTTTGCTAAACCACTACTTGTGCAAAGTTAATATGACATATCAATGTAAATATCGATGTAAATAAATAAAAACATCGACATAAAAATCATTGGTAGAGCAGTCAGAATCACGGATGAATGCTGTTGTTACGTCCTTGGGCAATACACTTAACCCACTCACCCCTTGAGTCGGCGTACACAGGTGTATGAATGTGTGTGAATCGCCTTGATGTAAAGTGCTTTGAGTGTCTTGAAGGTGGAAAAGAGCTATATAAAAATGTGTGACCACATAATCGTTTTTCTTCTCATTTACCCTCTCTCAGAATTGATTTAGAGTGATTTGTGCATGTTTGAGCAATCTTCTGTATATTCAAACATCAACTAGGGCTGGGACTCATGGGGTCCCTCACGATTTGATATTCTGTGACATAGTGCTGTTTTTTAAAGAACGAAATACATTTTAGCAACGATATTTCTTTGTTAAACCATTACTTGTGCAGTTAGAACGACATATCATCAAAACAGAGTGTACTGCATAAACAAGTTTCCTTCATAAAGCAAAACTGTAGTGTAGTCATAAAAAGAAAAACACCAAAAGAAACCAAAATAGCGATATATAGATACAGCAGCCCATAATAATGATACTGTATCACCAAATGAAGTATCACAGTATATCAATATTTCAATATTTTTGCATACTAGGGATGTAATGATATCCAAATTATATGTATTATATATATGTGATATGCATCTCACAGTACAATATTTATTGCGATATTTTGAAGAAGCTAATGTAATTGTAGATAGGCCACTTTTTTGCTTTTAAAATACCTTGACAAGATGTTGGTGTGAATTATTTCTGTCATAATCTCAAGAATTTAAGTAAAAACATATCTCTTCATGTTGTCTGCACTGAAATGAATCATGGGAAATGTAGTTCCCTATGTTTATAAGCTTTTCCTACTATAAAACCATGCATTTAAGCAAAGAAACTAGTGATTTGATATATCGTGACAGCCCCTGATATTATTGTGAGACTTTTGACGATACAATATCACAATATTTTGGTTATTCTTACATCCCTAATGATCAACCCCCACTTTCACCACCTCCACACAGCCACTGCTCTGTACTTCGGTCTCCAATTTTATTTACTTAAACGGTGATACACAGGATTCAGTATTGTGTAACCATTTTGGCACAAATGAAAAAAAAAAAAAGGTGTTGCTCTCCAGCATAATCAGCAGCTATTCAAAAAAGCATTTGATGGAAACCTCCACTAGAAAGTTACACACTGCACCTTTTAGCAACTTCCTTTTGATGCAAATGAAAGAAAGAATCCGGTCTGACTGGATAATATAATGAAGAAAAAGTCAACTTTTTCATGTAAAAAGTCCTTTGAAAATGTGAACAAATAAATCAATATTTCCACTGCCAGAAGTTAACATTTGTTTGGAGCATTCGTTTTCATATCTGAAGACAAAGATTAGAGGTAATGTAAAAACGAAATCAAAGAAGTGAATGACAAACAATGCGGTTTTGGTAACACGTCTCTACAAAACATAATGATAAGCTTTAGTACTTTCTAATGACCAGCAGCCTGTTCGATGGGATAAAGAATGGAGAGCCTTGTGGTGCCATTCCCTGCTCTCGTCTTAATATGTCATTGAGAGATGTTAGAGACGTTTCATGGTCAATACAAATGAGATCGCTGTGAAAATGTGATAAACTGAATGTTCCTGTTTTGAAAGGAGATGAATCATTAATATGCCTGTGACCTTCCACCAAATGAAAAAAACATCACTCATTTATGAATCCTTTTAATAGTCATAAAAAACTAATTTCGCCCCAGTGTCGAGCAACGCAAACTGACAGGAGACGGTAAAAAAGGCACAAAATAAACATGTAAATGAACTCCAACACACCACCGAATGAACCTCCATCAAAAATGTAATAACTGTGAGAAAATACTTTACACAGTCTAAGTGGATCTTTTAAATTGAGGTCTTATGTAACTGTGAATTCTTCTTAAATGGCTCTGTCTTTTTGGGTAAGTCTGGCTGGTGTTATATTGTATATATATGACAAACGTTTTGAGTTTTCTCACAATTTCTGATTCTAGTTTTTGTAGGGCTGGGCACGTTAATGGGTTAATTTTGCATTGACTAATTAATTCATTATCGCGGACAATTTTTTTTCCCCCTTTAATGCAGTTTTTATTATTTATTGTTAATGTTATTTGCTCACTGGCTTTTATTTTGAAAAAGTCCATGGTGAGCGAGCCTAAAATGTTGCTTACTGCTGCGGTGCTCACAGTAAACAGAGAGAAAGAAAGCGAGATAAACAAACACGGAGAAGGGTAAGGAACTTCTACAAGGCCATTTTCATTTTAAAGTTCTTCCAGACGGCGCAGTTGACACAGCCAAAGTCATTTGTAACACTGCAACACTGAATTGTCTTATCACCGGAGTTTCACAAGTCTGAAATATCACTTAAATGCAACACACTCTGTTGATGCCGGAAAAACATTCAATGAAACAAGTGGCGCGAGGCTTCAGTCGACCACGTGAGATGCAACGTGTCGGGCCAGTGTTGGGAAGGTTACTTTTAAAATGTATTCCCCTACAGATTACAGATTACATACCCCAAAATGTAGTTTGTAACGTAATCCATTAAATTACTTAAAGTGAGTAACGTAATCTGAATACTTTGGATTATTTGATATTGTCATGTTTTTTAAAACTACATGGATGTAGCAACCACATCCTGAAAATTCTTGTCTGTTCTCTTCAAATTGTCTGTTGAGCCCAAGTCTCCATGAATAAGCAACTGTTTGCTGTAAAGTAGCAAAGACTAGGAAATCTGAACATAATAACTTTTGTCTGCTTAAAGACAATAAAAAGCCCAGACTCTCCTTAAGCATCTGTGGAACAGTCTTCCACTGACCCTGAAAGAATGCCCTACATACAGCTCTTTTAAAGCTCAAACTAAAACTTGGTTATGGTCAAATCAAACATGTACACATGTATAACTGCACTGTGATTTTAATTGTTTTTCTATGTGCAATGTATGGGAACTGTGCAATGTATGGAACTATATAATGAGTGGAGTGTGTGCAATTTTTTTAGTGTCTGGCCCCCTGTGACCCCAGCCCTTGGGACAACGGATGGAAATTAGCCTTAGGCTACAATCCGGTGTGTTTACATTCATGTTGTCATGTTTGTTCATTAACATGCTCTGTCCTAATCAAATAAATAAATAAATAAATAAATAATTATTATTATTGATAGAGAAATGCTTTATATATGAGATAATTGGTTTTAGTCCTGGTTTAGTCCTGGTTTAGTCCTGGACTGGGTTAGTCCCGGTTTTAGTCCTGGTGTTAGTTCTGATTTAGACGGGAGGACGGGGGTGTCCGCGCAGTAACTACAGAAGGAGACGTGGTCCGCGCGTTCTCAGGTTGATGACGATGATGAAGGTGTTGTGTTTGTGTTTGTGTGTGTGTGTGTTTGTGTGTGTTGTGTGTGTTTGTGTGTGTTTGTGTTGTGTTTGTGTGTGTGTGTGTGTTTGTGTGCGCGTCCCCTCATGTGGCAGGTCACTGTAGGACTGTAGAGCAGACATCATGAGTCTATGCAGTTTGTTTTCACCAGTGCCAGTAGCTCCAGTTTGACATTTAAGTTGTAGGCGATTTTATAGTTGTTATTTTTTTAAATATATCTCACGTTGGGAGAAGAATTTCCAAGACACGAATGCATTTTTACCTGAGCACTGCTGGCTCTGTTCTACTGGCTCTTCAACCATGTCCATTGTGTGATTGACCCTGCCAACGTTAACATGACGTTTACGTCGCTCTTACTGCCGCGTTTCCGGCAATGAGTGGAATTACCGAAATAAAAATAAATAAATAAATGAGATGTAGCACAAAATGTGAAAACAGGAAAATACCACCTTGTAATCCACTTATTTCAGCAAAGTAACTGTAATCCAATTACCACTCATTGAAACAGTAACTGTAACCGAATACAGTTACTCATAATTTGTACTCTGATTATGTAACACCGGTACATGTAATCTGTTACTCCCCAATACTGTCAGGGGCACCACCGCACAGCCTGTCGCTCTTCGTTGCAACTCACCCCCACACCCCCTACTCCTACCCCTAGTCTTACTTTTTTTCCACGAGAAACCGTTGCCAGAGATCGCATTCTTAATAATAAATTACACTGAATACTTTATTTTACTGCTGCTGATCACATGCACTTTACTTTTGAATTCAATTAATTAAGTCAAACTCTAGGAACTGACAAACTGCACTGAAATTGGTTCTTTTTTTGAGCAAGATTCTCCAAAGGATGAAATATAAACATGGACTTTACAGACTAGTGCCCTGCTACTGAATAAAGAACTGCTCCTTGCACAATAGATGTATGGCACTTTTGTTTACATTTCTAATATGCTACTTTTGAATTCATTAATTGGTTTTGAGTATAACATGCGATTAATTAGGATTAATCACAGGAACCCATGCGATTAATGCAATTTTTTATTTTTGCCCAGCCCTAATTTTTTTTGTATTGTTTAAAACTTATAAAATTGCCAGAACACACAACTTATAGCTAAATGTATTCTTCCAAAGTCTGAATTCTGCTCCAAACTACAAGCTTTTGATGACAGACCTCCAGCTAAATTAAGTATGCGTAGTACTTTCTCCTGCAAATTGGTGTAATTCTACTACTATAATCTCAAGAACACCAGGTGGCATTGTGATACTGATTTCAAATGAGCTTTATTAAAAGGTGTGGTGGTTCTGTCAAAGCTTTGACAAATGCACCTGTCTGAATGGCTCCATGTATTCCACACCCTCCACTTCAAATATATTTCAATATCCCCCGGTCCCCCGCTGTGGATATACTGCATATATATGCTGCCTTTGGTGACAGAAGGACACCACTGCATTTGATCAGGCCTCAGCACCATTCACCGCAAAAGTGATGGAAATTAGCTGAAGGAGGCAGACTTTTGGAGCGTTTAATGAACTTTTAAGGTCTCATAATCAAAAACATACCTGGGGCTGTAGTTTGCTTAAAGTGGCGCTAAACATCTAAACTCCTTTCACAGCCACATTTCAAACAGAGCTGCTAACCTGGAGTAGCACCTGGACGACTAAAGGAGAGAGGGAGTGAGGGAGGAGCGGGGTCTGGAGGTATAAGGAACAGTGTGATTGGTCGAACATGTGTCCTCACTTCAAACTCTGCCCCCTGTGATCAGAAACACCTCACTTCAACAGAGTGACAGTCCTGTGTGGTGTCAGACAGCACTTCAAACCGCAACGGCCTCTGGTGGCAGCACACGGTCTCTTTTTGCCTGGGCGTATTTGCAGCTTTGTGTTCAAAAACAGTTTGCACAAAACATGACCAAAAAAACAAGGTACGTAACAACTAATAAATGTAATAAGTCTGCAGTGTAACATAAAAAAAACTGTCCATAAATGAAGCCAGAACTCAAACAAAGATCAACACTCTGAGCTTGAATCATCTTTTTTACAGCATTGTGTGACAACTGCTTCCATTTTTACTCTGTTTTCTGATCTATGTTATAATGTTTCCTCATCAAAAACCCACCACCATGTTTAACACACAAACCTGCATATTTAGTTTTTCTCTCAAACTGAAAACACTCTGTTCAACCTTGTAATGTCATGTGGTGATACGAGAAGTGCTCCACTGTGTTTCTAAACTCCATACACCTTCCGTAGAGTCATTTGGATAATTTCAGCCTTGGAATTGCCGATCTCTACTACACAAAAGGTAAAAGGTAGACGTTAACTTTAAAACTACATCTTCATGACAGCACAAGGTGGAACAGAGCATTTTGAGCTTAGGAGATGTACTCCCCTGCACTCCTGCAAGACTTGACACAAAATACTGCAGCGTGGGACACATTTTGAAAGCTCATTGGAGCCGTGGGAGGGAGTGGGACTGCACAATGCGGGAACGGGCGGGAAGGATGATAAACTGCTGTCCCACAAACTAAATATGAGTGTAAAGTAAAATATAAAAATGATTAATGTATGCCTATTATACATAATTTGTGTTGGATATTTTATTTGGCATTAATAAAAATATTTTAAGCAGCTGTTACAGCCCCAGGCCTTCAACTGTAATTTGTTTTGTGTGCTCTAAATTATTTTGCTTGTCTGTCCTGGATCTTCCTGTCGCCCTTGTTCGTGATTGGTGGATTCCCTTTACACCTGGCCAATCCTGCCCCTCCTCCAGACTCCTCCCCCTATTTAAGGAGATTGTCAGCACCTGTTTGGGGCTGCTGGCCTTGGTGACCAGTCGGCCATTTTGTGTTTGTGTTTGTGTGCGTGTCTACGTCTGTAGTTTAGTTCTGTTTTGTGCCTTTTCTCAATTTGGTCACTCGATTCTGTTCATTAGCTTATGTGGTTTAATTTGGGGAACTTGTGTTTTAGTTTTGTGGGTGTCCCTTAGTGAACCACTCGTTTGTGTAAGCGTGTGACCCGTTTCATGGCACAAAACACAAAGTCTGTTGTTTTGTTTCTTAGGCTGCGTTCAGACTGCAGTGTGAAGTGACCCAAATCTGATTTTTTGGCCCCTATGTGACCTGTATCTGATCTTTTAATGACAGTCTGAACGGCACAGATCCGATTTTTCAAATGCGACCCAGGCCACTTGGATATGTGGTCCTAAAACCGATACATATCTGATCTTTTGACATGCGACTTCAGTGTGAACGGCCAAAGCGCATTCATCTGACCTACACGTTATCAAAAAGCCACAAACATCACTATTCTGAGCTGAAGTAGATGAAAATTGTTAATGAACTCCGTGTCACTGAAGCGAAACACATTGCCACTCACCACTCTAGGCTACTTCTCCGCATCCACACGTTCCTTTCAACGGACGTTGCTGCCGCTGTACCACAAAATGCCACGGCCAAAAACCTCGTCCTTCTCCTTCTGAATCTCCTCTTTAAAACAAGTAAGTTTTTCATGTTGTGGCTCCGGTACGAGAGGAACTTTAAAATCTCCAGGTGCTCAATGCTCGTGTCCATGTTTGGACAACTTCCGTTAACACAGAGCACGCTCGCTGCGGTTGACGTCATCGTGTCCTCCAGTGCGCATGCGGGACACTTTCGGGCCGTTTTATGTTCACACAGCTGATTCACATACAAGTCGCATTTAATTGGAAATGTGAACGACTTCGCAAAAACATCGGATTTCACACAAAAAATCGGAATTGAGCGTTAAGCCCTGCAGTCTGAACGGAGCCTTCGTTTAGAGTATTCTCTATATATTTTAGTCTGTTTTGTTAATTTACTTTTTACAACCCTCTTAAATAATTTCATTTAACATCTTGGGGTTTTTTGTTACTTCCCTCACCCCAAGCGAGCTGGGTCGTAACAGCAGCCTAAATTTGCGGATGTGTCTAATCTCGTGAACATTTTAGACTCCTTTCTGCTTCTCCGTGTTTGATAGAGCTTAAGAAAGCGAACGTTCCCATCTTGCGGGATTTGTGGGCTGGAGCGAGATGAAATATCATAGATGCGGGCAGGAGCGGGAATGAAAATTACAATTCTTTGCGGGCGCGGGCGGGAACGGGACTGAAAATTCTGACCCACGCAGACCTCTAATGTAGGCAGAATAATAATAAAGGATTAATATCATGTGTGAATGAACCAAAATGCAACTCCAGGTATGTTTACGATGAAGCAACAGCATTATAACATTTCTAACAGCTCATCAGAGTTCATTTTATGTAATATTGGACCTTTAAGTAGGACCACACTCCTCACAAACCATTACAATTCTGCCCAACCGCACAAGTGTCCGACCCGGGAGCAATTAACGTGGGAGTGTGTCTGACGGAGCGAGGGCCTTCGTGACTGACTCCTCCGCTACCGGACCCGACCGCCGACCGCCAACCAGCGCACCGGCCCCCCCTCCTGCCCGCCCCTGCCACCCGCCCGCCGCCCCCCCCCAGACGCTTCATTTCATCACAGATAATGAGGCGCACAAATCTTACTTTACAAGCCCGCTGTCACCGAGCAGAGACCCGGCCCGAGCAGCCCGATTAATTAGGCCAAGACAGAAGTAAAATAGAACTCCGCTGTGGTGTTAGATGAGGTCACTGGGCCGGACGTGCTTGGACAGGCGCTGGCGGTTGTGGCGGTGGCGGCGGGTTATAGGAGGGGGGGGTGTTTGCGTTGCCATGGAGACTCTCGGACGCAAAGGTGAGAGGAGATGTTGTACGTACACCCCGTTTTTTTAAATTGCGAGAGTCACATGAAATCTATACAGGCAATCTCAGTGATCCGTGGGTTTCAGAGGGAGGGAAAATGAGCACCGTTGACGTGGCAATAAGCGATTCAAAAGAAAATGCCGTCTTATTTTGAATAGTAAAAGACGTTCTTGGAATTTAAAGTGCTCAAAATGGTGCTTAAGAACAGGAAACCGAAACCCATGAATGTTAAGTTTTGGAAAAAGAGCCGTAATGGTTTATGTTTAGTTAAAGGTGCATTGTTGGTCCATCAAATGCTTTTCTCCATGGAGATGTCACTGCTTCGTCTGGAATTTTTCACAGTATTTAACATTTCTATCTTCACGGAGACCAAACCATACCAAATTACAGGTCAGATCTGTGGAGAGGAGACCCCACTCACAGTCAGAATGTCTGTTTTTCTCGATATTTTTGAGCTATAAAACCACCACCATTAATAAATGTAAGGTTGAACTGTTTAAAGTTACACTGTGGAACATTCCAGGAAGAGCAATGACATCTCCTTAGAAACAAGCAGGTGAAAAAGTGGAAAAGTTACACAATGCACCTTTTAGCTTTATGAGTCTTTTTGTGTGGAGTTTGCATGTTTTTGTGCTTCTTTTTTCTCCTATGACAAAATAAATAAATAAATTATAATAAATGTTGTTACCCGTTGTATAGAAATAAATAGAAACAATGAAATGAATTAGTTAAATACAAAATAAAATAACTTAAATCTAATCTAATTTAATTATTCTAAAAGAAAAAGGGAAAGATACAGAACTCGTCGCTTTTTTACTTCTCCCTCACTTATTTTTATTTGTTTTCTATTGTTTGTTTTTTTCCTTTTGTGTTTATTATTATAAAAAATGTATTGTTTAATCATTTATTAATGTTTTGTCTTGTCTATGGTTGCAATTTAACCAAAAACTGAACCTGTCAAGCCATCTGTCAAGTCACTAAATTAATCACAAGGTGGTGATGGACCCTATATACACAAGCTTCCCAGCTTCCTTGGGAGTCCATGTTTTTTTCACAGTTAAGACATATGGTCATACATAATATATATGTCAAGTGTATGTACATATTTACATCTATGTATCAATGTGTGCCTTGGGGGATGATAATTTTAAATTGTGAAATTGTAAAATAAAACCGAATTTAACAAATCGCTGCTATTTGGTTGTGACATATGTAATGCGCCAAATCCCGTAGGAAGAAGGGCAATAACGTCTTCACCAAACATCCTTTGTTCCGGCTTTAAATCCTCGATCTCAGGAATCGTTGCCAACACAGAACGTATGTCTTCGTCTACATCCATCTCGACCGCTTTGTTTACTGTTGTGCTGTACCACAGAAGGGACCCAGACAGGCGCTTGAGTTTGACGTCATGGCTTCACAGCTCTTCACTGATGGGCCAGTGCGCAGTCTACAGTTTGCGGGATTCTTGTAAACCATCAAGTGTATTCTGATTCCTGACCTAGTCGCTGGAGAGAAATGAATTTGAGCAACGGCAATCCAGGAGGCAAGCAACATCTTCAGAGACATAAAGCAAGTGGCAAACCCTCTGCTAGGAAAGTTACATGGCGCTTCTATAAATAAAACTATTTTAATAACTTTAATAATACTACAATTTTGACAAGACAAAAACATACCCTTCAATATCGAGTGTGGGTGATTGTAGAGAATCTGAGGCACTCTAATTGGTTAAAAGTCCTTCATTACCTGATTTTTAACGATGGCATATTTCCAAACCCAGAAGCGCTCTCAAGTATTGTTTTTACTACCATTTTGATGTTTAATCTGGATCCTGGAATAGTTCTGTTTTGTACACCTCGCATCACAAGATAAAAAAAAAAGACTAAGCGTTTTGCCCGGACTCTTTTGTGCTTCGGCTTCTCGGGTTCATTAAAGTCCAGACAAGTTTAACCGGGTGCACTCTGCCAGACAGTTACTTTCCTACAGTCTGTGGATTAGTCACCGTACAGCTCCATTATCTCACACGAGGCGTTGTGTGTTTGCGTTGCCATGGCGACCCGCTCTCCTCCGCCGCAGAGGTGAACGCTCAGAGCAGGTGTTCAACTTCCATCACTCGGCGGATCAAACCCAACGCCTCTCTGAATCGAAGCGCTTCCACTGTTTTGGAAATTAATGAACTTCACCGCCCCCGCAAAATGTCTCGCCCGCTAGCTCGTCTCACCTCCATGTTTGCGCTGTAATAAGAACAAATAAAGAAGTCCGCCATGTTTGAATAAGCGTAATGCCACACAAGAGAGCGGCCCCAGAGTATAATTAAGTAATAAAGCCAGGCGGGATGAAAGTGAAATGCTTCCGTTCCAGGAGCCAAGCGCGGGGCAGGGGAGGTCGAGCGTGTGGGCGCCCTTCTAAAGATGGCCGCCGATGTGTTTGCTAAACAAGCTGCAGTCCCTCATGACTCGCCAATTTTATATAAGATTATTACATGTTTAGAATTGAAGGATTTTATACAAGAATGAACAGAACTGAGGAAGGAACTTTTGATTTATGGTAGTAAATCGCCGGTGCCAATTTTTTTCCTCTAAATGCCAATAAACCCCCTGTTCTGTGATGGTACTGCTGAATATCATATAAAGTAATTTGAGTCAACAATGCAGTCATTCTCTGGGGGTGTTATGTTTACTATATTTTGTTTTTTGCTTGCTAAATTACGCCATTTAGAGGCCGCTTTAATTTATTGTAAATTCCGGACTATTGAGCGCACCTGAACATAAGCCACATCAACTAAATTTTAACAAAATTTAAAAATTGTACATATATAGGTCGTACCTGAATATAAGCCGCAGGTGTACACGTCTTCAAGAAAGTTCAGGTCGTCTGCTTTTAACGTCTCTGAAAGCTTTTGCCGTCTTTTTGCATTGAGTCAGTTCGTCGCGCTGCCGTTGCCAAAATCTCACCATCGACTCACTGATGCCGTGCCAGATTGACAGCCACATCAATCGCCGTTAAATTAAAAGCTGCATCATCTTTATTTCTGCGTGTGTTTTCCGTGAGGAGGTTGTGTGTATGAAGCGCAAAATAACTGTTCAAAACACAATCAAACGAGCATTTTCCTCGACACATCACCCCGTCTCTCCCCGTGCTCTACTGCACATGTCTCCTGTAGAAAGAGCCTCTGTCCTGTCTGTATCATGTCAGGGGCTTGGAGGATTTCAGCAGATTTCAGACTCTCTCGGGGGCGGGGTTAGTTCTGTCAATCAAGTATGAGTGGATGTCCGGCTATTGAAGCTTGAGACGTTTCTTCTTGTCATTTACACATAAGGGTAAGACGTATCCCCCTCACTAATGTTCCTTTTGCATCATAACTTATTTTATCACTCAATGATAAACTATTTGAGTGCACTGACAATATCGCAGGCTAGTGTCGCAACTTCATGTGAACCCTAGATCCATGTGTAAACTGCACAGACAGTGGCGTTTTCTGCATGTATCCGCTGTGTTGCCAAACTATAAACCGTATATATGAATGGACAATGTACCAAACAAAGAATCCGTCCATATATCCGCCGCATCGTTTTATTAGCCGCAGAGTTCAAAATGTGAGAAAAAAGTAGCGGCTTATAGTCCAGAATTTACGGTACTCTTTTCGTAATAATAGTAAAAGAACAACGTCAGACAGGAAGTTGTTGTTCAGGCCTCACTTCAGCAAAATGTCTGCTCTTCTGGTTTGGTGTTTCCTTTTGGTGTTTGTTTAAGCATCGTCTGTAAATATTACATTTTAAAACATAATTATACACCTGTAATTTTGCCTTTTATAATTGACATGTATGAGTCAACATGGTTTTGGTCCACCATCATTATGTAAATGTGTCCGCTATTCATATGCTAATTGCTAACGATGCTAATAGTGATGCTAACTTCTTAAATTCACTGCCTGAAACTTTAACTCTTGGCGCTATTTATAATTTGTAAACATTATCTGGCACCAACAGCCATTAACAGCCATTTCTGTGTTTATTGTTGCAGTTTCACAAAAGTTTGAACCGTAAATTTCACCAAAGTTATCCGCCGTCTGTGAAGTTTATTCTGGGCCCATGTTTAGCTGTTTGGATCGCTAGTGCGGCATCTAGCGCGGCCATTTACAGGGGGAGGCTTTCAAACAGCTTTGTAGTCCGTGTAGAACTTATTTGCGGTCTAGATCGGCAGCTCCAGGCAAAATAATAAAATCCAAATGATGATGGCGGCGCCCACAGCAAATTAGGTCGCATATTGGTTGCGTGATTGACAGGTGGATTAGCCAATCAGGGACACACATGGTCTGTCAATCAAGACTCACAAATATGGCTGATTACGAGGAAAAAAGATAAGAAAAAAACACTGAAAGGACTGAAAAACATCTCAGATAAGTTAAGAACTAAACTCTGTTAATCTGATGTGGCAGAAATGACATTCTTCTTGGAAATGATGGGTGACCAATAAGCTCCTTCTTTCACATGTCACTAAAAAAAACTAATCTGACTGCATAATAACCTTTCATCATCTTGAGACATGGGGGGAGTAGTGATCAGACTGGTTTTAATCTGTATAAAAATAATAAAGAGAGGATTTTTAACGATAGCATGAAGCGCCCTCAAGTATTGTTTTTACCATTTTGATGTTTAATATGGATTTTGGAATAGTTCTGTTTTGTACACCTAGCGTCACAAGATAAAAAAAAAAAACACTAAACGTTTTACCGGGCCTCTTTTGTGCTTCTCGGATTCATTAAAGTCCAGACAAGTTAATATGGTTGCTTACGAGGAAAGAAGACAGAAAAAAAAAACTGACTGAAAAACATCTCGGACGAACGAAGCACTAAACTCTGTTAATCTGAGGTGGAAGAAATGTTATTTTGCATGTAAATGATGGGTGACCAATGAGCTTCTTCGTTTCATCGCATTTATTCATTTGTTTGAGCCAGGTACAACAAAAATTAAAAAACAAATTCTTTCACACGCATCGCTGAAAAAACAAATCTAACTGCATGATCACTTTTGATCAGACTTGAGACCTGGGGGGATCAGACTGGTATCAATCTGTATAAAAAAATACAGAGAGATTTTTAACGATAGCATGAAGCATTCTCAAGTATTAATTTTACTACAATTTTGATGTTTAATCTGGATCCTGGAAATCTTCTATTTTGTACACCTAGCATCGCAAGATAAAAAAGACTAAACATTTAAGACAGCTTCTTTTGTGCTTCGGCTTCTTGTGTTCATTAATGTCTAGACAAGTTACTTATGAGGAAAGCAGAGAGGAAAAAACACTGGAAAGAATGAAAAACATCTCAGACGAACGAAGCACTAAACTCTGTTAATCTGAGGTGGGAGAAATGTTATTTTGCTTGTAAATGATGGGTGACCAATGAGCTCCTTCTTTCACACGTGTCACTAAAAAAACAAATCTAATTCCATGATCACCTTTGGGAGAGTGGTGAGCAGACTGGTATCAATCTGTATACATACAAAAAAAAAAAAAAAAACAACAACCCTCAAATATTGTTTTTACCGTAAAATAGAAAAATGATGGCAGAGGCACTCCGATTTGTTATTAAAAGTCACGCCAACGCATTTCGACTATTTGGTCTTCATCAGGGCTAATTGAGTAAGCAGCAGGTGTGACTATTTATAGGGGTTGCAAACCAAAACATGTGATAGTGTTATTTCTATTGTTTTTATCATTTTGATGTTTAATCTGGATCCTGGTATAGTTCTGTTTTGTACACCTCGAATCACAAGATAAAAAAAAGACTAAACGTTTTACCGGGCCTCTTTTGTGCTTCGGCTTCTCGGATACATTAAAGTCCAGACAAGTTAATATTGTTGCTTACGAGGAAAGAAGACAGGCAAAAACACTGGAAAGACTGAAAAACATCTCAGTTGAGCGAAGCACTAAACTCTGTTAATCTGAGGTGGGAGAAATGTTATTTTGCATGTAAATGATGGGTGACCAATGAGCTTCTTCGTTTCATTGCATTTATTCATTTGTTTGAGCCAGGTACAACAAAAATTCCAAAACAAATTCTTTCACATGCATCACTGAAAAAACAAATCTAACTGCATGATCACTTTTGATCAGACTTGAGACCTGGGGGAGGAGTGGTGATCAGACTGGTATCAATCTGTATAAAAAAATACAGAGAGATTTTTAATGATCGCATGAAGCGTTCAAGAATTGTTTTTACTACCATTTTGACGTTTAATCTGGATCCTGGAATAATTCTATTTTGTACTATTTTTTTGTGCTTCAGCTCCAGTTCATGAAAGACCAGACAAGTTAATATGGTTGCTTAACAGGAGAGAAGACAGGAAAAAAAAACACTGGAAGGACTAAAAAACATCTCAGACGAACAAAACACTAAGCTCTTCTTCTTTCACATGCATCACTAAAAAAACAAATCTGACTTCATAATCACTTTGGTCAGATTTAAGACATGGGGGGGAGGGGGGAGCAGACTGGTATCAATCTGTATAAAAAAAATAAAGAGAGGATTTTAACGATAGCATGAAGCGCTCTCAAGCATTGTTTTTACCATTTTGATGTTTAATATAGATCCTGGAATAGTTCTGTTTTGTACACCTAGCATCACAAGAAAAAAAAAAAAAGACTAAACGTTTTACCTGGCCTCTTTTGTGCTTCGGCTTCTCAGATTCATTAAAGTCCAGACAAGTTAATACGGTTGCTTACGAGGAAAGAAAATAGGAAAAAACACTGGAAAGACTGAAAAACATTTCAGTTGAGCGAAGCACTAAACTCTGTTAATCTGAGGTTGGAGAAATGTTATTTTGTTTGTAAACGATGGGTGACCAATGAGCTTCTTCTTTCACATGCATCACTAAAAAAGCTAATCTGACTGAATGATCACCTTTAGGGGAGTGGTGACCAGACTGGTATCAAGCTGTATATAAAAATAAAAAAATACAGAGATTTGATATCAATCTGGATTTGCTAGGCTTAACTTCACCAATACTACAGCTGCGTTCAGACTGCCGCCTGAAGTGACCCAAATCTGATTTTTTTGACCCCTATGTGACCTGTATCTGATCTTTTAATGACAGTCTGAACGACAAAGATCAGATTTTTTCAAATGCGACCCAGGCCACTTCGATATGTGGTCCTGAAACCGATACATATCCGATCTTTTGACATGCGACTTCAGTGTGAACGGCCAAAACGCATTCATCCGACCTACATGTTATCAACAAGCCACAAAGTCACTATTCTGCGCTGAAGTAGGCGAAAATTGTTAATGAACTCCGTGTCACTGAAGTGAAGCACATCACCACTCACCACTCTTGGCTACGTCTCCTCATCCACACGTTCCTTTCAACAGACGTCGTTGCCGCTGTCCCACAAAACACCACGACCAAAAACCTCGTCCTTCTCCTTCTCAATCTCCTCCTTAAAACAAGTAAGTTGTTCATGTTCTGGCTCCGGTACGAGAGGAACTTTAAAATCGCCAGGTGTTCAATGCTCGCGTCCATGTTTGGACACCTCCCGTAAACACAGAGCACGCTCGCTGCGGTTGACGTCATCGTGTCTCCAGTGCACATGCGGGACACTTTTGGGCCGTTTAATGTTCACACTGGAGATCACATACAAGTCGTATTTAATTGGAAACGTGAACGACCTCGCAAAAACATTGGATTTCACCAAAAAATCTGAATTTGAGCGTTAAGCCCTGCAGTCTGAACATAGCCTAAGTTAACTTTTTCTTAACGTCACACATTGCACCTTTAATGTTGAGAATCGTATCGCTTCGCCTGATATAATTTAATAAAACATAAATGGCGGAAAAACAGTGCGACATATCTGCTCAAAAATTACCGTCTGCTCAGATTCTTAAAAGACATTTTGGTCAATCTCCTGCGCCGAGAGATTTTCATTCAATTAAAATAAAAACGGGCAGGGAGCGAGACGGGAGCGAGACGCCGAAAATGGGGAACAATTAGCTGGAAGGTCGTCGGAGCTGAGAGGAGCCGTGGGAAATAGTCTACAACAGCGAGTCCTGGGCTCTAAACCCATTCAATTACATCTCAATCTATGGAGGCTGCGGGGAAGGGCGCGTGGTAGATTAGCCGGGCTTTGGTAACACTATCCATTAGGAGTGACGGCGGTTTGTGGCCATAATCAGGGGGAATCATAGCGACTGGAGCCTTATCTGGGCCTCTCATTAGGAGATCTTAATTTTGCGCAGCCTGTTGGTCGCGAGCGTAGTGTACGGCGTGTAAATGAGTTCCCTCCATCAGTCAGGACGAGGACAAAGCCCAGCGTGAGGCAGCTCGGAGGCTCGGAGGGAGAGGCATCCGTGCGTGTCTCTCTATAAATAAACACACATCTATTAGCTCTGTGGATCTCCCGCTTCTGTAACTGGGAACTGCAGTCTGTCTGTTACAGCTTTCCAAGATAATACACAACTCAACTTTGTCGTTTAAACCTAAGAAATAATTCGCTTTTTGAATTGATTTCGAGAAACTTAGACATCGTAATATATTATAATAAAACTAAAAATACTAATGATAATAATTCATTCAAAATAAGGAGCAAAAATACAAAGACTGGTGTCAAATAAAGCACAAATATTTAAAAGTATATGTACAAGAAAAGAAAAAAATAGAAATAAAGTAATAAAAATATGTCCCAGTTATATACAAGATACAGTTGTAGGGAGTATTATCTGTTACATAAGGGTGAGTTGTACAGTTGTAGGGAGTATTATCTGTTACATAAGGTGAGTTGTTGTACAGTTGTAGGAGTATTATCTGTTACATAAGGGTGAGTTGTTGTACAGTTGTAGGGAGTATTATCTGTTACATAAGGGTGAGTTGTTGTACAGTTGTAGGGAGTATTATCTGTTACATAAGGGTGAGTTGTTGTACAGTTGTAGGGAGTATTATCTGTTACATAAGGGTGAGTTGTTGTACAGTTGTAGGGAGTATTATCTGTTACATAAGGGTGAGTTGTTGTACAGTTGTAGGGAGTATTATCTGTTACATAAGGGTGAGTTGTTGTACAGTTGTAGGGAGTATTATCTGTTACATAAGGGTGAGTTGTTGTGTACAGTTGTAGGGAGTATTATCTGTTACATAAGGTGAGTTGTTGTACAGTTGTAGGGAGTATTATCTGTTACATAAGGGTGAGTTGTTGTACAGTTGTAGGGAGTATTATCTGTTACATAAGGGTGAGTTGTTGTACAGTTGTAGGGAGTATTATCTGTTACATAAGGGTGAGTTGTTGTACAGTTGTAGGGAGTATTATCTGTTACATAAGGGTGAGTTGTTGTACAGTTGTAGGGAGTATTATCTGTTACATAAGGTGAGTTGTTGTACAGTTGTAGGGAGTATTATCTGTTACATAAGGGTGAGTTGTTGTACAGTTGTAGGGAGTATTATCTGTTACATAAGGGTGAGTTGTACAGTTGTAGGGAGTATTATCTGTTACATAAAGGTGAGTTGTTGTACAGTTGTAGGGAGTATTATCTGTTACATAAGGGTGAGTTGTTGTACAGTTGTAGGGAGTATTATCTGTTACATAAGGGTGAGTTGTTGTACAGTTGTAGGGAGTATTATCTGTTACATAAGGTGAGTTGTTGTACAGTTGTAGGGAGTATTATCTGTTACATAAGGTGAGTTGTTGTACAGTTGTAGGGAGTATTATCTGTTACATAATGTTGTACAGTTGTAGGGAGTATTATCAAGCAGATCTGACCCAGTGAAGATTGGATTTGACGAACCCTTCACCAGTACACAATGCACCTTTAAAAAACATAAATTGCTGATCACAATCACAAGTCAGAAAAAAATCATAATTCGATATTATTTTACCTGGAGAATAACTAAGATTTCAACTACAATACAAAAAATGTTCTACCAATAAAAGAAACTACAAACACATTCCATTTAAAACCTTTCAGATGTTTTCAACAATATACACATTTTTCTATTGTATTGTTTCATTCTCTTGAGGCCAAATACTATCTGTTTTTTTTTTAAATTCATGTTTATTTCATTTGAATTAGAATTGTACAATTTATTTTATAGTTTTAACAATTTTTAGCTTTATATATTCTAATGTTTTGTTTTTTTAGTTGTTTTTATTTAGGATTCTTTTATTTAGGACTGTGTTTACTGTCTTAATGGTTTTTTTTTAATAAAATGTGCTATATAAATAAAGTGGATTGGATTGGACTGAATTATAAAGCGTTTTAATGTCCGATAATCAGGAAGTGCTTGTTAGCATGCTAGCTTTTAGTTTTACCATGACGGTAGTGATGGGCAAATGAGACGGAGCTCCGGAGCACGTCTTGTTGTTTCTGAAACAAATTGCTCCGAAGCACTGCCTCGGAGTTTGTCTCGCAGCAGCCGCTCACGTGACCAAAGTGTAGAAGTGTTGGTCCCTCCCCCTACTGCTTCGCTCTGCGTGTCAATCGCTTCAGTGTATTGAAGCGTTTCATTGGCTCAGCGAATGTTCCGCTCTGCGATTGGTTCAGCGCACTTCCGTGGTTTGACAAGCGCTAAACTGCTATAGTATAAAAGATGCACCAATATTTCTTAAAAATGTTGGGAAGTGAGGAGTATTGTGTGACATTAGTGGTGATTTTGGTGACTTTTGGCGACTTTCGGCATTTGTTTCATTTTCGATGGCATCTACAAGTGGAAAAAAGTGATCCATGGTTTGGGATCACTTTAATCTAATTCCACCTAACAAGGTAACACCTATTTTCTTATTTACAGTTGATATTTATGTTGCTCTTTACATATTATTTTAAATCAGGGCCCGGTCAAGCAGAAGTAAACAGCAAGGCCAAAAATCCAAGTTAATGCATCTGATATAAAAATGTATTCAACAGATAACATATGTACTCTAGTTTATGAAACTGTTTACTTTTTTCTGTACCATTTTTGGTTCTAAAGTTCCATATGTTTTAAACAGACCATGTATGAAACATGGAACAAAAATTATTTCCCAAATTTCAAAGACCTGCAAATCATGTAAATAAATTGATGTATTTCATCATATCTTGTGTTATTCGATCTTTGAACTGTTGATGAAGGTACATGATTTTTCAAAAAAAAATAAAATTATTATTTAAAATGATAAAAATTTGCTTGGAAGGACTGACATATTTTATAGAAATTGTTTCCTTTCATTTTGAAGTAATATAAAAGTATTCGTTAGAAAAAAGCTGACAAATTATGCAAAATCATGCACCTTCTACTTGCTTGCACAATTTTCCCTCCGTTACCATGACATTTCTTAATAAAAAATCTCATTACTCAAAAAGTAAGAGGTTTTTCAACCTAATCTTGTACCATATGGTAGAAAACTATATGAAGCAAATATTCAAACCAGTTTGTTAAGGATATGTAAGTGAGAACCGCTAGTTATCACTGTTTGTATTTATTGCCCTAAAAGTGCTGCATATTTCATTCCCTCCGTTACAGACATGAGTTTTAAAAAATTTTTGTCAACAACTTGAAAGAATATCACAGGGTTAACTTTACCCTGTTGGAGCGTTAACTCTTTCCTACATTCTGATACTTTACTTATTTCAATAGTCCCTCTAGTTTCTGACTAAGAGCTATTTGAATGTAAAAAAATCTGCCCCAGTTTCCCTCCGTTACCGCTTGACCGGACCCATCATCATTATTATTGTTGTTGTTAGGTACGGTGTATGCTCTGCACTAACAATACTTCATCGATGCTGAGACACCTGCGTGCCAATGGTTAAATTTGTCCACTAGAGGTCAGTGTTTCTCCAAGGCCTCAGACACGTCGAACCATTTGAGACAATATTGCGCCTGAGGTGTCAATGCTTCACGAGGCTCGATTCGCCCATCACTACATGACGGCAAACTCCGCTCTGGTGTCTGAAAGTTATGAAAAGTGCTTATAAACTCATTGGGGTGAATAATTAGGCTATTCGCAATGCATGAAGTAAGTGAGAAATAACTTTGGACCACTGCAAACCATTTAAAAAGATGTGTAAAAATCGTATCTAGAGCTTAAGAATAGGGCAGCAGACAGGTCATTTAACTTGTCTCTGTGAAGCCTCTAATTCACACCATTTCTAGGCCAGACTAGTTTGAAAAATCCACTTTCAAACCACTGGACTTTGTAACATTAAACTTTTAGAATTTACCTCCTCACTTCGACTCAATGATTCATGCTGCATCCTTTCTCCTCGGGGAGCCCTAAAACCAAATTGAATAAAAATAAAAAGCACCCTGAAAAAGTTTCCCCACTCGTGTACAGCACTGGCAGCGGTGTTCGGTACAAAGTGAAGGCAGCAGTGCTCAGGAGGTGGCCGGGGGTAATCCAGTCAGACTAGCCCCTGTCCCAGTAGTTTGAGAGGAAGGTCAGAACCAGGAGCATCACACAGCACCGAGAGGCACAGACCTGATTAACACAGTGCGAAGGGCCCCCACGCAGAGAAAAACAAGGATCTGTGCAGTACAGGACACATGCAGAGGAGAGGTCACACTCCAACTGACTCTACAGCTTCAAAAAAACGGGAAGAGGGCTGGGTGAATATGAAAAACACGGTTGGTTATGCCTGAGAATAGCTGGTCACATTTTTATATAGCGCTTTTTCATGTTCAAGGCACTCTAAGCGAAAAAAAAAAAAAGAAAAGAAAATCTGAACATCAATATATCGGGATACTAAGGGGTTTGTTGTCCTGGGCCCCAGGGTTTTAGGGGCCCAGAATTGCAACTACTGCCTATTAATTGATATTACTGGAGGGCTCATGTGAGGCTTCTTGCCTCAGGCCCCCAAATTTCTGTCGAGGGGCCTGAATATCATTATTGTGGGCAGCTGAGTGAGTATATTTTTGGTATCTCTTAAGAATTTTTTTGTGACTGCTGACTGCACTACGATTTTGTTGCTTATTTGGTGGAAGGAAACTTGTTTATGCAATACACTTTCTGTCCACCCAAAGGACAAAACACTGAGCCACAAAAAGCAATGTGGTCTACTCCAATCAGTGTAGTGAAGACTGCAGCGAGCGCGACACTGGAGAAACAAAACAGCCACTTCACAAGAGGATGTACCAACACAGACGAGAGAGCAACACAGGACCTCAGTCTGCTGTCCATCTCCAACTAAAAACCACTGGCCACTCCTTTAGGATAGCGAGGAAAGACCTTAACCAGAGAAAAGAACTGGTTTGAGAGAGGCGTTAAAGAGGTTATTTTTGTTAAGAAAGAGAATGCTTCTTTAAACAGAAACAGAAAAAACCCACCTGACTCCAATTTACAACTCCATCCTCAAACCTAAATCAAAACAAACAAAAAATATAGGCAGATCAGACCCAGAGGTGCGAAAGCTCCATTATGGCCCTGAATGATTCTGCTAATATGACCCCACACTCAGTGCAAGATCAAGTTAGGTCTAGCTAACAGAAACTGTAAACAAGAAGGTGTGTTAGTTTCAGAGTAGTTTCAGTGTAGTTAGCTCCTTCTTTCAGATATAAGGCAGTGTCCACCAGTATTTTGACCAGAAGTGAAGAAGCAGCTTGGATGAGCTGCGAAACGTATTTGACCAAATAAACTTTTGTCCAGTTGATACATTGAATTTCTCCTTTTGCCAAAACACTTGACATATTTACTGTTTGCTGTTGTTCATTAAAATAGAAACATTTCACATTATCTTTGGTCAAGTAGTGGTTTAAATAAGTATCGTTAAAATGCATTTGGTTCATGTGCTATATATCGATTATCACATGTATCACCATATTGTGATAATATCGTATCCTGAGCCGTGTATCGTATCAAACCGTGAGGGACCGTATGATTCCCAGTCCTACTTTACGGCAAGGAACCACTTATCGACCATTCGCACACATTCATACACCGGTGTGCGCAGACACTGATGTGCAAGGTGGGTTAAGTGTCTTGCCCATGGACACAACATCAGCATTCATCTGTGGGAGCTGGAATCGCACTGCTAACCTGTGGGTCAGTGGATCTGACCTCTCCCCCAATGATGCTTGTGTTGAGAGCAGGATTTGAAATGCCAGCCTTCGGATCAAGCAAGGACACTGCTTCAATATAGCAACTAAACCAGTGGATCTTGAACTTTTCACACCATGAACCATAGAAGAGAATAAAAAGTTGACTACAGCCTTACTATCCAGACTGTCTCCTGTCTTTTTATTAATGTTCCTATAGGCTTACTGTAAACCTCCACAAAATAGTACACCAACAGATGCTATCAGTCGACCACTACACTGATTCGTTAAAACAAAGATATAAAATACAAATCATGCCTTTTAAATACTCTTCCTCACAAACTGTTGAGAGTGCAGGGGAGAAGTAGCCAGGCTGGTGCCACCTGGTGCATCCATTCAGTTTAATTTCTCTCAGGCCAGGAATCAGAATGCACTAGACTGTTTGCAAGAACCCTGAAGTGCGAGTCCAGGCACCAGCCAATCAGCGAAGAGCCATACATTCTGTCTTGACAACAATTCCTAAGATCGAGGATTTAAAGCTGGAACAAAGAGAATGTTTGGTGAATTTTATCAAGGGGAAAGACGTTATTGTCCTTCTTCCTACAGGATTTGGGAAAAGTTTAATATACCAGTTAGCCCCGTTAGCGGTGCATTACATACGTCACGACCAAATAACAGCGACTGGTTAAATAAAAAAGTACCTGTCTACCATCGAGCGAACGAATCCTAATGCTGCGAGATCAGACGGTTTCCGCGAAGTGAAACCAGCTGATGAATCAGGTTAAGGGAGAAGAACTGACTTGCTTAAATAGGAGTCATATTATGCAATTGTTATAATCTATGTTATAATATTGTTTCTTCATCAAAACATACCTGGAGTTGTATTTTGTTTCAATCACACTAAATGCATATTTAGGCTGAGTTCTTCTCTCAAACAGAAAACATCCTGTTGAAACTCACAAGAGTCAGCGTTGCGTAATACAGGACCTTTAAGTGCACAACAGTCATCTACAGTGTGATTCCTGCGTAGCCACCACAGTTCACTCTCATAGTATTCACCGTGTATTGCTGCCCCAGGCAACGGTTGTACTGTGTAGCGTGAAAGAGTATACTGTAGGAACTACAAATAATTAAAAGAAAATCAAAATTCAGCTGAAGATAACTTGTGAAAAATAAAGGAGTTGGGGGTTACGTTTGGTGAACCGAAACAAAATTCTGCTTCTGAAAACTCTCACAAACTAGGCTTAATTTTGAAAAGTTGGCAGAAATTAAAATTATAATAAAACTGACAATTCAATTAAACTGAATTTTTGGCTCAATTTAAGGTAGTTAAAAACTGGAAACTTGGCTTACAGTTAGTTGGCATACATATTAACACGGACAGCGTTTTCTACAGTCATACAAAACATGAATATTCAACCTCTTATTTAAAGAGAGGGTATTCAGATTTTGTTTTTTTTAAGCTTTCTACCATGTTATTATGTTCCCTCATCAAAAACATGCCAGAGGAGGTTTTATATGTCATCCATGCATGTTTCAGTAATCTAGGGATGTCTCAAAGGCCCTATCTGAATCCTCCTTAATCCGCTGTAAGATTCTCCATAAATATACGAAAACTTGATACAAAACTGAACACAACAACTTCACAAACCTGATGATTTGCGCAGTAGTTACATTACAGTGTGTGGGCTGGTTGTGTTATGATAGAGCTCTGAAGGGAGAGTGACTTAGCAAGGGAGAGTAAAGGGAGTGGGGAGCATTAAAAACAAAAGTGAAATGGTTAAACATAAATAGTGGTTGTGCTCAAAAACAACTACCACAAATAGTCTTCATTCTCTTTTTTCACCCAACTTAAAGGGCTTATATTAAGATGTCTTCAGATCTACTATATTTTTCAGACTATAAGTCACACTTTTTTTTCATGGTTTGGGTGGTCCTGCATCTTATACTCCGGTACGACTTATATATTAAAATTTTCACACTGACAGCCGTGAGAGGCTCTAGCCTTGTGTGTCAGTATCTGCTGCTCCTGTTACTCCTGTACCACTGACACTTGGCCCTACTGCGCATGTCTCCTGCAGAAAGAGCCTCTGTCCTGTCTGTATCATGTCAGTCGATCGCACCATTACTTCTGTACCACTGAAAATTTTAATTTTAAACAAACTTATAAAAACAACTGAGAAGACAATGCCCCCAAAAAGAAAATCATATTTTGCAGATTACAAGCTGCAAGTAGTGAAATATGCAGCAGAAAACGATAATCGAGCAGCAGAAAGAAAGTTTGGAGTGAGTGAGAAAGGAGGCCGGGAGGGTGCGTCATGGAACTTTCCTGGAAGTCACTGGATGGATCGACAAAGCCTGGACTTCAGTGACAACCAAAACCATCCTGTCAGGATTCAGAAAGGTCAGAATAATTCTAACTGGAACTGATGCTGAGTCTGACGACAGCTACACAGAAGAGGAAGCTCCGTTTACCTCAGAAGGTTGCAGAGTTGCTCAGAAGTGACACCGAGGATGAAGAATTCAATGGATTTAGTGATTTGGAGTGAGATGGAGAGTTTGGTAATGTGTTGTTCTCTATTCTACTGTTCTTACTATAACTTGCCTTTCAAGGTGAAATGTCAGTTCCTGGTCTCTGATTTTATAAAATGTGCGACTTGTGTATGTTTTTTTCTTCATTATGCATTTTTTGGCTGGTGCAACATATACTCCGGAGCGATTTATAGTCCGAAAAATACGGTATATTATTATTATTCTGTATAACTTTCTCATTACAAACATACTTGGAGTTATGTTTTGTTTCCAGGTATGTTTTTGGCGAGGTCACAACGTTCTAACATGGCGAAAAGCTCACATGAGTCAATTTTGCGCAATACAGGACCTTTAATTCTATTCTATTTTCAAGAACCTCTCTTTATTTCCACTCCAGCTCTGCCTCTTGTCTCCCCTTCAGTTTTAGACATAACTCTGGCCAGTAGAGTGAGCTGGGCCCCTGTGTGCCAGTCTGCTGAGGCTGCACACTGACAGTGGAGGGGCAGCGCTCTTATTTACACACACTTTGAAGTAGACACCAAAGAGGCCAGCGGAATTGTGATTTATGTTGTAATCCCGATGGAAAACTTTGAAAAGACAGCATCAAAACAGAGGCTAGACCGAGCCAGAGCAGCATCATATGGGCACTCCAGACTTCCACATCAGATGGCGGCGCTGATATGAACAATGTTTTCCCATGGAGGGCCATTAAGTCCTCAGACAGTGGCAGTTTGGGCTCGAGTGGCCGGCTAAAGCGTGCTTCAGCAGTTGTTATGGAAGGGCGCGGAGCATTCGGAGCCCAGAATATCCCATTGAGTGTGAAGCATCAGAGCTGGTGCTGTGTGGGGCTGTGGCGCCACGTTTGCCAGTAATCATTAGCGGCACGAGTGGTCCTTTACCTATGGAGAGCTCCTCCAAAGTTTGGTGGGAACATTTGTAAACATATAAACCAAAAACTTTCATGGACGAATATAAATAGGTTGGGTTTTTTGAGGTTAATGTGGAAACGTAGCTGAAAGAGTGCTGATCTTCAATTAAAATGTGTTTATATAGCACATTTAAAAAGGTGCATTGTGTAGCTTTTCAGGTGGAGGTTCAGTCAAATACTTTTCTACACAGTATGACATTAAACCTTTCTGTCTTCATAGAGACCAAAGCAAACCAGACCAGTGAGTCACTCACAGCCAGACGGTCTGTTTTTCTAGGTATTTTTGAGCTATGAAATCACCTGAAATTGAATAAATGTAAAGTAGAGCTGTGTAATGTCATACTGTTGAACATTCCTGGCAGAGCAATGACTTATCCACTGAAACAAACAACCAAAAAGTTACATCGTGCACCTTTAAAATAACTTTAGCTGGCCAAAGTGCTTCACATAAAAGTCAACAAAAACAGATAGAAACAGATACTGTATACTGATAACACAATAAATGGAAAAACGTCAATAAAACACCAAGATATCCTGTCTTCCTTGTAATAAATGCAAGGGAGAAGAGGTGACGAGGGAGCGGACGCCTTCTCACGCAGTCAAGAAGAAGGCGTCAGACTGAAGCGGACGTAAAAGCCTAGAACACACGTCACTACACCATCACGAGACACTTCTGAGCAATATACAGGAAGGCACATGTAAAGCATTTAAACACCTCTCCTGTCCGACGAAAAGAATCGTTAATTTCTATGTTTATAACTGAAGACACATTAAACATTTATCAAAGAAAGAAGAGAAGAGCTGAGTTTTCAGTCTAATCTTAAACTGCATTACAAACTGATCTTGAAGAATGGTCATACTTAATAAAGTACCGTATTTTTTGGACTATATGGTGCACTGGATTATAAGGTGCAATATCAATAATGTTGGATTCTCTCATTTATTTTCATACATAAGGTGCATAAAGAGAAACAAACAGCACAACACTTGAGACTGATCCCTTAGCCCAGGCACCCACGACCCACTGGTAGATCATGGCATAATTCACTCGGCGTTTCCTCCCTGTCTTGATGAATGTGTATTATGAATGTGAATGTGGGTGGATAATTTAAGTTTGTTTTTTTACTTCCTACGAGGAGGACTCAAATATACATTGAGTAATAATGTGTTTAATGAGCTTTGTGCACATTTGTTTACATTTTACAGAAACAAAACTTAAAACACACGGCTCATTTGCATAAATTATAGGCGCTGAAAAAAAAAACAGCTCGCTCCCTGTGCGTTGATGCAGTCAGCTTCTGTCAGACTAAAGGACACGACTCCATAGGCTCCTGACTACAGCAGCCGCAATACTCCGACAATCCATCAGGCGGTGCGGCTTCGAAGTTTACCAAAGTCGTACATCACATTTTGGCAGATTTTTTAGCACCGTGTACCACATAAAATCGGTTCGAGGTCAGTAAGCACAACCAGAATTAATACATAAGGTGCACTCTCGATTTTTGAGAAAATTAAAAGGATTTTAAGTGCGCCTTATAGTCCTAAAAATACGTACTATTATTGTGTCTTGAAAATCTACTGTGTGTCTATTATATGTACAATGTCTTTCTATCACTGTCAAACTCCATTTAAAGTATCGAATTAAGAGTTTGCAATTTTGTGACAACACTTGCATGTCATACCCAGTGTACCACATTTTTATACAGCACTTTTCCACTTTCAAGGCTCTCAAAGCGCTTTACATCAAGGAACCACTCACCCATTCACTCACACACATTCATACAGCAGTGAATGCCAACAATAGGGGTGAGGTGGGTTAAGTGTCTTGAACAAGGACACAACGACAGCATTCATCTGTGGACGGTAGAATCACATTGTTTTTTTTTGTTTTTTGTTTTTTTATGTCGTGAATGGAATCTGAACCTTTTAGTGGACAAACACCCCACAAACTGAGCTACTGTCGCCCAACATTTTAACGGTAGTACCCTGTGGTTTTATAGTCCATTGCAAAACTATTCAGGAATAGTCCGATGTTGTCCTATTTATGCAGTTGTTGGTACAGTGCTTGTCCTCTGATCTGAAGGTCGTTAGTTTGAATCCCGCTTGAGGGTTTGGCAATGCAATTCCAGCTCTCACAGATGAATACTATTGTTGTGTGCTTGAGCAAGACACTTAACCCTCCTCACCCCTATTGTCTGGTGTGTGAATGTGTGTGAGTGGTTCCTGGACGTAAAGTACTTTGAGTGCCACAGAGATAGAAAAGTGCTATATAAATGTGACAATATGCCATTCAGTTTCAATCAGAGTCCTGCACAGGTACATTTTTGGAGACCCGGGTCCGCACGCACTCACACAGTACAGCACCGCACCCGCCCGGACCCATTAACATTCCACCTTGGACCCGCCCGTACTCGTGATAAAACGGGATCAGCCCATTAATCCGACAGCCCAATAGTCCAGGACTAAACCAGGACTGAACCAGGACTGAACCAGGACTGAACCAGGAACCAGGACTGAACCAGGACTGAACCAGGACTGAACCTATCCCCGTGTCATTAAATATATACATGCCACAACTGCCGAGCTGATCAGCAGAACGACACCGGGACAGGACCAGGACTACACCAGGATTGAACCAGGTCTAAACCAGGTCTAAACCAGGACTGAACCAGGTCTAAACCAGGTCTAAACCAGGACTAAGCCAGATCTAAACCAGGTCTAAACCAGGTCTAAACCAGTGTCATTAGAATAAAAATATACAAGCCACAACTGCCGAGCCAATGGCCAGGACTACACCAGGACTGGACCATGTCTAAACGTGGACTGAACCAGGACCAGACCAGGACCGGACCAGGACCGGACCAGGACCAGGACTTAACCAGGTCTAAACCAGGACTAAACCAGGAGTGCAGCCATCGAGCCGATCACCTCCACTGATGGTTTTATGTAATAAATACACTAAAGTCTCTCTCAACCTGGTCCATCGTACCAGGAAAAGACCAGGAAATGGCACTTGTTTCCAGGACAACGGACATCCTGGACACATGTCAAGTATTTTTCTTCCATTCGTCGTTCATTTGAGTCACCTGACCTGCCTGGAGTAAAACTCCAGAACATTAAAACCCGCCTGTTTCAGGAACTCTGGACTCTGGCTCCAGTAGCAATTTTTGTATAGATTAGTGTCTGTGGACATCATTTTTTTTAAATAAACCTAGTCAGAAAGATGGTTCCAGTTGCCCAGAACCATGTAGTTAGATGGAAAATAGAAGTTACCTTTCAAAGTTATCCTACATAGCTATAGACTTTTTCAGTTCCAATATTAGCGAAGGGCATTGCAGTTTTAAACAACGCACTTTCACTGCACTCAAGAAGTCTTTAATAGAATAGTTCTGAATATAATGGTAAAACGGTATGTATAGGCACAAACTTTCTATTGAAGCTTTGACGATCAGTCACGCAAATCAAAGTCGCATAGATAATCTTCGCATAATGTACATTAAATCTTTCCACGCGTTTGCTTCTGAAGGATAAATCAAAGTGAAATGTAAAAAGGTGACTGTTTGCCTATTCAAAAGACCCACTTTAGAAAATAACGTCTTAAAAGAATCCTCCGTCTGGATCAGCGAAGAGACGACCTCCCCGTTAACATTATCAAAGCTCGTCATTCCACCTCTCCGCTGTCTGAAAGCATGCCGCCTTCAAAGACCGCCGGTAATTACAGATCCAACAGAAAAGGAGTGAGCCAAATGCCTTTCTCCCCCCCAATAACAATTATGCCCTTCCATGGTTTTTCTCAGAAGTGTATTTGAAGGGGTGAAGAATAAACCTCGCCATTTCGCGCAGCAGGTAGGATTAAGGAGGGAAAGAAACAAAAATTAGTTTGGGGAAAAAAAAGCTGCTAAGAAAAGCCGGGTTGGATAAAAGCGCTGAAGGTGAAACAGTGAGGAATTCTTCACACATGAGCAAACTTGAGGCTGCTTTCCATAACAAGCAAAGAAATCCAAAAAGCCAAATTCATGCGGAGACAAGGGAATCTCTGACCGGCATAGGAATTAGAATGTAGGAAGTGCGTATTGACACAGTAAGCGTTGATAACATGAAACTGTTAAATCCAACTTGACATTTCTTATATCTATTAGTTTAATCGCCTAAAAGCATTAAAGTGAACAATTATAGGTGATTTAACTGTTATAATAGTAAGTAGTAGTAGTAGTAGTAGTAGTAGTAGTAGTAGTAGTAGTAGAAGTAGTAGAAGGCACAGCTATTTTTCTCACAGGGTTACTCCGGGCTATGATAAAAAGTAGTAATAATTGTAAAATTCTAATAATTGTAATAGTAGTAGTAGTAGTAGTAGTAGTAGTAGTAGTAGTAGTAGTAGTAGTAGTAGTAGTGGTGGTGGTGGTAGTAGCAGTAGTAGTAGTTGTTGTGGTAGTAGTAGTTGAGGCACAGCTTTTGTCTCACAGGGTCACTCTGGGCTAGAATCATAAAAAGTTGTTGTAATACTACTAGTAGTAGTAATAGTAGCAATGGTGGTCGTGGTGATGAGAGGAGTAGTAGTAGTAGCAGTAGCAGTAGTAGTAGTGGTGGTGGTAGTAGTGTTGGTAGTAGTGGTACTAGAAGAGGAAGTAGTGGTACTAGTAGAGGTACTAGTAGTAGTGGTAGGTGGTAGCAGTGGTGGTAGTAGTGGTACTAGTAGTGGTAGTAGTAGTGGTAGTAGTACTGGTAGTAGTGGTACTTGTAGTTGTAGTAGTAGTTGAGCCACAGCTTTGTTTTCTCTCACAGGGGTACTCTGGGCTAGGATCATTAGTAGTAGTAACAGCAGTAGTAACAGCAGTAGTAACAGCAGTAGTAACAGCAGTAGTAACAGTAGTAGTAACAGCAGTAGTAACAGCAGTAGTAACAGCAGTAGTAACAGTAGTAGTAACAGCAGTAGTAACAGCAGTAGTAACAGCAGTAGTAACAATAGTAGTAACAGTAGTAGTAACAGCAGTAGTAACAATAGTAGTAACAGTAGTAGTAACAGCAGTAGTAACAGTAGTAGTAACAGCAGTAGTAACAGTAGTAGTAACAGCAGTAGTAACAGTAGTAGTAACAGTAGTAGTAACAGTAGTAGTAGTAGCAGCGGTAGTGGTGGTGATAGATAGTAGTAATAGCAGTAGAGGTGGTAGTAGCAGTGATGGTGGTGGTGGCGGCGGTAGTAGTAGTGGTAGTAGTAGTAGTAGTAGTAGCAGTAGTAGTAGTAGTAGCAGTAGTAGCAGTAGTAGCAGTAGTAGCAGCAGTAGTAGCAGTAGTAGCAGCAGTAATAGTAGCCGTAGTAGTCGTAGTAACAAATATCGTAGCCACATTGCTGCCAAAGTGCACCAACCACAATCACACTCACACAGCACGGTGAGGAAGTGCCTTGCTCATGGAAACAACAACAACAGTAAGAAATAACTAAGGTGGGAATTCAACTCCTAACTCTGCATAAAGTACAACCAGAGTATCTTTGACTACGTGGTACAGAAGTTGGGAAAGCTTAGTCAGATTTGGCATCACCCCGCGAGGAACTGCAAGCGGTACTTTTATTACTAAGCCGTGATTGCATTTTTAGACTGCACTCCTGAATATGTGATGTAAAAATACCTGCCCTCTCTGTGCTATGAGAACAGTAAAAACAATAGAACGACTCCATCTGCTCCTGACCTGCTTAAACCTGTTTCAGAAAACAAATCAAAACACTACTCCCCGTTATCACTCTGTACATCACTCCATCTCTGCTAGTACTAGTAGTAGTAGTAGTAGTGGTGGTAGTAGCAACAGTAGTAATTGAGAAGTAGTTTTCTCACTGGGTTAGTCTGGGGTAGGATCAAAAGTAGTAGTAGAAACAGATGTAGTAGTAGAACCAGTAGCAGTAGTAGTAGTGGAAACAGAAGTAGTCGTTGTAGTAGAAAGAGAAGTAGTAGTAGTAGTAGAAACAGTAGTAGAACTAGAAAAGCACTCAGAGAGCGCAGACCTCCGCCAAGGACTACCCCTATTTTTTATATAAATTGCGATAAAATCAGTCTTCTGGATCAGATCCGGATCAGCCTTTGGAATATGAAAGAGGATCCCATTGTCCATCCCTGAGTCAAATTTCATGGGGTTTGGTCAATAATTAACCGAGATATTGAGAAACAAAATTTTTGGCCCCATTTACCACAATGTTAACTAAAATTTCAAAGTGATCCAGAATCCAGGATTTCTTCTGGATCACCCCCAAAATGAAATCAGTTCTTCCTTTTCACATTTCCAACAAATCCTGAAAATTTCATCAAAATCGGTCCATAACTTTTTGAGTTATGTTGCTAACAGACAAACAAACAAACAAACAAACAGACAAACGCCGGCAAAAACATAACCTCCTTGGCGGAGGTAAAAAGAAGTCGTAGTAGTATTTGTAGAAAGAGAAGTAGAAGTAATTGTAGTAGAAACAGAAACAAAAGTAGTATTCGAAACAGTAATAGTAGTAGTAGTAAAACAGTAGTAATAGTAGTAGTAGTAGTAAAAACAGTAGTAATAGTAGTAGTAATACTAATAGTAATAGTAATAGTAAGTAGTAGTAGTAGTAGTAGTAGTAGTAGTAGTAGTAGTAGCAAAAACAGTAGTAATAGTAGTAGTAGTAGTAGTAGAAGCAAAAGTAGTAGTAGTAGTAGTAGTAGTAGTAGTAGTGGTAGTAGTAGTAGTAGTAGTAGTAGTGGTAGTAGTGGTAGTAGTAGTAGTAGTAGTAGTAGTAGTAAAACAGTAGTAATAGTAGTAGTAGTAAAAACAGTAGTAATAGTAGTAGTAGTAAAAACAGTAGTAAAAGTAGTAGTAGTAGCAGTTTATTTATCTTATTTATGTATTTATTTTGGGCAAGTAATCATATTATTATAGCCCGACCGATATGGATTTTGCTGTGGCCGATATGAAACCAATATAATGGAAGTTGGAGCTGCCGATAGCCGATATAATCACTGATATATTTAGTGATGTAAAAATTCACTGTAAATGTTGAATTGTTTAAAAAACTTAGGTTTGGCTCTGGTGGATTTTAAATTGGGTTTATTTAGGCAACATTTATTGTTATTCTGCCTCTTTACATCATATTTACAGACAGTAGGTTGACTTAATGGCATTTTTGCATCACATTCTAGACACTAGTGATGGGTATATTCCAGTTCTATTTAGAGAACCGGCTCTTTTGGCTCGGCTCACTAAAAGCTGCTGGTTCTTTTGGCTCCCAAGTGGCTCTTCAGATTGTTTTGTTGCAAGCAGGACTAAAGCACGTCTAAAGCAGGACTGAATCAGGACTGAACCAGGTCTAAACCAGGACTGAAAAAGGACTAAACCGGGACTTATTTATTTTATGCTAAACTACAGTCAAATATGCTCGTTTTTTTATTTTTTATTTTTTTTAATCCTACGTACACGCAAATTTCTCAAAGTTTTGTTTTTAGCCGCTGCCGCTGTCAAACCACGAATCTGCACGCGGCGTGAAGAGAAAAAAAGTGAGAGAAAGAGAAAACACGGCTCCCAATAAGGATCAGGCTCCCGTCGTTCCCTTCAAAGAGCTGGTTCTAAGAGTCATTTCGTTCGCGACGGACCCATAACTAGTAAAGAAAGTAGCGCTATTAGCCTTTAGCCGTAAATACGTGCGCGCCGCGGTAATTAATTATATGCGCAAATGTCATAATTCACACGTCTGTTCACAGCTCATTTACATATCAGTGCAGGTCCAGTAGCAAATATACGGCCAATATAGTCACTTTAGAACAGACCAATAGAAAACAGTCTGTTTATGTGCGGGAGCTACAGCAGCTAACCCATAACAAATGACAAAAACTAGCTTCAGAGTCGACATATTTCCAACACTCACCGCTCATACAGGCTCCTCCTCACATCACAAATCTGCACTAATAAATGTCCTTTTAATCCAGACTCAAACCGATTGTCCGTAAAAAGAAAATAATCTCAGTGTTTGGATCTGTGTCTGCAGGTGTAAACAAACACACGTGAGTGACGCGACTCTGTGGTGTGTTCAGGGACAGTACGGACACACACAGACAAATGACTCCGTAGATAAATACTGATGTGGAGCCACATATTAGGACATTTATCTGTCTGTAAATTGGATTAAATGAACAGAATGTAGAGTCTAAGCTTTATAACGAGGTATAACATGCCCACGTGAAATATCGGCCCCTATCAGCAAGCATATCGGCCGATAGCCGATATGCCTAAAGTTGCCCATATCAGCCGATAATATCGGCCAACCGATATATCGGTCGGGCTCTACATATTATACTTTCTTTTACAATGGAACAGAGTATTATCCATACTCATCCATATTATCCATTCATAACAGAAACAAAACAACAACAAAATATTTCCCCAAAAAGAAGTAGTAGTAGTAGTAGTGGTAGTAAGTAGTAGTAGTAGTAGTAATAGTAGTAGTAGTAAGTAGTAGTATAGTAGTAGTAGTAGTAGTAGTAGTAGTAGTAGTAGTAGTAGTAGTAGTAGTAGTAGTAGTAGTAGTAGTAGTAGTAGTAGTAGTAGTAGTAGTAGTAGTAGTAGTAGTAGTAGTAGTAGTAGTAGTAGTAGTAGTAGTAGTAGTAGTAGTAGTAGTAGTAGTAGTAGTAGTAGTAGTAGTAAGAGTAGTAGTAGTAGTAGTGGTATACTCAGTCCAGTTGACAAATTGAATTTCCCCTTAGATGGATTCTACCTAGAAGACTGAGGGATTTTACGCACATCTTACTCTGAGCTAGAATCTAAAACAATAGAATTACTCCGTCTGCTCCTGACCTTCTTAAATCTGTGTTTGAGAACAAAAACACTCCTCCCCGTTATGACTCTGTACATCACTCCATCTCTCTCAACTCTTCCCAGAAAACATGGCATCACAGATCTCTGTCAGGGCTCTGTCAGGGCTGGGATATAAAATAAAAAGTAGTAGTACTTCGACTTGAAGTAGTATGGATGGTAGTAGTAGTCGTAGGAGCAGTGGTAGTAGTAATAGTAGTGATATTAGTAGTAGTAGTAGTAGCAGTAATAGTAAAAGTAATAGTAGTAACAGTAGTAGTAACAGTAATAGTAGTAGTGATAGCAGTAGTAGTAGTAGTAGTAGTAGTAGTAGTAAAAAGTAGTAGTAGCAATAGTAGTAGTAGTAGTAGTAGTAGTAGTAGTGGTGTGGTAGTAACAGTAGTAGTAGTAGTAAAGTAATAAGTAGTAGTAGTAGTAAGTAGTAAGTAGTAGTCATAGTAGTCATAGTAGTAACAGTAGTAGTAGTAGTAGTAGTAGTAGTAGTAGTAGTAGTAGTAGTAGTACAGTAGTAGTACTAGTAGTAGTAGTAGTAGTAGTAAGTAGTAGTAGTAGTAGCAGTAGTAGTAGTAGTAGTAGTAGTAGTAGTAGTAGTAGTAGTAGTAGTAGTAGTAGTAGTAGTAGTAGTAGTAGTAGTAGTAGTAGTAGTAGTAGTAGTAGTAGTAGTAGTAACAGTAACAGTAGTAGTAGTAGTAGTAGTAGTAGTAGTAGTAGTAGTAGTAGTAGTAGTAGTAGTAGTAGTAGTAGTAGTAGTAGTAGTAGTAGTAGTAGTAGTAGTAACAGTAGTAGTAGTAGTAGTAGTAGTAACAGTAGTAGTAGTAGTAGTAGTAGTAGTAGTAGTAGTAGTAACAGCAGTAGTTGAAGCACAGCTTTTTTTTTTCCTCACTAGGATTGTAAGAAGCAGTAGTAGTGTTAGTAGTAGTAGTGGTTGTGGTAGTAATAGTAGTAGTGGTAGTAATGGTAGTAGTAGTAGTGGCCATAGTCGTAGCAGTAGTAGTAGTGGTACTAGTAGTAATAGTAGTAGTTGAGGCATGGCTTTTTTCTCACTGGGTTACTCTGGGCTAGGATCATAAGAAGCAGTAGAAGTAGTAGAAGTAATAGTAGAGTAGAGTTACTCTGGGCTAGTATCTAAAACAATAGAATTACTGCATCTGCTCCTGACCTTCTTAAATCTCTGTTTGTGATCGAAAACACTCCTCCCCGTTACGACTCAGTTACGACTCCATCTCTCTCAACTCTTCCTGGAAAACACGGCGTCAGATCTCGGTCGTCCCCGCGCTAAACAACTCCTCGCACTTGAAAGCGTTTTTTTTTTTTTTTTTTTTTTTTTCCGAAGGCTCCCAACCTCAGCTGTTCCCCGGCACGCCACTAGAGTTTTACCTCTTTCCCATTCGCCCTATCCGCTTTTATCCGCGTTGAAAGCCAAAAGAACACGCCGGCTGCCTTTCCCGTCCTCGCGCTGAAGTTTGAGAGCATTTGAAGAGCCCAGTTTGCAGCCCGCGCGCCCATAAAAGCCCTCCATGTGACTCGAGTGAATCATCTTACCTGGATCCACTTGTCTGGGATTGCCATAGCCAGGCGGTAATCAAAGCCCAGGCCCCCCTCCTCCACTCCGCGGCACAAGGCGGGCATCCCTGACACGTCCTGTGGTGCACAAGATGGAGAATGTGAGGCAGGTGTTTTTTTTTTTTTTTTTTCACAGACTCAACAATACACAGCAAGAGGTGCCAAATGTGACTTTATACGAGCAAATTTATAGCAGGGATTGACACTGATAAGGAAATAAAGATGTTTTAAAGGTGCACTAAAACCAAAAAAAAAAATCATAACGCCTTTGAAAAATTGTGGCTGATAAACTTTTACATACCGTATTTTTCAGACTATAAGTCGCACTTTTTTCTTGGTTTGGGTGGTCCTGTGACTTACTTATACTACGAATTATATATTAAAATTTTCACACTGATAGCCGTGAGAGGGCGCTCTAGGCTTGTGTGCCTGTTACTCCTGTACCACTGTCACTTCACTCCACTAGCATGTGCATGTCTCCTGCAGAAAAAGCCTCTGTCCTGCTGTAAGTCCTGAAATATTCAGCCGAAAAAGGTAATCGAGCAGCAGAAAGAAAGTTTGGAGTGAGCGAAAAACTTGTGCGGGACTGGCGGAAAGCGGGGATGGAGAACACAGCTTCATGGTAACCAGGAGGATGCACCATGTAACTTTCCTAGAAGTCATTGGATGGATCGACAAAGCCTGGACTTCAGTGACACCATCACATCAGGAAACCATCCTGTCGGGATTCAGAAAGACCGAAATAATTCTAACTGGAACTGATGTTGAGTCTGACGACAGCTACACAGAAGAGGAAGCGGCGCTCTACCTCATGGATCTATGGTTTACCTCCGTAGGTCGCGAAGTAGCTCAGAAGTACACAGAGGATGAAGAATTCAATGGATTTAGTGATTTGGTAAACTTGTTCTTGTTCTGTTGTTTATGCTAGAGTTATCTGAAGAACTGTTCATATGTGATGTTAACATACCAGATTCAGCCTGTTGTTCTCTCTTCTACTGTCATTACTCTAACTTGCCTTTCAAGATGCCGGTTCCTGGTCTCTGATTTTATAAAATACATTTCCCCCCAAAAAGTGCGACTTATAGTCCAGTGCAACTTATGTATGTTTTTTTATTCTTCATTACGCATTTTTTGGCTGGTGCAATTTATACTCCGGAGCGACTTATAGTCTGAAAAAATACGGTACATCACACTCTTAAAGTGGAACCAAAAAAATCTGGAAGATATTTCAGTTTTTGTGATTTTTGAGTATGAAATGCATTGACTTTATGAAAGAAAATCAGCAATTAAAGGGTTAAAAGTATTTGAAAATAATAAAAAAAAAAAAATATGGATCATAAGGTGAGATGTTGGTTGAGCAAATTAAAAAAGGTTGAATAAATATTAATCCTGTGTGTTTTTTGTTATAGCCAAATGAAATTCAGTGCACAAAAATGCGCTCTAATACCTCAATGTAATTTTTTTCAAGGTGTAATTGAGGGTTAGAAAGTAGCGCAGAAGACCTCCAGACTTTTATCTGTGATGTAACAATTCTGGGAAATTCAAGTTAAATTTCTACTTGGGGAAAATAAAAGTCTATTTATTAGGGGTATAAGATAAGATATCCAAGTCTCACCATGCGATATTTATTGTGATATTTTGTGGAGGCTTACAAAACTATAAATAAACTATAAATATGCAATATTTTCCTCTTAAAATGCCTTGAGAAGACTTAATCCAAAGAACTAAGACTTAAACGTACTTAGAACTGTTATTTCTTCTTGTAGTCTGCACTGAAATGGAGCAAAGGATCATGGTCTATGTAGTTCTCTGTTTGTTTTAGCTACTGCTGCACCATAACACTTAATTTAACCAAAGAGACTTGTAATTCGGTATATTGTGATGCTCTACGATATTATTGTGAGATCTTTGACGATACGATATCTCGATATTTTGGTTATTGTTACATCCCTACAATTTATCCCTCCATGTGTTTTTTTTTTTTTAGTGCTCAGAGGAAGCGAATTTATTCAACGTGACTCAACGCCACGTGATTGAAGCTAAATACTCAAATAGCTCAAAAAGGTCAAATTAGCATAATAAGTGTCCTTTAAATAGAACGCTTTGAATACTTTGATGCTTAAATTAAGGTAATGAATAAAGAAAATAAGGGTCAAAACGTGGTGAGCTCGCAAGTTAGTCATAGCCCAGTTTTGACATTACAAAAATATTGGGTTTAGACTGTCTCCTCACCCGCTGCTGTCTTCATTCCGTCTGACTTTGGCCTACATACACCTGCATGACTGCTCCCAAGGTCAGGGCCCGTCTCCCTGGCTCCAATACGTCTAAATCAGTTCTATTCTGTGACTTTTGCAGTTTTTATTGCTGTTAAAAAGGCCCATATTACACTATGTCTGATGCATGTTATAGGTTATGTTCAGACTGCAGCCTGAAGTGACCCAAATCTGATTTTTTTCGCCCCTATGTGACCTGAATCTGTGTATCATTCGTTCATTCGTTTTTCAAATAAAAACCAAAAATAAGAAAATGAAAAACAACAATTTTCTTCATTATTTGTCTCCAAAACCAAAATGAAAAAACGGATAACCTGTTTCCTGTTTCCATGACTTAAATTGGGATGCCGGACTGAACCAGGACTGAACCAGGACTAAACTGGTCTGGTCCCAGTCTGGTCCACAGTCAGTCCTGGACTTAGTTGTAGTCTCAGTCCCAGTCTGGTCCTGGTCTTGGTCCCGGTCTCTGTCCTGATCTCAGTCATGGTCTGGTCCTGGTCTGGTCCTGTTCTGGTCCCGGTCTCAGTCCCTGTCTCAGTCCCCGGTCTCCCCGGACTCAGTCCTCAGTTCAGTCTCAGTGTCTCAGTCCCGGACTCAGTCCCGGTCCTCCCGGTCTCAGTCCCGGACTCAGTCCCCGGACTCAGTCCCGGTCTCAGTCCCCGGACTCAGTCCCGGTCTCAGTCCCCGGTCTCAGTCCCCGGTCTCAGTCCCCGGTCTCAGTCTCAGTCCCGGTCTCAGTCCCCGGACTCAGTCCCGGTCTCAGTCCCGGTCTCAGTCCCCGGACTCAGTCCCCGGTCTCAGTCCCCGGTCTCAGTCCCCGGACTCAGTCCCGGTCTCAGTCCCCGGTCCCGGTCTCCCCGGTCAGTCTCAGTCCCGGTCCGGTCTCAGTCCCGTCTCAGTCCCCGGACTCAGTCCCCGGTCTCAGTCCCGGACTCAGTCCCCGTACTCAGTCCCCGGACTCAGTCCCCGGTCTCAGTCCCGTCCCCGACTCAGTCCCCGGTCCCGGACTCAGTCCCGGATCAGTCCCGGACTCAGTCCCGGACTCAGTCCCAGTCCCGATCTGGTCCTGGTCTCAGTCCTAGTTCAGTCCGGCATCTCAATTTACGTCACGGAAACCGAAAACGGCCGTTATCCGTTTTTCCATTATTCTTTTAAACACAAAATCGAAAACTGAAAAAACTAATCATTATCCCTTTTTTCATTTTGGTTTTGGAGACAAATAATGAAGAAAACAGTTGCTTTTTTTTATTTTTGGTTTTATCATGAAAAATGAATGAACAAATGATACACAGATTTAAAACTGATACATATCTGATCTTTTGACAGTCTGAATGGTCAGGTCACATTCATCCCACCTACATGTCACAAATGTATACAAACGTTCTTGTCATACGGAAATTGTGTATGATGCAATCCCATCACTCTTGGCTGCAGCTCCGGACCCACTCGTTGTTTTCTACAGAAGTTGCTGACGCTGCCCCACAAAACGCCATGACCAAAAACCTCGTCCTTCTCCTTCTCAATCTCCTCCTTAAAAGAAATAAGCTCTACATGTTCTGGCTCCGGTACAACACCAACTTTAAAATCTCCAGATGCTCAAAGCTCGCGTCCATGTTTCGGCGACTTAAAGTTCACACTGGAGATGACATATAAGTCGCATTTAACGGGAAATGTGAACGACCTCGCAAAAAAAATCCCAAAGGAGCATTAAGCCCCTGCAGTCTGAACGTAGCCATAATGTTGTTTCCTCCTCACAAACAGACCTGGAGTTGTGTTTGTGTTTGAGTAACTCTGCGTTATTAGTCTCTCTAAATCTCCAAAGCTCAAAATGCTCCGATCCACCTTGTGATGTCATGTAGTGGTAGTTTAAGTTAACGACTCATTTTACTTTTATTTAATAGATACTGGCAGGTCTGAACTCATCCAAATAATTCTAGTGAAGATGTATGGAATTTAAAAACACAGCAGAGCAGGGCAAAGCAGAGCCACCCCCCCCACACCGTGTCGATTGTCTGACTGTTCCCCCCTCCCCTACACCGTGTGGACCTCAACCGGAACTACCAGAACTAAACCAGATCTAAATCAGGTCTAAACCAGGACTAAACCCGGTCTAAAAATAGGGTCTAAAATAGGTCTAAAATAGGTCTAAAACAGGTCTAAACCAGGACTAAACCAGGACTAAACCAGGACTAAACCAGGTCTAAACCAGGACTAAACCAGGACTAAAAACAGGGTATAAACAGGATCTAAAACAGGTATAAAACAGGACTAAAACAGGTCTGAACCAGGTATAAACCAGGACTAAAACAGGGTCTAAAACAGGACTAAACCAGGTATAAACCATGACTAAACCAGATCTAAACCAGGACTAAAAACAGAGTATAAACAGGATCTAAAAAGGTATAAACCAGGACTAAAACAGGGTCTAAAACAGGACTAAACAGGTAAAACAGAACTAAAACAGGTCTAAACCAGATATAAACCAGGACTAAACCAGGGTCTAAACAGGACTAAACAGGTATAAAACAGGACTAAACCAGGACTAAACAGGACTAAACCAGGACTAAACCAGGACTAAACCAGGTCTAAACCAGGACTAAACCAGGACTAAACCCAGGACTAAACCAGGTCTAAACAGGACTAAACCAGGACTAAACCCGGACTAAACAGGACTAAACCAGGTCTAAACCAGGACTAAACCAGGTAAACCAGGACTAAAGGACTAAACCAGGGACTAAACCAGGACTAAACCAGGACTAAACCAGGTCTAAACCAGGACTAAACCAGGACTAAACCAGGACTAAACCAGGACTAAACCAGGACTAAACCAGGACTAAACCGGTGTAAAAACAGGGTCTCAAACAGGTCTAAAACAGGACTAAAACAGGATTTAGCCAAGACTTAACCATGCTCCTCAAATCCCTCCCTCCAACCCCCTCCGGTCTGCGAAATATTGTCTGATATAAAACCCGGTCTGTGGTGCAAAAAAGATTGGGGACCACTGCAGTGGAGTATTTCCTGCAACAAGGTGTTTTCTGTTTGTGAGAAGAACGCAGGATTTGTGTGTTAAACATGTTTGTGAATGAAACCAAACAAAACACAACTCCAGCTTTGTTTTTAATGAGGAAACAACAAAACACAGATCACAAAACAGCGTAAATATGGGACCTTTAAAGACATAATATATAAAATCGGTAACGTCTTGGCACCTGGTAGCTCTATCCTGTAGGGAGACCAAACAGACTGACATCCCTCTCTGTCTCTGTCATGACTCTCTAATTACACCGGTGAATAGGTGAGTAAGCCATGTCTCGCTGTGGGAGCTGTGACGCATCTGCTGTTAACGCTCTTATCTTCCCTTTGTCTGTTTGCTTCATTAACAAAACCTCTTTACCGTTTAGCATGTCTTATCCAATCACGACACAAGGTCTGGTCCGAAAAAGTAACCCTGAAATACAAGATCTATAAAGTTTTCTAAGGGAGACTTCACACAATGGCTGATGTCAAGTTAGGTTGGTAATAATTTCTTTTCTACTATGATCCCAGAGCATTGGATAGGCCTTTTATTTGTATACTAAAGTGGCATACTAAAGATCTAACAATAACCGAAAGCATATCGTCAAAAGTCTCACAATAATATCATGGGCTGTCACAATATATTGAATTACAAGTTCCTCTGCTTTAATGCATGGTTTTATAGGAGCAACAGCTTTTAAACATAGGGGACTACATATCCCATGATCCATTTCAGTGCCGACAACATGAAGAAATACGATTTTTAATTGAATTCTTGGGATTATGACAGGAAATAATTCAAAAACCTAAATCTTGTCAAGGTATTTTAAAAGCAAAAAAGTGCCGTATCTAAAATTATATTAGCCTCTCCAAAATATTGCAATAAATATCATACCGTGAGATGCATATCGTGATAATATCGTACCGAGAGATTTGGATATCGTTACACCCCTACTGCATACTCAAATTTAGCAGACTTTTTGGGTGAAGGGTCAGATATTATTGGTTTACCTGGAATGTTCCACAGTATGTCTTATCTACAATATCCACATGTAGACACTACTAGGCAAAGTCAAATCTGTGGAAAGGCAAGCTCGCTAATGGTAAAAATGCATGTTTTTCAAGGTATTTTAAGCATCAAAAAGACAAAACATAGGTAAGTGAAAAGAAATACTGTGGAGTAGGGCTGAACGATTTTAAGAAAAAATTTAATTGCGATTTTTATGGCAGATTTTGTGATTTCAGTTTCATCAATGATTTTTTTTTTCCAAATCAAGTTTGAGTGCACATGAACATTTGCAAACATCACAGAAACTTACATCTTACCAGAGTCCTGCACCGACAGTTTGACCCTGGACTGTTATGACTGCCTATTTGTTTACGTTTTACAGACACAAAACTTAAAACCACATGGCTAATTTGCATAAACTATAAGCGCTGTGTTTTTTCTGTGACAGAGGATGTGCTGATGATGGTGAGTCTGTTCTGTGCTTCTATTGCATTGGAGATGGTTCTTGTTAAACTTTACACGAGCGGCAGGTTTAAATCATAGCCTCCTAGAGTTGTGGTGGTGAATTACTTCGTGGCACATGGATATCAACGCAGACCCTTAAATCAAAAACGATGGCGACAAGGCAACAGCGGCAGTGTGCTTTGAGTTGAGGCAGAACTATATTTCGCCCTTAAAATTGGGGCTTTGGGAGCACAGCAAAAAAAATGCAGCTTTGATGCTCCCAAAATCGATTTTTAGTCCAAAACAACAGATCATTCAGCCATACTGTGGAACATTCCAGGCAAAGCATTCCTGGTATCGAATATCGGCACTCATATTGAAAAAATTATGGATTGGATATCGATTCCAAGATATTGGTTGAGCCAGTGTCCCAGTATCTGGTGTATAAATTGGGGTAATAAGACGTTTACTGGCCCAAAACATCTTACAATACTACATTTTTATTTTTACAAAGCTATAATATACAGGGTATCCCCAGGTTTGCCTACCCCAAATTTAAGACATTTTTAAGACCTTTTTAAGACCACTTAAATGAAAATTAAGACCAACGTCGCACCCATTATGCAGGCGAAAAACACCAGACACAGTTCTAATGACCAACCAACTACCGATACTATATCTAGAATCTAAGGCTACGTTTATATGATGACGGTCTGAACAGAAGACACAAAAGTGGTGCAGCGTCTTCACTTTTTATTCCACGTTTAGATGAGCATTTTCGGAAGGAAATCTGCGTGCATATGGTGACGCAAAAGTGTGTGGAATTCGATTGAGTTTGCATGCCAGGTGGCTCGGTGGTGATGTATGTGACGTAAACGTGTACGCGACGTGAGCAGATCTGACCAGAGTTTTGCGTCTTGGACAGTGTAGACAAAACTGATTGTTTACTCACTGCCGCCGCCGCGCCGCCAAAAACCAAAGAATTGTCGTTCATTCATATTATGTTATTTCACGTTGTTGTTTTTTTCCCCCTCCCTCCATTTAACATTGAATTGAACTGCAGCCAGGTTGAGTAAACAAAAAAATAGGCTAATGAAATTTAAGACCTTTGTGAAAAAAATAAGACTTGGACAACATAATTTAAGAATTTTTAAGGCCTTATTTTAGGAACATGAAATTTAAGACCTTTTTAAGACTTTTAAGATACCCTGATATAAGTAAATGATATTTTCAGTCTCTGCCCTAGTATTGGTTGAAATTGGATATCGACAAATAGTAAAGGAAAAAACAAAAAACTCAGTGGATCGGTGCATTCCTATAAAAAAAACAGTACCAAAAGTAAAACATAGCAGGCCATTTGACAGCAACAGAAGCGCACAGAGCCATGTTTGGTGTGTCTGCTGGCCGTGCCTTACCTCTGCCACAGTGATGCAGTTTGGGTAAAGGTTGTGCACGATGTGGTTAGCCAGCATTAGGTAAACCAAAGAGTCTTCATCCACCTGTAGGCCAAAGTACTCGCTGTAGTCTCCGGAGAAGCCTGAGCCTGAGGAGTAAACAGCCACAATTTCAGCTCCCAAATCCCGCTCTCATCCTCTCTGAGTGCTCTGGCGCTTTCACTTGATATATTTTTGATATTGTTCACACTTTCCTGAGCGGTCCTAAGAGCCGGCCATAGCGCTGGACTGTGACTGCTAACCTGAAGGATAACATCTGAGAACATTGGCGTTTCTTTTCAATATAGTACGCCGAGGGTCAAATGGAAAAGGTTTAACACGGCGAAACCTGATGTATGAGATCTGACTCAGAAAAAAAAAAAAAAAAAAAGTCACTCACTCAAAGGAGCAGGCTGTCAAATATAATTATGTTGAATTGGCAGATTTTTTTGTTTTGTTTTAAATGATCAAGGTGAAATGCAGTGTGAAAAATGAGTGAATGTCTGAGCAAACATTCATAAAAACTCATAAAAGACCAGATTCTTGTCAGTATTTTCACACAATGGAAGAATTTGAATTTGAAACTGCAGTGGATTCGTCTAGACAGCAAGATAAATGGAGTGTGTTAGTACTTTTTTACCTAAATTATAGAGCTTATGACTTTCACATAATTCAGAAATACACTGTATACATAACATACACACAAAATGTATAAAGTTTCACATATTGAATCAGATGTAATGCATTTCCTAAGTGAGATTTTAGAAATGTTGGACTGACCACTTTGTGCTATAATTTTATATATACAAGATAATTACATAAAAATGTAATTATCACAATTATCACAAATATAGCAATAATTATATTTGCACTGTGAAAAGTCTCAAAATACAAGCTAGACTAGATCCATTTTTATACTGGAAACTTTTATACTGAAGTCTTTGTCATAATATTGCATAACTAACTGAATTTCCTTTGGGATCAATAAAGTTATTAGTATTAGTATTAGTATTAGTATTAGTATTAGTAGTCGTCGTAGTCGTAGTTGTAGCAGTGATGTAAGTGGTAGTAGTGGTAGTAGCAGTAGTCGTAGTAGTCATCATAGTGGCAGTAGTAGTAGTAGTAGTGGCAGTCGCAGTAGTAGTAGTAGTAGTAGTAGTAGTAGTAGTAGTAGTAGTAGTAGTAGTAGTAGTAGTAGTAGTAGTAGTAGTAGTAGTAGTAGTGGCAGTAGTAGTAGTAGTAGTAGTAGTAGTAGTAGTAGTAGTGGCAGTAGTAGTAGTAGTAGTAGTAGTAGTAGTAGTAGTAGTAGTGGCAGTAGTAGTAGTAGTGGCAGTAGTAGTAGTAGTAGTAGTAGTAGTAGTAGTAGTAGTAGTAGTAGTAGTAGTAGTGGCAGTAGTAGTAGTAGTAGTAGTGGCAGTAGTAGTAGTAGTAGTAGTAGTAGTAGTAGTAGTAGTAGTAGTGGCAGTAGTAGTAGTAGTGGCAGTAGTAGTAGTAGTGGCAGTAGTAGTAGTAGTAGTAGTAGTCAGTAGTAGTAGTAGTTAGTAGTAGTAGTAGTAGTAGTAGTAGTGCCAGTAGTAGTAGTAGTAGTAGTAGTAGTAGTAGTAGTAGTAGTAGTAGTAGTAGTAGTAGTAGTAGTAGTAGTAGTAGTAGTAGTAGTAGTAGTAGTAGTAGTAGTGGCAGTAGTAGTAGTAGTAGTGGCAGTAGTAGTAGTAGTAGTAGTAGTAGTAGTAGTAGTAGTAGTAGTAGTAGTAGTAGCAGTAGTAGTAGTAGTAGTAGTAGTAGTGGCAGTAGTAGTAGTAGTAGTAGTAGTAGTAGTAGTGGCAGTAGTAGTAGTAGTAGTAGTAGTAGTAGTAGTAGTAGTAGTAGTAGTAGTAGTGGCAGTAGTAGTAGTAGTAGTAGTAGTAGTAGTAGTGGCAGTAGTAGTAGTAGTAGTAGTAGTAGTAGTAGTGGCAGTAGTAGTAGTAGTCAGTAGTAGTAGTAGTAGTAGTAGCAGTAGTAGTAGTAGTAGTAGTAGTAGTGGCAGTAGTAGTAGTAGTAGTAGTAGTAGTAGTAGTAGTAGTAGTGGCAGTAGTAGTAGTAGTAGTAGTAGTAGTAGTAGTGGCAGTAGTAGTAGTAGTAGTAGTAGTGGCGTAGTAGTAGTAGTAGTAGTGGCAGTAGTAGTAGTAGTAGTAGTAGTAGTAGTAGTAGTGGCAGTAGTAGTAGTAGTGGCAGTAGTAGTAGTAGTAGTAGTAGTAGTAGTAGTGGCAGTAGTAGTAGTAGTGGCAGTAGTAGTAGTAGTAGTAGTAGTAGTAGTAGTAGTAGTAGTAGTAGTAGTAGTAGTAGTAGTGGCAGTAGTAGTAGTAGTAGTAGTAGTAGTAGTGGCAGTAGTAGTAGTAGTAGTAGTAGTAGTGGCAGTAGTAGTAGTAGTAGTAGTAGTAGTAGTAGTAGTAGTAGTAGTAGTAGTAGTAGGGCAGTAGTAGTAGTAGTAGTAGTGGCAGTAGTAGTAGTAGTAGTAGTGGCAGTAGTAGTAGTAGTAGTAGTAGTAGTAGTAGTAGTAGTGGCAGTAGTAGTAGTAGTAGTAGTGGCAGTAGTAGTAGTAGTAGTAGTGGCAGTAGTAGTAGTAGTAGTAGTAGTAGTAGTAGTAGTAGTAGTAGTAGTAGTAGTAGTAGTAGTAGTAGTGGCAGTAGTAGTAGTAGTAGTAGTAGTAGTAGTAGTGGCAGTAGTAGTAGTAGTAGTAGTAGTAGTGGCAGTAGTAGTAGTAGTAGTAGTAGTAGTAGTAGTGGCAGTAGTAGTAGTATAGTAGTAGTAGTAGTAGTAGTAGTAGTAGTAGTAGTAGTGGCAGTAGTAGTAGTAGTAGTAGTAGTAGTAGTGGCAGTAGTAGTAGTAGTAGTAGTAGTAGCAGTAGTAGTAGTAGTAGTAGTAGTAGTAGTAGTAGTAGTAGTAGTGGCAGTAGTAGTAGTAGTAGTAGTGGCAGTAGTAGTAGTAGTAGTAGTAGTAGTAGTAGTAGTGGCAGTAGTAGTAGTAGTAGTAGTGGCAGTAGTAGTAGTAGTAGTAGTAGTAGTGGCAGTAGTAGTAGTAGTAGTAGTGGCAGTAGTAGTAGTAGTAGTGGCAGTAGTAGTAGTAGTAGTAGTAGTAGTAGTAGTAGTAGTAGTAGTAGTGGCAGTAGTAAGTAGTAGTAGTAGTAGTAGTAGTAGTAGTAGTAGTAGTAGTAGTAGTAGTAGTAGTGGCAGTAGTAGTAGTAGTAGTAGTGGCAGTAGTAGTAGTAGTGGCAGTAGTAGTAGTGGCAGTAGTAGTAGTAGTAGTAGTAGTAGTGGCAGTAGTAGTAGTAGTAGTAGTAGTAGTAGTAGTAGTAGTAGTAGTAGTAGTAGTAGTAGTAGTAGTAGTAGTAGTGGCAGTAGTAGTAGTAGTAGTAGTAGTAGTGGCAGTAGTAGTAGTAGTAGTGGCAGTAGTAGTAGTAGTAGTAGTAGTAGTAGTGGCAGTAGTAGTAGTAGTAGTAGTAGTAGTAGTAGTAGTAGTAGTAGTAGTAGTAGTAGTAGTAGTAGTAGTAGTAGTGGCAGTAGTAGTAGTAGTAGTAGTAGTAGTAGTAGTGGCAGTAGTAGTAGTAGTAGTAGTAGTAGTAGTAGTAGTAGTAGTAGTGGCAGTAGTAGTAGTAGTAGTAGTAGTAGTAGTAGTAGTAGTAGTAGTAGTAGTAGTAGTAGTAGTAGTAGTAGTGGCAGTAGTAGTAGTAGTAGTAGTAGTAGTGGCAGTAGTAGTAGTGGCAGTAGTAGTAGTAGTAGTGGCAGTAGTAGTAGTAGTAGTAGTAGTAGTAGTAGTAGTAGTAGTAGTAGTGGCAGTAGTAGTAGTAGTAGTGGCAGTAGTAGTAGTAGTAGTAGTAGTAGTAGTGGCAGTAGTAGTAGTAGTAGTAGTAGTAGTAGTAGTAGTAGTAGTAGTAGTAGTAGTCGATATATCGGTCTGTCTCTAATTGTTATGGCTCTGTTAATGAGCGGTTCTTCTTACCGATCCCGTGGTGGTGGTAAAGCATCGAGGTGACTCCATCGAACCTGAAGCCGTCAAATTGGTACTCCTCCATCCACCAGCGCAGGTTTGACAGGAGAAAACGCTGCACCTCCCAACTGCACACACACACACACACACACACACACACACACACACACACACACACACACACACACAGAGGACAAGGTCAGAACAACAACAAGCTGTGCATTATTCACACATCTCATCAGGCTTTAGGAGATTCATTTTCTACGCCACGGGACATCCACACACGGAGTACTTCAACCCAAACCCCATTATGATCTGGGCAGGAGTGACAGGAGATGGCATTTTCATTAACTGCTCCGCGCAAGGGTCACGAGTTGTGCTTCGATGTGAGATTACATATTAGGCGAAAATTGAAATTTGGAAATGTCACAAAGAGGAAAAATGAAAATTAGGTAGCCTTTCATTAGCGCAAGAAAAATGACTCAAATCGCCCAGCAGTGACTTGAGATGGCGGGGGAGACATAATGTGCTTTATGATGGAGTGAGATTGAGAAGAATAGGCTGAAAAGAGATCACTGAAGGTAGACTTAAACAGACAAGGGTACAATGAGCTATAATGAATGGGTAGAAGACTTTGGCGCTTAGATCTCCGTAGTTAAAGAAATGCAATGAAGAGAGTAACTGTACTTGGGTTGTCAAAATCAGACACTAATCAATACTAAAACTAAGACTGAAACTAGACACTCTAGACATCTGAGCAGATATCGATGCTTAAAGGTCCTATATTACTGAAAATCAAATCATGTGAGATTTTAGTCATGTTATAATGCTGTTATCTCCTCAAAAACATATCTAGAGTTGTGTTTTGTTTCATTCACACATGCTCTAAAAAACGCTCTGTTTCACTTTGTAATGTCACGAAGAGGTAGTTTTCAAGTTAAAAGCCACCTTTCTATGACCTTTTGTTCAGTAGAGATCGGCAATTCTAGAGTTGAAATTATACAAATGATTCTAGTGAAGGTGTATCGGGTTTAAAATTACATCACAAGGAGAGGAGTATTTTCTTTCAGTGACACGAACGTAGCCTAAATCTGCAGGGTTTGTGTGTCAAACATGTGTGAATGAAACAAAACACAACTCCAGGTCTGTTTATGATGAGGATAGAGCTGCTCGATGATGGAAAAAATCATTAACGCAATTATTTTGGTCAATATTGAAATCACGATTACTCAAATGATTATTTTTAGTTACATGATGCATTTATTCAGCATTTCTCTCTCTCAAAAAAAAAAAACGTTGTTATTGATAATTTATGCAAAACTTTCAAACTGAAAATAAATATAGGCTACAAATACCTTAGAGCAGTACTGCGACGTATAAAACATAAAATTAATAAAATATACTTTGAAATAAGTTACAGAAAACGAAATGTATCCAAAATAAACTATATATTCAGTTGTTGTACAATCTCTATAATTACAAAATAAAATAAATATTCTTAATTATACAAAAAAATAGACTTTGTTAAAGGTTGTATAGAGGATTTTTTTAAGGGAAGAGAAATACAGCGAGAGTCCTTGTGCGCGTTCAGAATCACTGTTGAAGTTTCCTGTCTAGAGGTAATTTATCGACCGACGCGTCAGTTTTTAGACCCTTCGTCTGCTTCAGTCGCACCATCGGTGGAAGGAATCTCCAAGAATCACCTCAGTTTGTCTTCGCTCCTTTTCCCCTTCTCTCTTTCTTTCAGCGACCTCAAAAACGGACTTTCTTTTGCGGCGAACTGGTCATGGATTCTCGTCCGCCGTCTCAACAAGCTTTGTGCGAAATGCGAGGAAGCGACAGTTTAAAAAAGCCTCCAAGAACCGCTGCGTAAACCACATAATCCCCAAGCGCCGGCGAGTCACTTACACTAGGGAATTTGATTGACAACCTAACAGCCAATAGAAAATGAGGGAGTCTTGTTTTCTATTGGCTGATGTTTATCTGGCCTCAACACGTCAACAGTTGATGGATTTTCATTCTTTTTTTTTTTTTGATCATCATAATTACAAAGCTGCTGCGTCTCTGTAATGGTATTTTAAACTTTCATTGACAATTTGAAACAAACAAACAAAAACAAAAAAATCCTCCATACAACCTTTAAGCTTTAAATTGTTTCAACTCGATTATGAGTTTGGAGATTGTTTGACACACAAATCAAAATCACGATCAAAATTCAATTCATTGCACAGCCTTAGATGAGGACACATTATAACAGATCAGAAAGTAGTGTTTTGTAATATGGGCCCTTTAAAGAAATGCAATAAAGAGAGTACTGGTACTAGAGAGCCTAAAGTATCAGAAATTAGATACTAATCATTACTAAAAATAATATCTAAATTAGATCCTAATTCGAGCAGGTATCAATATGAAAAAAAAAAAAAGTCACATTCACAAGTCACTTATCCTGAATAACTTTAGAATGATCCTGGCTGTATCAGAACAAGTATAAGAGCACAAAGACTAGTACACACCCATGGACCACTGTGGTACTGACCTGGACCACTGAGGGTTTGCACAGATATACAAAGAACTATGATTTTGTTTTGAAAATCACATTCTGTTTAAAAAAAAAAAGCCTTTTTTTAAATTACCATCATGGTATTAGAATTGGTAGAGTAAGGGTGTGCAAAAATATCGAAATATCGTATCGCCGAATGTGATGGTACAGTATCGATATCATGGGCTGCTGTATCGTTCTATCGCCAAGAGTATTTTTTGGTATATTTTAGTACATTTTTACTAAACTCGTTTATTTGACACATTTGACATTTTCACTGTTTTGATGATTAAAATATTTGTGTTTCATATGAACTTTGCACAAGAAGTGGTTTAATAAAGACTTTTAGTACCACAGCCATGATTTAGCCTTTATTTTTTACCGTCTCGAATCAATCTGAAATATATCCTACTAAATCGAAGGTGCACTGTATCGAGATATGTATCGTATCGGCAGCTTCTTAATGATACCCAGCTCTACGGTAGAGTATTGAGTCTATTAGTACTGAAATCGAGTAATTTGTTTGTTAATGTGAGAATGTATTCATTATGGGATAGACATCAAGAAGAGAATAAACTGCAAGATGACAAAGCAGAGAGAGTGCATTCATTGTGAACAGCTTGATAGGTGTGGGTGTCTTGCTCAAGGACACTACAATAATGTGCAATAATGGTCAGAGTTGGGACCGAACAGCCACACTTCAAGTTACAAGATTACTACTGCACCAACTGTATCAAAACATGAATGAATATTGGGGCTCAAATCAGTCAAAATCCAAACTTTACAGTTTAAAAGAGGCATGTTTACATTTTCTGGTGGAGGATTTGACACCTGATTGTCTCCATGGAGATATTTATACTTTGCCTGGAAGGTTTCGCAGTATGGAATTAAACTTTCCCATCTCCAGGCCGAGTTACAGGTTCAATCCCACTCACAGAATCGATGTTTTTTGGTAACCGAATAAATACAAAGCAAATACCTTTAAGGCCTTTATGGTACTTTTAACTTATTGTACTGCTTAACAACATGGAACAAAGCAAAACCCTAAATAAATACATCATCATAGTTGTCTGTATCATCTATTATAGGTTCACTTTTCTGCTTGTCTCCATGGAGATGTTATTGCTTTACATAGTGCACCATTAAAAAACACGGCACAGTGTATAATCTAAAACAGACATTAAACAGTTGAAACTTAAAATACTTTGTTTCCCATCAGGCCGCACGCTTGGCACTTGGCACAGCTGCCCACCCTGTGTCTGTGCACTGATAGGATTGGGTGCTACACTCGGGTAAACAAACACTATGCATGGGAATTGGCTGCTCTTCCCTCAGGAGTTGATAAATCTCTAGGCTTAAGACGGGCTTTCTTCTTTAGCAACAGCCTCTGATGCACAAACAAGTGGCCAAAAACGTAAACAGCTGGTGGTGAATGAAGGTTTTCCAGCAGCTATGGGTCGTGGATGAGGGCAGGAGGTTTGAAAGTTGTTTGCTGTAGTAGTAGTTGTTGAAGTAGTTGAAAAAATAAATAACGCCATATTTTTTGGACTATAAGGCTACGTTCAGACTGCAGCCTGAAGTGACCCAAATCTGATTTTTGTATGTGACCTGTATCTGATCTTTTAATGACAGTCTGAATGACACAGATTCGATTTTTTCAAATGTGACCCAGGTCACTTGGATATGTGGTCCTAAAACCGATACATATTTGATCTTTTGACATGCGACTTCAGTCTGAACGGCCAAAGCGCATTCGTCCGACCTACACGTTATCAACAAGCCACAAACGTCACTATTCTGCGCTGAAGTCGACGAAAATTGTTAATAAACTCCGGGTCACTGAAGCGACGCACGTCACCACTCACCACTCTTGGTCTCCGTCTCCACATCCACACGTTCCTTTCAAAAGACGTCGCTGCCGCTGTCCCACAAAACACCACGGCCAAAAACCTCGTCCTTCTCCTTCTCAATCTCCTCCTCAAAACAGGTAAGTTGTTCATGTTCTGGCTCCGGTACGAGAGGAACTTTAAAATCTCCAGGTGCTCAATGCTCGCGTCCATGTTTGGACAACTTCCATAAACACAGAGCACGCTCGCTGTGGTTGAAGTCATCGTGTCCTCCAGTGCACATGCGGGACACTTTTGGGCTGTTTAACGTTCACACAGTGGATCACATACAAGTCGCATTTAATTGGAAATGTGAACGACCTCGCAAAAACATCAGATTTCACAACAAAATTGGAATTGAGCGTTAAGCCCTTAGTCTGAACGTAGCCTTAGTCGCACTTTTTTCATGGTTTGGGTGGTCCTGCGATTTATACTCCGGTGCGACTTGTATATAAAATTTTTCACACTGACAGTCTCGAGAGGGCGCTCTAGTCTTGTGTGTCAGCATCTTATTACTCCTGTACCTCTGTCACTTCACTCTACTACACATGTTCGCCTGCAGAAAGAGCCTCTGTCCTGTCTGTATCATGTCAGTCGATCACACCATTACTTCTGTACCACTGAAAATTAAAAATTTAAACATAAAGACAACTGAGAAGATTACAAGCTGCAAGTAGTGAAATATGCAGGTGAAAATGGTAATCAAGCAGCAGACTTGTGACAAACTTGTGACAAACTTGTGACAACCAGGAGGGCGCACCATGTAACTTTCCTGGAAGTCATTGGATGGATCAACAAAGCCTGGACTTCATTCAGTTGAAACTGAAACCATCCTGTCAGGATTCAGAAAGACCAGAATAATTCTGACTGGAAGAAGAGGAAGCGGCACTCTGTTTACCTCCAGAGGTCTCAGAGGTGCTCAGAAGTGACACCGAGGATGAAGAATTAAATGATTTAGTGATTTGGAGTGAGATGGAGAGTTTGGTAAACTTGTTCTGTTCTGTTGTTTATGTTATAATTATCTGAAGAACTGTTCATATGTGATGTTAACAGCCTGTTGTTCTCTCTTCTATTGTTATTACCATAACTTGACTTTCAAGATGAAATTTCGGTTCCTGGTCTCTGATTTTACAAAGTACATTTCCCCCAAAAAGTGTGACTTATACTTCAGGGTGACTTATATTTTTTTCTTCTTCATTACACATTTTCTGGCTGGTGTGACTTATACTCCGGAGCAACTTATAGTCTGAAAAATTACAGTAATACATTTTAGGTGTTCACTCTTCAAACTAAATTTACATTGTTTTCTGACCTTGTATTTATTTATAATGTTGTTTCCTCGTCACAAACATATCTGGAGTTGTGTTTTGTTTTGTTTGTTTCTCACATGTTTAACACACAAACTCTGGATATTTAGGCTGAGTTCTTCTCTCAAACTGAAAACACCCTGTTCCACCTTGTGATGTCACAGGAAGTGCTCCAACTGTGTTTTTAAACTCTACACACCTTCACAAGAATATCTCGTTAATTTCAGACTTTGGAATTACAAATCTCTACTGAAATAAAAGGTAAAAAGTAGCTGTTAACTTGAAAACTACAGGTTCATGACATCACAAGGTGGAACAGAGCATTTTGAGCTTTGGAGACGTAGACAGAAGAATAATAAAGGGTCACTCAAACATATGTGAATAAAACAAAACAAACAAAACTCCAGGTATGTTTTTGTTGAGGTTAGGGTTACAAGAATAAATTTTGCGTAATACAGGATCTGTAACTCCAGAAATGAACCAAAGATTAGAAATAAAAAGCACCTGTAGGAGCCCTCGCACTACGGTTCGAGAAGCCGTGGTCTGAACAGCCTCTCGAGACGTGGAGCATCAAACGCCTCACCTCTTTCATTTACGCGTTACTATGGATACAGTACGTGAGTTCAGACGCAGGATTTGGTTATCTCCACGTGAGGTGCATCAGGAGCAGAGGAAACAACACTGTACACATGGACCTCATGCAGGAGCACAGCAGGGTCACAGCTCCACTATAAGCTTCACTCACTCTGATTAAACTACAGCTTAGGCATGACAAATAACCCTCCGCACTATTGGATTCTCACGCAGTTCAAAGATTAGATTATGGTATTACATTAGACAACAATTATAGTTCAAACATACCAGTCAAAGGTTTAGACTCACCCTCTTATTCACGTTTTTTTTTTTTTTTTGGTACTTTTTATATGTATATCTTGAAGTACTTTAATACTACTACTACATAAAGAAGACATAAAATATTATTAAGGTAACATATATTATTAAGGTGTATGGAATTATGCAGAAAAAAAAAGTTAAAGGTGCATTGTGTAACTTCTCTAGTGGAGGGTCCAGCAAATGCTTTTCTTCGTGGAGATATTGCTTTGTCTGGAGTGTTTAACAGTATGGTATAAAACAGGCATGTCCAAACTATGGTCCGTGGGCTAAATGCGGCCCTCAGACAAAATTTTCTTGGTCCTCAGGCTTCCAGTAGCCAGGCTGGCGCCATCTAGTGCCTCTGCTCAATTTCATTTCTCTCCAGCGACTAGGTCAGGAACCCAAATACAATAGATTTTTCGCAAGAAGTCCGGTTCAAGTGCAAGTTCGGGCACCAGCCAATCCGCGAAGAGCCATACATTCAGTGTTGTCAATGATTCCCAAGATTGAGGATTTAAAGCCGGAACAAAGAGAATGTTTGGTGAATTTTATCAAGGGGAAAGACGTTATTGCCCTTCTTCCTACGGGATTTGGGAAAAGCTTAATATACCAGTTAGCCCCGTTGGTTAAATGATAAAAAGTACCCGCCTACTGTCGAGCGAACAAATTTTAACACTGTGAGGTCAGACGGTTTCTACGAAATGAAACGAAGTGAACTGGCCCAAATTACCTTGCATCAATTAAAAAAATACTTTTTACTGCAAGTTTTTTGATAATCTACCTTGATAAAACTAATATTTAATATTTAGTGTGTGGTTTTGAGGATCTGAGCATGAATAAAGACTGATGGCTCATTCTAACGTGTTAATCATGCACATATTTCAATTATTCACTGAATTGAGCACCAGTCTACGGCCCTTGATCAGCCCTCTGCTTCGTCTGTGTTTAGATATGTGGCCCTTGATGAAAAAAGTTTGGACACCCCTGGTAAAAAACCTTTCCATCTCCATGGGGATCAAATCAGACCAAGTTACAGGTCAAATCTGTGGAGAGGCGACGCCGCTCAAAATGAGAATGCTTGTATTTTTTGAGTCATAAAACCACCTGTAATTTAATAAATATAGAGTTTTTAATGACTTACTGTGAAATATTCTAAGTAGAGCTATGATATATCCATAGAAACAAGCAGGTGACAGACCTCAACCAAAAAGTTACGTAATGCATTATTCTATATAACCATATATTTAACCATAAATGACCAAATTACTCAACTTTTGCTTTGTCTAAACTTTTGACTAGTGCTGTAAACATACGTGACCAGTCAAAAGTTTGGACACACCCATTCATTTAAGTTTTTTTTTCTTTTTTTCTGCTTACTACTTTAATTTTACATACACACAGAAGACATCAAATATATGAAGCACGATATGTGAAATTATTTAGTAAAGAAGTTTAATAAGTCAGTAAAGTAAAGAAAAATTTAATGAGTCTTTTTTTATCCTGTTTTTAGTAGTTATTCCAACTTTTTTTTCTTTTATATTCTATACATCATATATTTGATGTTTTCTGTATGTGTATAGAAAGCAGCAAACTTTAGAAAACTTAGATAAATACACTGAATGAACTTTTGACTGGGACTCTATACGAAAATATCTATAATTTCAAAACATGACTCAAAACACAAATCCCTTTTCATATCATGTATTCATTTGCGTATTTAGTTTGCATTTGCATTGTACTTTAGAGCCCTAGCCGTGTGCAATAATGTGTGCAGGTTTAACAGCATTGATCATTATAGCTGTCAATCAGCCCTTTAACACTTCATTATAGACATTATGAACACTGACAGCTCTAGTGAATGGCATGGATTCTCTACAGTAGTTACCATGGCACCTCGTGGTAAGAGGAGCATAATAGAAGTGAGAGAACAATTTCCCTTTAGTTTGATGTGCTGGAAGCGTATAATCACTACTGTACATCTGCAAATGGACATGGCTGACCACTGCAATTACCAAGAAACTACAATGTATGTGAAGAAATCCTTACTTCAGACAGACCCAAAATGATAGCTGTTAAAAAGAATACGAAACAATTTTTGATGTTAAAAGTCTCTGTATTTTTTTTGTCAAAATCCCAAGCCACAAACTTTTACAATGTATACGAAGATGTTATGATCTAGAACCGCATCCCGTATCCCTGATTTCAGATTTTCAGATGTGTGTGACTGACAGACGAGTTTACCAATCAGAGAAACACGTGGTCAGCTTGTGTCAATACAAACATTGCGGCTTAGGAGTGAAAATAAAGGAAGAAAATAAACAAAAGCAAGTTAGCGCCTGTAATTGACAAGTTAAGACAGTTGTTCGACTATACTTTATGGTTTGGATCCTGAATCATCTGCATTTGAACAGAAGTAGGAGAGACTGGCAGATCAATGTTTTTAGAAAAGCTGGAACTGGCACTCATGCACTCTTAGTATTTTTTTTATAAGTAAGTTTAAACTAAAAGGTACATTTCAGGACCATTTAATATACTTATCTAACAGGAATAATTTATGTTCTTGTAGGGATGGGCAGGATTTTACCGGGGTATATGATATTACTGTATTACCAAAATGTTTTAGTACGACTTTGGTAAACTACGAAACCTCACCACTATACGGTCTATTTGTATGACCTGCAGACTTATAATCTCTTGAAAAGTTTCACATGAACCATCAAGGAGCGAGCTGTTTATATCAGCGCTTTATAGTTTATGCAAATGAGCCATGTGGTTTGAAGTTTCATTTCTGTAAAATGTAAACAAATGTGCACCTGAAGCAAAAATGCTGCCAAACTGTAGCTGTACGAGTATTTTTTGGGGGGGACCAACTCACTTGTGGCCAGACTTACCGTCTTGTCTTGATCTTCCTTATGAGCGTCAAGTGACAAGTGAACGAAACTAATCGAACGTCATCTCCTCACGCAGTTAAAAGAAACATTATAGACACTATTAGTTTTAAATCGTGATCGCATTAAATTGAAAATACAACCACACATTCATTTGTGCTGCGCTAACAAATTCTGGTATCAATACATTATACTATTATATTAGGTCCTTATGCGCTGCAGATTTTTTAATGATGTTAATGAAACTGACACCGTCGCTACTTTTTGATATTGCAGGATACAGTAATACCATATTACCGCCCAGCCCTATGTACTTGTACTTTTCTGTTACAACACTACATTCCTCTTTTGTTTATTGTTGATTTATTGTTAAAAAGACCTACTGCTATATAGTTATAGTATATAGTATAGCAAAGTTATAGTATAGTTATAGTATAGTAGTATAGTATAGTATAGTATAGTATATAGTATATAGTTATAGTATAGTTATAGTATAGTATATAGTATAGTAAAGTTATAGTATATAGTAAAGTTATAATTATAGTTAAGTTATAGTAATAGTATAGTTATAGTATAGTATAGTAGTATAGTTATAGTATAGTATAGTATAGTATAGTTATAGTATAGTATAGTATAGTATAGTATTATAGTTATAGTTATATAGTTATAGTATATTATAGTTATAGTATAGTTATAGTATAGTATAGTATAGTTATAGTATAGTATAGTTATAGTTATAGTATAGTTATAGTTATAGTATAGTATAGTATAGTATATAGTATAGTATAGTATAGTATAGTATAGTATAGTATAGTATATAGTATAGTATAGTATAGTATATATAGTATAGATAGTTATAGTATAGTATATAGTATAGTATAGTATAGTATAGTTATAGTATAGTATAGTATAGTATAGTATAGTATAGTATAGTATAGTATATAGTATAGTATAGTATAGTATAGTATAGTATAGTATAGTATAGTTATAGTTATAGTTATAGTATAGTATAGTTATAGTATAGTTATAGTATAGTTATAGTTATAGTATAGTATAGTATAGTATATTATTAGTATAGTATAATCTGTGACACAGTGAATCAGTTATATTTTGCACATTTTAAATCACAATATTCATCTAAAACTACTTGATTAAAAAAAAAAATAAATAAATAAATAAATCCTCTGACTTCTGCGTTAATAAAGTTGGGTGAGAATGGGAGCTGAAGTCGCCATAAACGTCATCACAACAAAAACTCTGTAGATCACGCCGCTAGAATTCGTACCAAAATTACTATGCGCAGCTGCCAAACCTTATGAGTATCACCAATGAAGAAAATTATTGGAGAAGTGGGCGTATGCCGGTGGCGGTGAAAACAAGGATTGATCTGCAATATGGCGTCTAGAAAGTAAGTGTTTAAAGATTACCGGTACTCAAACATGCACGAAACACTCCAACTAGAACTTCGGGTAAGTAAACGGTGAGAGGAAACTACTATAAAATGGTTAAAAGTGGGTTAAAAATAACATTCATAACGCATTTAAATTCTGTTATATTTTATAGTCTCTCCACGGTTTGTATATTTGGCCGTGCAGCTGGTGCGTACTACTGCCTTAAGGGATATCTGAGTTTCTCCTCCAGTGTTTAGCCTGGTTATTATAGGCGCTTTGTCGAACGCATCTTAAAGTGAAGTGAACACATTCTCCTTTGAATCTCCACTCTTGAAACCAGCCCAGCAGCGAGCCCGAGCATGCACGCCACACTCTGCATCATTAGAGTGGACACGGTGAACTTGTTAGAAAAAAGCAGCTCTCATACATCCAGCAGATATAGCCCTGCATTATCATTCCTTTCATGTTGCTTTTAGGTGACCTGGGGAATGCGTTTCCTTCTTCCAACTTGTGTTTCTGGTATCCATTAACTCTCGTGGGAGTTACACATGTACAGTAGTGCTGATAAATGCATTGCTATGTAAATCTGCTACAGGCTCTCACTGGAATAGTTGTTTGTTGAGAAGTGAATTTTATTCATTTTTAGCTAAAAACAAGTTCAATGTCAAATCACATTTATGAATAATTTTGTGAGCTGCAACAAAAATGGTAGCAATAGGTTAAGGTATATTTCGTATTCACAAAAACGTCCATATTTGACCGATCTTTGAAGGCCTCTGAGGCATGCTGTTGGGCAGAAAAACATGCTTTATGGGAACCTATCAACCCTCAATGTCATGGATTATTTCAATAAGCAGCTAGCCATACTAAACCTGGTTATGGAAGTATTAAACTGCCAATAGATAGAGGAATGCAAGAAATCGCCAGACAATTGAAAAATGTATAGTTTTATTTTCCTTTTGTAACCTTGTTTTTCAGTTGTAACCTTTAAACATTCCAGAAAATAATGAACAGCACTTGCTGACGGAAGACCACAGTGCAGTAAATCTGCAGTCAGTTGTTATTAACATACAGTACGACTGTGCTCAGGCAGACACAGTTTAGAATATAACATTTTGTAGTCAATTCAATTCCACTTATGCGCCGAAATCACAAAACAAGAACTTCCTCTTTGATCAAACGCAGACATGAACAAAGACACTATCCACAGACTCTCTCTGACGCGCTCCACTGTCAACAAACATTTGTGAGATCGGGCCCCCCCGGTGCTGCTGGAGCTACGGTTGTGTCTGGGTAAACAAGGGAGATTGACGTGGCTGGAGCCCACCACTTGGCTGGTCTCACTCTGTCAAACTGATGACATTGAACCTGTGACAGGCTTTCACTTCAGGGAAAAATCAACAACAACAAAACAACAAAGATTTTTTACACATCATCTCTGCACAGCTAATTGAAATTACGCTCATGCAGGAGCATGATGCATAACACATCTCACTGTGCGGGGGTTGAAATGAACAATTGAGGAGACAACTTCAAAGTAATTTTAATATTGTTCTATTACAGTGAGGTGCTTTTTGTTGGATTGGGTTTCGTCATGTCAGAAAGTTGGTGAAGCAGTGAGGACGTCCACATTCATGCTCCAATAGAACTTAAATAAAAGCTCAAAGTTGAGAAAAATCCTCCACCAACTGTTAGGCTTCACTAGACAGACTTGTACTACGCCTGAACGCACCAACAAAACTTCAATTAATTTTGAATTGAGCACAACTTTGAAGTGACAAGATAGAGTAAAGTAATGTATTTGGAAACAGTGTTTAATGTGGTGAAAGTGTTGGCTCATTTACAGTTTAACTCACAAAATATTGAGACTCTAGCTGCTATACAGTTATGGAATTCCTTCATAACAATAATGAACAAGAAGGAAAAACTGTTGCAGTAGATTAAGTATTTGCCCAGAAACCTCTGGGGGGTGGTTCAAACTTGAGTTCACTCTCTGGGTTAGACACTTAACCTACAATGACTTTTTGACTTTCTGTTTTTTATTTTAGCACAGTATGTAGTGAGTTTCAGCAGGAAGGGCATCTGAAAGGAAGACTACTTCAAATTCACTGTACCAAGTTGAAAAGTGCAAAAATGAAGACCAATATTCCACATGTAATGGACAACACACTCTCATAGCTTCCTAAAATAAAAGAAAAAAGAAAAAGAAAAGAAACATCTAACTAACTAAAAGAACTAATTAAATTTTTACTTCACCATCACATCACTAAACTTTCCAGAGGTGTCCCACAAGGATCTTTTCTGGGGCCATTACTGTACTGTTTTCTGCACATAAATGAATAAACAATATTAGTATGACAAGTCTTAGCAACTGCCAGCTCCAGCCACAATTTTTTTTTTTTTTACAGCTTTTTAAGTTAAAAAGAGACAGACCAAGTGACCAAAGAGGAGATGTATGGATGTATGGATGAAAACTGCCCTTCGTTGCCATGGTTTACAGGTCTAGTCTTTGTTTCGACATCCTCATAAAGGACAAACAGTAGCGAGGTAAAATCAATAGTGTTTTAAGACCAACAAAACTCCTACACTGAAAACAAAGATAAAGAGAAGATGGACAGGAGTTAGTGTCTTTGGCTCAACCATTATACAGTAACTTGAAGTATGTTTGTAATCTAAATAGTAAGTTACAAAAGTACATTTAAAAAGGAGGTATTATGCTTCCTTAGGGTATTAACTAGGGATGGGCATTGGATTTAATTTTCTTAATCGATCATCGGGAGAATGAAAGATAGATTTTTTTGATTAATCATTAAAGTCAAATCAAAAGTATCATGATTATTATTATTATTACTAATCTGCATAAAAAACTCAACTTTACAACATATAAACCATAACCACTATAGAGCCACATCAGCCTGTTTGAGATTATAATGTGTTTAATGCGGCTTTGAGCACATTTGTTTACGTCTTACAGAAACAAAACTTAGATCCACATGGCTCATTTGCATAAACTATAAGCACTGAAAAAAACAGCTCTTTCCTTGTGCACTGATGCGGTTCAGCTTCTGTTAAACTAAAGGACATGACTCAGTGGAATGTGGCAGAGGGATGTTGATGATGATGGTGGTGAGTTTGTTTTCTGCGTGTGTCCCGTTGGAGATTTTTCATGTTTTCAGAGATTATACATGTGCAGGTTTAGCGCAGCTCTTTATGTTGTATTAACCTGTATTTACATGCACCATGACAAAACCGGAATGCTCAAAAAGCCGATCATACCCGGGACACTGATGTGCATGTAAACACACTCACTGAGGTGTACAATGGTCTCCAAGGAGGTGCCAAAACATGACACTGTGAGGCCACAACTCCAGTATTTGCGCTGTCAGACGCAACCTCGTCTCCTTAAGCTACGCACAGCAACCTACATTCGGTTTGTCGATTAATGATGAACGTAATCAACAAAATTCTTAACTGTTGACACTTAACATACAGTATTTTGATCAGCATGTAAACCTTTTCTGTTCTGAAAATGCTTTATTTCCCAAAACACACTAAGTCCCCCGCTTCTTGCTCCCCATGCTAAGTCACTCCCCCTTCATAACACAGTCAGCAGTCATCAGGTTTGTGAAGCTGTAGTGATTTTTTTGGCCATGGCATGTGGTCTGAGCCTTTTGCAAGAGTTGTGGCTTGTACTGCTAATGATAATAGCGCCTATAGATCACAAGATTACTCAAACATGCATGGCTCTGAAAGCACAGGCATGGCATTTTTTTAATAAGGAAATTAAAATACATAACATGTTAGAAAGCTCCAAAAAGTTTAAGGTGCATTATGTAACTTTTAGGTGAAGGGTCCCTCACCTGCTTGTTTTTATGGACATGTCATTGCTCTACCCAGAATGTTCCACAGTATGACATTAAACAGCTCTGCTCTACATTTACTCAATTACATGTGGTTTTATAGCTCAAAAATACCATTCTGGAAATCACACATAAATAAAATAAAAAATAAATTATCCAAAGTAATTGCAATTATATATGCTAAATACAAACAGTCTTTTTATTATATACAACTTGCTGGTAATGCCCCACATAATCTACTGTATTGAGATTTGGGGCAACACATGTAAGACTAATACAAATCCAGTCTTTACCTTGCAAAAAAGGCAAGAAGAGCAATCACATTACCAACTTATAATGAACCAACTAATGCATTATTTATAAACCTTCAAACTCTGAAATTTTACAATTTAGTCGACCTTTACGCTTTGAAAATCATGTTCAAAGTAAACAACAATCATTAAGGAAAATGTTCAAAATCCAAAAGAGCCAATATGAGCTCAGAGGAACGGCCATGTTTATCAAAAATGAAAATCAAAACAAACATTATGAAATTTTGTAAATGTTAAAGCGGTGGACCTCTGGAACAACGATACAGAAGACCTAAAAACTCGCTTCCATTTTATAAAGAAGTTTAAATGTTTAACTCTGGACAGATACATGTATTATGAGACTTAGTTTGTGCTGTAGTACTTTGTTGTACTGTTACTGATTTGTTTGTTTCCTCTTGCTGTATTTATGAAGATGAACTGGTGTCAAGATGACGCTCTGATAAAGAAATAAAGGGTAGATGCCTCTCCCCAGATCTGACCTGTAACTTGGTCTGGTTTGGTCTCCATGAAGGTAAAGGTAGGATCATTCCAAACAAAGCAATAACATCTCCATGGAGAAAAGCATCTGACGAACCCTCCACCAGAAAAGTTAAACAATGCACCTTTAATTTAAGATAATATCCCTTCTTAAATTCATTAATCACACTTGTTTTTTATTGTTTTTTTCATTAATCACAATTGTTTTTATTGTTTTTATCTTGAAACTGTGACAAGGTCATATTTGGCCTCATCATTAAACACACAAAATCCCCAGAAATCGGCAATCAAAAAATGACCAAAACAATTAAAAACAGCAGTCGATATTCCTCCCGTCTCGAACTCCAAACTTCTACTTAGTTAAAACCAAGATTAATCCATGCTGGTCTTTTTTAACTTCCTTATTTTCAAATGCAATATAGCCAGTCTCTAAACCACACCATTACCAACCCTCTCGAGTGCGTTAACAATGTTCCGACTCTTCAATAATGCAAGAGGGAGAAATACTTAGTGTCCAGATGGGCTGACTAAAGAAATAAAACCATTCGAATGCTTTTTCCTTTTTTTTTTTCGAGGGTATGACTAGGCCAGGGCTGTCTGTAAAGTGTGAGGGGCTCCATACAGTCGTCCCTGGGGAGAGTGGTGGTTTGGAGGGGCAGAGTGGGGCGGCTGGACGGTCACGCGAAGACCTGATAAACAGATTAGGCCGATCAGACAATAGGCCCAGACAGGAGCGTATTCTCACAGGAAGTACATAATAGGCCGGCGGTGAAACCATACTGCCACATTAGGAGGTACACTGCTATTCGTCATCAGGTACAATTACAAGTGATGGCGCTCAGTGAATCAGTGTGTTCTCAGTGGAGGTGGGTAGCCCTTCAAAGAAATTGTACTTTTCAGACTTTGAGCAGCTTTTACTCCTACCTGAGTGACATTTTTATTGAGGTAACAGTACTACTACTTGAATTTTGGTTGTGTTGAGTAAATGGGGTTCTTGACTGCTCCTTCAGATATAATGTACTGTATTTTTTGGACTTTAAGTCGCACTTTTTTCATGGTTTGGGTGGTCCTGTGATTTATACTCTGGTACCTGCTGCTCCTATTACTCCTGTACCACTGTCATTTCACTCTACTGCGCACGTCTCCTGCAGAAAGAGCCTCTGTCCTGTCTGTATCATGTCAGTCGATCGCACCATTACTTCTGCACCACTGAAAATTAAAAATTTAAACAAATTTATAAAGACGACTGAGAAGACTGAACACAAATGCCCCCAAAAAGAAAATCATATTTTGCAGATTACAAGCTGCAAGTAGCGAAATCTGCAGCTGAAAAATATAACCGAGCAGCAGAAAGAAAGTTGTTGAATTTATGAGGACCCCTCGAAAACGAGATGGCGACACATCTCAAGGGGCTTATCCTCCAAACAAATAATTTCAAATTCAAATTCAAGTTGGGAGTGAGTGAGAAACTTGTGACACCGGGAGGATGCACCGTGCAACTTTCCTGGAAGTCACTGGATGGATGGACAAAGCCTGGACTTCTGTGACAAGAAAAACCATCCTGTCTGGATTCAGAAAGGCCAGAATAATTCTAACTGGAGCTGATGCTGAGTCTGACGACAGCTACACAGAAGAGGAAGCGGCGCAACATTTACCTCCAGAGGTCGTGGTGTTGTTCAGAAGTGACACCGAGGATGAAGAATTCAATGGATTTAGTGATTTGGAGTGAGATGGAGAGTTTGGTAAACTTGTTCTGTTCTGTTGTTTATGTTATAGTTTATCTGAAGAACTGTTCATATGTGATGTTAACAGTCTGTTGTTCTCTGTTCTACTGTTATTACTATAACTTGACTTTCAAGATGAAATGTCAGTTCCTGGTCTCTGATTTTATAAAATAAATTTCCCCCCAAAAGTGCGACTTGTATACGTTTTTTTGTTCTTCGTTACACATTTCTTGGCTGGTGCGACTTATACTCCGGAACAGCTTAAAGTCCAAAAAATACGGTAGGTTTTGTTTTACCTCATTTTGTGGTCTATTCTTTGAAAATACCAGGTTTTGTGCATCGTTTAATGTTTTTTTTTCCTTCCAATTACAGCAATTAACTTCAAATCATAAATCAAATGTTACATCATGACAGTTACTCTTTGAAGGTGCATTGTGTAACTTTTCCGGTGGAGGGTCTGTCAAATGCTTTTCTCCAAGGAGATGCTATTGTTTTGTCTGGAAAGTTTTACTGTGAGGTATTAAACTTTTCTATCAAACCAGACCAAGTTACAGGTCAGATCTGTGGAGAGACAACTTCCCTCACAGTAAAAATGTCTGTTTTTCAAGGTATTTTTAAGCTATAAAACCACCTGTAATTGAATAAATGTAAGGTAGAGCTGTTTAATGTCATACTGTGGAACATTCCAAGCAGAGCAATGACATAACCATAGAAACAAACAGGCGAAGGACCCCCAACCCAAAAAGTTAGTGCACCTTTAAGTTACTTTTACATGAGTAGAACTTTTCCCAAATACTTTTTTTACTCTTATTAACTAAAACTAGAAGTAAAAAGCAGTGAAGAAATTACCTGAGTATAATTTTGTGGCTACTCTACCCACCTCCGATGCTTTGTTGTTTAACTGTAAAGAAAACTGTAGAGAGAAAGCAGATTCGCACAGCAGTTCTTTGGAGCCCCCAATTTTTCAATAACACCACAAGTGTTGTCTTGGGTCAGAGCCCTTCTTTAGACACATCTGGCTTCAATTTCGTTTTTTGGACCCGGCACACAGACTTAACAGCTTCTGGATGTGAGAGTCACTGTCTACATCACTAAGGTAAACACAACAGAATGGCAGAGTAGTTAGTGCTCAGATTGCAGTAGATATTTATTCCAAAAGAAAAATGGAAAAAGTCTGACAAGGTATAATTATCTTAAAACAGTTATTCATGCACAGTACAAAATATTCAAATTAAACCTAGTTATTTTGTCAAAGGCTCGTCTTAGTGGAATTTTACTTTGTACTTCCAGAAAAAGTTAAGAGTTTAGGTTAAATGCTGATAATACACAATGAATCAACATCTACAACAGGGGTCTTCAACCTTTTTCCTCTGGTGAGCTACCTGTACAAAACAAAAATGCCAGATGCTACTGTATTTTTCGGACTATAAGTCGCACTTTTTTTCATGGTTTGGGTGGTCCTGCGACTTTCACGGCTGTCATTGTGAACATTTTAATATAAGTTGCTCTGGAGTAAGAGGCTCAAGGCTTGTGTGCCAGTATCTGCTGCTCCTGTTACTCCTGTACCACTGTCACTTGGCTCTACTGTGCATGTCTCCTGCAGAAAGAGCATCTGTCCTGCTGCAAGTAGTGAAATATTCAGCCGAAAACGATAATCGAACAGCAGAAAGACAGTTTGGAGTGAGCGAGAAACTTGTGAGGGACTGATGGAGCAGGAACGGGGAGGGTTACCTGCAACTTTCCTGGAAGTCACTGAATGATCGACAAAGCCTGGACTTCAGTGACACCGAAAACACTGTGTCAGGATTCAGAAAGGCTGGAATAATTCTAACTGGGACTGATGCTGAGTCTGACAACAGCTACACAGAATGCAACGCTCCGTTTACCTCTGAAGGTCAGGAGTGGCTCAGAAGTGACACTGAGGATAAAGAATTCAACTGATTTAATGATTTGGAGTGAGATGGAGAGTTTGGTAAACTTGCTCTGCTCTGTTGTTTATGATATAATTATTTGAAGAACTGTTCATATGCAGTGTTGGGAAGGTTACTTTAAAAATGTATTCCCCTACAGATTACAGATTACATACACCAAAATGTAGTTTGTAACGTAATCCATTAATTTACTTAAAGTGAGTAACGTAATCTGAATACTTTGGATTACTTGATTTGCTGTAGAGAAGCAAAGACGAGGAAACTTTCACATAAGATGTTTTGTCTGATAAAAAACGAAAAATGAAAAGTCTAGACTTTCCTTAACCGTATTAAAAATATTATTGGTAGAAGAGGAAGAGACACGGTCCACACGGCATTTTTAGTCCTGTTAAATTCTGTTTTAGACCTGGTTTAGACTTGGTTTAGACCTGGTTTAGTCCTGGTTTAGTCCTGGTTTAGACCTGGTTTAGACCTGGTTTTAGACCTGGTTTAGACCTGGTTTAGACCTGGTTTAGACCTGGTTTAAGACCTGGTTAAGACCTGGTTTTAGAACTGGTTTTAGAACTGGTTTAGTCCTGGTTTTAGTCCTGTTTAGACCTGGTTTTAGTCCTGTTTAGCCTGTTTAGACCTGGTTTAGACCTGGTTTAGACCTGGTTTAGACCTGATTTAGTCCTGGTTAGACCTGGTTTAGACCTGGTTAGTTTTAGACCTGTTTAGTTTTAGACCTGGTTTTAGACCTGGTTTAGTCCTGGTTTAGACCTGGTTTGGACCTGGTTTAATCCTGGTTTAGCCCTGGTTTTAGTCCTGGTTTATTGTCAGGCAATGAGTGGAATTACGAAAAAAAACAAAAAAACAGGAAAATACCGCCGTGTAATCCATTTATTTCAACAAAGTAACTGTAATCCAATTACCACTCACTGAAACAGTAACTGTAACTGAATACAGTTACTCATAATTTGTACTCTGATTACGTAACTCCAGTACTTGTAATCTGTTACTCCCCAACACTGTTCATATGTTCACAGTTAACAGTCTGTTGTTCTCTGTTCTTTTGTTATTACTATTACTTGCCTTTTAAGATGAAATGTCGGTTTCTGGTCTCTGCTTTCATAAAATAAATTTCCCCCAAAAAGTGCTATGTTCTTATATGTTTTTTCTATTTCAAAACGCATTTTTTGGCTGGTGCGACTTCTCCAGAGTGACTTATAGTCCGGAAAATACAGTACTCATATTAACAGTTGCAAGAAATTGAGCGTAAGAGTCACGGTGAGCCTTCGATGAGGTACAGTTAGAGGCCTGCTCTACAACAAACTGAAACACACCGAGTCAAAATAAATATTAAATGGAGTCAACAGCATGTATATTTTTCTATTGCTAATCGTCTTACTTGGATTGTATTCTGTTGAGAGCACAGTAGTTAATTTCTCTTGACAGATTTTCACCCTAAGTTCTAATAGTTGTAATATGTCTGCTTGTAGGCTTAGATAAAGTCATCCATCACGGAGCTCTGCTAAAAGAAGCGAAAACAAGTCCATTTACATTTTTTAATTCAGCACAAGATGTTCCTTATCACAGCTTATTTCCTGCTGCAGCCGAACATGATGTCAGCCCAGTATGTGTTTTACAGATACCAGTGCGGCGCCGCTCTGCATACGGGGTCAAGGCGGCGCGTCCCCGTGGCAACCGCAGATTTAGGGCTGTGTTTTTACTCCGTCACAGGTGAGCCACAGATAAGAGCAAATACATTTCAGACTCTGACAGCTCATTCCACAACAAGTGGGATGCTCCAGCAACGCCCGCAGACAGCCTGATGGATGGTGCCTGCGCTGGACCAAAAAGGACAAATAAGGTCCTCATTTAACGCTTTTCAAACTTTTCTCCGCGCAGACATTAAGACGCCGTGGACGGGAGTGACACCTGGAATGAATTTACTTTTCTGCAAACAGTGTGATTTCAATATTCGTTTCAGTGTAACAGCCACAAAGTCGTACTGAACCGCAACTGCACAGGCGGCAGCTACGAAAAAAGAAAATGTTTTGTTGTTGTTCAGTGGTCAAATAGGTCATCTTTTCATTCATTTTTTGAGGGGTTGTCTTGAACTCTTGACTTCAAACTTCAAATGAACTTAGATTCACACATCACATTATATTACAATAAGAAAGAGTAAATAAAATATACTGAAATGGGAATAAACTTCTAAATAAGTAGCAATAAAAAATAGCAAGAGACTGGTGTCAAATAAGACATAACTTATATAAGGTACAAGTAAGTATAAAACAAATATAATATAAATACAGTGATGATTGACAGAAACATAAAATTAAAGGTGAATTGTTGTTGTGTCTCTCACTGTTTGAGCAAAGCTGTAGGAGCCTGTTGGAGAATGAGCTCCTCTGTCTGAATTTCAAAACTTTTCTATGACTTTTTCATTTAAAAGTGAATTTTCCATGACTTTACAGCACCTACATGTGTAGAATTGAGCAAACGTTTAGGGCTAAATATGAGATGTTAACCCTTTCCACTCACATTATGGTTAGGGCTGGGAATCATTAAGAAGTTGCTGATACGATACATAATCTCAATACAGTGCACTTTTGATTCAATACGATATATTTGACTGATTGATTGATTGGTTTTTATTTTGAGTTTGTGCCAAGAGAGAAACAATAATCATATATACTTCATATCCATTGTAAACAAAAGAAAAGCACATTTCTCGAAAAGGAGTGGGAAGAAGAAAAACTTATATTAACCCACCCCTGTTCATGACATTTCAAATAGATTCGAAACAGTTCAAAAAGAGTAATGGCTAAATCATGGCTGTGATACTAAAAGTCTTTGTTAAACCACTTCTTGTGCAAAGTTCATATGAAACACAAACATTTTAATCATCAAAACAGTGAAAATGTCAAATGTGTCACAAAAAAATGAGTTTCCTTCCTTTAAACAAATAACAAAACTGTAGTGCTGTAATAATTTTGTAAAATATACCAAAAAATACTCTTGGCAATATATAGATACAGCAGCCCAAGATATCGATACAATACTTATGGTTTGGTATTATAGTTTTTTAACATTCAAAATACTGTCAGTGCATTTATTGTCGTCTCTTTTAATCAAAAGCCGCATAAGTTCGGAAATAATCATACCAGCCTAATGATAACTTAACAGAAACCTGTAGCTGTGTGAAAGAGATACTAAAATTCCATGACTTTTTCAAAACTTTCCTTGAATTTACAAATTTCCATGACTTATCCAGCATTTCCATGACCCTGTGTACTTTTCCCTGCTCTGTAGATTTGACATCAACCTGCCGAGGGACTGAAGACGGAAATTAGCCACGTTGCCAATAATATTTACAGACTTATATTTAAAAATTTCATAAATATGTGCTGTCCCTTTACAAAAAAAATAAGAAATAAGTAGAAACAAACTAGCCTGTGCTTAGGTGTGGGCTATATTGGTTCTCCCAATAACACTCATCAGATCATATTTTTTGCAGTTCATTGGGAAGATGCTAAAAAATATACACTCATTTCTTGTTCACAGGAAACTCAGACATTTTAAGAGTTAATAGGTTTCGCCACTGATCCAAGAGGCTGCTTCAGTTCAGACAGATATAAGGCAGTGACTTACCAGAACCCCTGTCAAAACTGAAGAAGCCACTTTGAATGAGTGACGAAATGTATTCAGTCTTAAAAACTATTTTCTTTTGCGATGAAAAGTACAAGGACGAATGAGGGATTACGCGAATGTACTTTCTTTTCACATGTTTTTGTAGCTTTTTGTACACGTTATTTGTAATAAATGCTTACCTTCAAATGAACTTTTCCAGCATTGTTATTCTAAACTCCTATATCTCAAGTCCTGCACTGAAGACTTAAGTTACGTTTACACTGAAAAGAATCACTGTATCACCATATCACTGTTTCTGTGACTGCAAGCCTTCCCTATCCACACAGCTTTGAGCGTATTTGTTTACGTTTTACAGAAACTAAACTTAAAACTGCATGGCTAATTTGCATAAATTGAGCCCTCAAAAAACTGCTCGCTATTGTGCGCTGATGCGGTTCAGCTTCTGTCGGACTAAAGGACACGACTCAGTGGATTATATGTGTTCTTTCTGTGACAGAGGGGTGTTCTGCTGATGGTGAGTCTGTTCTGTGTTTCTATCGCGTTGGAGATGGTTCATGTTAAACTTTTCAGAGATTATAAGTCTGCAGGTCGTACGCATAGACTGTATATATGAATGGACATGTATTTTAGCCTCTTAGCGTTTTGGCTTTGGTTTTACTTCGCAGGACATAGACCTACATCAGCGTATCAGCGTTTTCAGGCGTCCACACTGTGCCAGATCACATCCGTACTCAGATAAATTTGTGGGAGCTGGAGAAAACACAAAGAAAACAACTCGAATACGTACTAGTGTGGACGCATTGTGTAACTTCAGGAGCAAGCAGGTGAGGGACCTCCATCCAAAAGGTTCCACAGTGCACCTTTAACTCCTCAGATTGTTCCTCTTAAATCCCTGATCTTGCCCCGGTGCTGCAGACCCTCTCCTCCAGCAGTTGGTGGGTCCAGCAGTAGCAATAGCAGCAGAAATAACCTCCAGGCAGATGAGCTCATTAAGTGAAGCTCAGTGGAGAGGAAAACAGCCTTCCCGGGCACCCACACATGATGGACCTGGAGAGGGGACCCATGGGTGCTAAATACAGAGTGACTTCATCCGGACTAAATGGACACTTTAACTTCCAGCTTATTAACTGATCAAACAGCGGCGTGCTTCGAAGAGTCAAGGAGAGGTTAAGCTGCAGTGAAAGTATTTAAAACGGTTTAATACAGGAAAAGGAAGAGCGTGTTCATTCTTGATAGTAAAATAATGTTTAAAAATACAATTATAATGGTGCATTTTAAATTTCTTATCGCAAACATTTGCTCTATTTCACCCAAAAAATAAAAAATTAAAGACGCAGTTAAACGAAAAATTGGACCTGCATTAAATAAGGCTGAAACAGTTGTCCAGATAACCATTGGAAAAGAAAATTTAAAGGCGCTGTAACTGATTTTTACAGTCTTAAAAATATGAAAAACAGAACTAGAGATTTTGTTATGGTACAGCTAACATCAACTAGTATGCCAACACACACTTTCTGATCATCGGACACTAAAATTCTTTATAATTTGCTTGCACACAACGAACATATTCAATCTGATGAGCTCCTTATACAAAGTACATGTACTGAGGCGAGACAAATTCATCCAGGATTGTTCGTCAGAGACAGTTCACACCTTAGGGTCCTCTAAACATCTAGGGTGTGTTAGTTCCAGTGTCCTTAACTCCTCCCGTTTAGACACATGCAACACAGTGATTTACGAGTATTCTGTCTTAACCCAAGAAGCCTCTGGGATGAGTGGGGAAACTTTGCCAATTATACAAAAACATAGCAAAAGGTATACTGTCAAAACCAGAGTTGGAAAGACTTATCCATGCGTTTGTCTCCAGTAGGTTAGACTGTTGTAACAGCCCGCTCACAGTCAGACAGCTGCAGTACATCCACAATGCTGCTGCCCAGGTCCTGACTCAAGCCAGGAAGTCCTGTGCTCACAATAAAATAAAATCAAAACATAAATAATAATCATAAAATTGAAAAGAGAGTGAGATATTAAAGTAGAGAGAAGAAACCTTTCAGTCATATGCGCAGCTAAACAGAACCGTTTTGATCCTGGATTTAAACAGAGTCAAAGTAGAGTCTGTCTCACATGTTCAGGAAGACTGTTCCAGGTTTTAAATGCATGAATCTGAAACGCTGACTCCCCGTGTTTAGTCCTGACTCTGGAGACCAGCAGGAGGTCGGTCCCTGAAGTCCTCAGAGTGTGAGATGGTTCATATGGCGCTAACATGTCACAGATGTATTTTGGTGCCAGGCATAGACCGTATATATGAGTGGATATAGCTAACACACTAGCCGCCGCATGCCAAATAGGAAGTTCGCCAGGAGGCTCTTCCGGCTCCTTCTGACCCTAGCTCCGATTGACTTTACATTAGGATCATGTCGCTGCTCTCTCTGCAACTGCTGCAGTGAGTCTCATCATTTTGGTATTAAAATGTTTGTATTAACCCGCTCTACATGATCCTTTTTTTTTTTTTCTATTTTGTCCATCAAAAAAATCTTATTCATAACAGAGCCTGGCTCCAGATTCGCTCCTGTAACCGTGAGCATCGTGAGCCTCATTTGAGTGGCGCTGAACGCTGTGGGTGACGTCACACTCCCTTAGTCCACTACGTCTGTGTTGCCAGGCCATGGAGAGACTTACACACAAACAGAGTCGCTTTAAAGTCTATTCTCTGAACCACAGGGGCAGTGCAGAGACCTGAGCACAGGACTTATGTGCTCGTACTTCCTAGTTCAAGTCAGGACCCGAGCTGCAGTGTTCTGGATGTTCTGCAGCGTCTCATAGGAGAGGACAAGACCATTACAGTAATCTAACCTACTGGAATATTCTTCCTGAAGATGTGAGAGCCTCTGTTCTGACTCTGTTTAAATCCAGGCTCAAACTGTTCTGTTTGGCTGTGCATATGACTGAAAGTTTTTTATTCTGCACTCTTCTCTTTTAATGTTAATTTTATGATGATTATTTATGTTTTGATTTGTTTACATTGTGATTTTAATGCATTTTTTATTCTATAAAGCACTTTGAATTACTTTGTGAATGGATTTGTGCTATACAAATAAACTTGGCTTGCCTTCACTCCTAAAAACTTTAGTCCAGTTGACAGAATTAAGTTTAAAATGAACATGGCAAATATAAAATGCACCATTCATGACTTTTAATAACACGGTAACGTAAAACTGAGCATTTTAGTCCTAATGGGAAAAGTAAAGTATGACATTCATTATAATTTCCGATGATATTTCAGTATACAGCATCTTTGTGTGCACTAAAAACTGTGTGACTGGATCGTATTTACTTATTTACAACAGATGGCAGTGAAGTGAAGAAATCATGAATGATGAAACATTGGTATCACATAATAAGCCAATTAAGTGTGCTTCTAATGACATTTTCTGCCTCTCTGTGCCATTGTTCAACATTGTACATCCCATTCATTTACGTTCAGGGCACACAAATCAGCAGCATGAATATTTTAACGAGTGTACCTCATTAATAAATTGACTTGAGTAGAAAGAGAATAAAGTAAGCTTGTCAAAGTCAGCCGAACAGTGGCACGGAGCGACTGGGACCGGTTAAAACAAGCGTTCAAAAGGCTGGCTCTGGGCCTCGTTTTCATATCTTAAGAATTCACACAAAGATTGATGAAAAATGGATGCAAATGATCTTGGGAGAGGTGGAGTGGAGAGGGGATAATCCGGGGAAGCAACATCAAGCTTCTCACGGCTCTCTCATGTGAGGACCCCGGTGTGCGCAAAGGCTGGGTTCGAGCTTTTAACCCCTCGTTTGAACGCGTAGCTCGGGTCGCCGGCTCAAGGTGACTTTCGGAAATTGCGTGAAGGAGATGATGGCGGGGATCAAATAACGCGGGCGCACTTTGGAGCTTGTTCCATCGAGCGAGTCAGACATTACCGGGAGCATGTAGCTGGCTCCATTTAAATATACAGCAAACAGCCTTTTATGATTCAAGGCTAGCTTCGAGATAAGGTTCAAGCCAGCTATAGATTACTTTTTCCGTCCGCAGATATGGAAGAATGTATCTATTTCAACATCTTAGACAGTGTGAGTTCAGACATAAGGACTTGCAGAGAGAGCCACTTGAAATAGAAAAACTTCATAGCGAAGCTTGGACTTGACATTAACGCACAGCTCTCTACACTATTTCCAGTGGAGTCTATTCAGTGGAGCAGAAAAATATGTGGGCACTGGATATTTAAAGGTGATTTGTGTAACTTTTCTGGTGGAGGGTTCGTCACTTGCTTGTTTTTATATGTCTCTATAAGTCATTACTCTGCCTGGAATGTTCCACGATATGACGTTAAACAGCTCTACCTTACATTTACTCAATTACAGGTGGTTTTATAGATCAAAAATACAACAGAAAACAGGCATTCTGATGTGAGTGGGGTCCCTTTTCACAGATCTGACCTGTAACTTGGTCTGGTTTGGTCTCCATGAAGACAGAAAGGTTTATACTGTGAAACATTTCAGACAAAGCAATAACATCTCAATAGAGAAAAGCACTTAATGGAGCTTCCACCAGAAACGTTGCACAATGTACCCTTAAACACAGCACCCCACCTGATTCATCAGCCGGTTTCACTTTGTGGAAACCGTCTGACCTCGCAGCATTACGATTCGTTAGCTCGACGGTAGGTGGGTACTTTTTTTCATTTAACCAATTGTTGCTATTTGGTCATTTGGTTGTCATTTGCTATTTGGTTCTTTTTGTTCCAGCTTTAAATCCTCGATCTTGGGAATCGTTGCCAACACAGAATGTTTGGCTTTGTCTACATCCATCTCAACTGCTTTGTTTACTGTTGTGCTGTACCACAAAATGGACCCAGACAGGTGCTTGAGTTTGACGTCATGGCTTCACAGCTCTTCAATGAATGCCCAGTATGTGGTTTACAACTTCTGGTGTTCTTGCAAATCGTCTAGTGTATTCCAATTCCTGACCTAGTCAATGGAGAGAAATGAAATTGAGCGGAGGCACTAGGTGGCACCAGCCTGGCTACAAAAAAGGAATCAAGTTGCACAAAGTGTTGAGTTAAGTGAGAAAACATCAGGGTGAAGCACACCACAAGCAGTGATGGCTTTACACAAAAGCAAGATGAGGTAAAGACAGAAACAAGACAAGTTACAACTATCTGCTTGAACCATTTTAAAAGCATGGACGTGTTATTTGCATAGACAGTGTGAAAGCAATATTAAACCCATGCTAATTAGCAAACCTTGAAAGAAAAGAGATTTCTAGTCCATTTATGACTGCTCAACCTGAGCCCGAAAGGCTTTCATTACAAAATTATTTTTCAAAGTTGGGATGACTAAACCTTTTAATATTGCACGTTGGATTTTAATATCCAATATTTTTTGCACTACTGAGCGCCATTAAAATTCAGAAGCAACCTATGCTAGCAAATTGTCTTGCAGTCTCCGCATCTTCAAATTCTTTGTACATTTCAGAGTAAAAAAGAGTAACCTCAGACTAACTAAAAGCCGCGATAAAGATGCAAAGGGGAGAAACTGGCAGGCGGACTGGAAATCTCTGTGCTCGGCTGGCTCCGCACCCGTCAGATCCTGTCAAACTAATAAGAACATCAGTGTAGGGCTGTGGGGCTGATAGCGGGCTCTTGATTAAAAAACAAGGCGTATTCCACACAGGGAGCACGGCGCCTTCATTTCCTTTAAAGCGCGACACATCCAAACAAACCTGCGTGCGGCGCGGAGCTGAAGGAGGAGGAGACAATGAAGTGGTGAGGACATGGCAGGCCTCCTCTGGGCGCGCTCTAATGCCTCACAGTTGTGGCATATGTCGGCGGTGTGTCTAATGAGAGGCTCTGATACGCGGCGCTCAATAGGAATCAAAGAGGAGCCTGTTCTCTGATTAGGGCCTCGTGCCTGACACTTAGTGCAGGATAATGGTGGAGACTGCAGAACATGGGCACAGGTCTATTAAACACATGTCCAAAGAAGAGGGCTAATAGATCTACTCACTCTGGGTCTGGTTTTTGGCATAAATTACCACTGAAATAAAGTGTTAAAGGAGACATTATCCTGCATTAAGCTTTAACCCTTAACCCAAAAAATGCACAGTAGTTGAAATCCTCCAGCTAAAGTAATCCTGACCAAACCTAGATCAAAATCTGGTCCTGCACAAGTTGCCTTAACAATATTGAAGCATGGGCCAAATGCAGAAGACAAATTTTCCTACAATAACCGTAAACATGTTATATTGTTCCCTGATCAAAAACATACCTGGAGTTGTATTTTACTAAATGTTATGTAAAAAAGAAAAAAGATTAAAAAAGCTGCAATTTGTAATTTTATGGTCAAGGTTTCGTCAAATGCTTTTCTCCGTATGATATTAAACCTTTCTATCATCATGGAGACTGGGCAAAGTTAATGTGAAAAATGCTCATTTTACTCACCAAAACTGTGAAAATGTCAAATGTGTTGCACAAATAAGTTTCGCAACAAAAGTGTAGCGCTGTAACAAAATAATTTTGTAAAATACACCAAAAAAATACTCTTGGCGATATATCGATACAGCAGCCTACGATATCGATACTGTATCACATTGAATGATAAGATATTTAGATATTTTTGCACACTCTTAGATAAAATCACTCTAAGACAAACATGTCAGACTCAGGCCCGGGGGACAAATTTGGCAGGCGAGATCAAATATGTATTAGAGCTGGTCCACCGGCTACAGATGGACTATAGAGACATTATTTATTTAAAATTGTATTATTATTTTATATTATGCTTCTTCTGGCTTCAATGTTTAAGCAAAACTATTATTAATTTATTATTATTTATTTTAATAAGAAAAGGTTTCATGTTACATATCTCAAAGAAGAGAAAACAAGCAGATGTTGTTGAAATTCTTCTTCTAAATATTTAGTTTGGCTCGTGACTTTTAATTTTGGCCCTCTGTGATTGGCACCACTGCTCTAAGATTACATTAAACAATTTACAAGTTTTTCTTTCTCAATTTGGCAATTTTTTTAGGCTTCAAATTTTAGTTGCAGTTGATTAATGCAGTTATTGACGTAACTGCTACCTAACATCTTACACTGGGCCAAAGCTCCTCTAATGTACACAGAGATTATTAATTAACAAATACAAATATAAGAAAACTCCTTAATTTTGTTGAAATAATGTTTAACGTATGAGAAATGTTTCCTTTGTGTAAACTGTGCCAAACTTTAGGACAGAATTCCCCCTGACGTTATCAATATGCGACTCTCTAAAATAAAACTCTGTACTTCCTGTGATTTTCAATATATTTTTCAACTTTCAACTGCTTCTTGATTGGTGTAAAACTATAATTTATATCTACAACATGTATTTTCCCACCAAATTAAGTCAAAATTACAGGAATCATCAGAACCGGTCATACACTCTTTAAGTTCAGCGGGCCAGTTTAGTCTTCCTATGGGCCTGACTGGCTGCATATCTTTCCATTCTGGTCCACAGAGATGAATTCTTATGATAAAATAGAAATACTATTTTAGGAAACTAAGTCCACATTAAGGGTCATTATGATGAGAAATGTTCACAAAAGCATGACTGCACAGCTCTTTTTATATCCCAGTGCTCTCTGTCTTAAGAACTAGATCATGGTAAATGTCTCAAATCTCTCCACGCTCAGAACTTCGTGGAGACAGTCGTTTACAGGCCTTTACAACATAAATCAATAGTTCTAGCGCGTTCACTTAGATGACAACAACCTCTCCCTCACTTACACTCTTTCATGTTTCCTCTCACATTTTCGTAATTAGCTAAAAATATGAGCACAACCAAAAGCCTGCCAAGTCGGTGACATCAAACTGTAAGTCAAAGAGCATTAAAATTTCGAGGTGTCATCGTCGCTGTAAAGGTAAAATCAGGAGCATTTGTGAAGACTTCAGTTCCCATTAACAGCGCGGGCTTCACTTTGGGAGTATCGGATGAACTGTAAACTGAAAACCATTGTGGAGCCAGATGAATGAGCCAAGGTTTTGATTGTGAGTTCTGATCTACCAAACATCACACAGTGTTGGAAAAAAAAAAAATAGAACTTGGTGGAAATTGCAGAACATGGGCACAGGTCTATTAAAGATCCTATATTGTGCAAAATTGGATATTAAATTGGATAATAGTCGAGTTAGAGTCTTGTTTATGTTTGAAAAGAATATAATATACATGAAAATTAAAATGCAACTGAAAAGAAAAAAAGGGAACAACTACTGTTATCGTAGAAATTTTGAAATAAAGGGAAAGTACATTAAACATGATTTGATGTTACGCTGCAGTTTGATTCTCAAGTATCCTCTGTGAGCGAATAGAGCCATCTTTTTATGCTGTGTTCCAGTTCTCCTCGAAGTTTGGACTTTCTGACTTTCATATCGACTTGTAAATTCGCCTATCCATCACAGAATTCTTACTTGGAAACATTTCACAACTCTGAGCTGATTTGGAGTTATAAAATCCAACATGACTGTACCTTGTGAATGGACAATGGAGAATTTCCTGTATAAGTACTACGGATGGGCATGATTAGTCGACTATTTTATAACTGATCACTATGAATTTCTTCGATCACGTTCATTTTTAATCGACAAACTGAATATAGGTTGCTGTGCGTTGCGTAGCGTAAGGAGACGAGGCTGCGTCTGACAGCGCAAACACGAGTTGAGTAAAGCACTCAGGGACAATCTGTGTATCATTCATTCATTCGTTTTTCAATATAAAACCAAAAATAAGAAAATGAAAAACAACAGTTTTCTTCATTATTTGTCTCCAAAACCAAAATGAACAAATGGATAATGATTTGTTTTTTCAGTTTTCGATTTTGTGTTTAGATGAAGAATGGAAAAAACGGATAACGGCCGTTTCCCGTTTACGTGTCTTCCGTGACTGCGATGCCGGACTTTTGCGCTCTATACGGACTGAACCAGGACTGATCCTGGACCAGACCACTACTGAGACTGGGACCAGAGCGGGACTGAGACCGAGACCAGACCGAGATCAGACCGAGACTGAGATCAGAACTGAAACCGGGACCAGACTGAGACTGAGACCAGACCGAGACCAGACCTGGACCAGACCGGAGGCTCAGAGCCTACAGCAGGGCCGGAGCTCGAAGCTGAGGCTCGGACCCAATGGAGGCTCGGAGTCAAAGCTCAGAGTCCGGCCTGGTCCCACTCTGGTCCTGCTCTGGTCCCGCTCTGGTCCCGGACATGGATCAGTCCTGGTTCAGTCCATACGCAGTGCAAAAGTCCGGCATCGCAGTCACGGAAGTCACATAAACGGAAAACGGCCGTTATCAGTTTTTTCCATTATTAATTTAAACACAAAATCGAAAACTGAAAAAACGAATCATTATCTGTTTTTTCATTTTGGTTTTGGAGACAAATAAAGAAGAAAAGAGTTGTTTTTTCGTTTTCTCTTATTTTGGTTTTATATTGAAAAACGAATGAAACACGGATTAATGACAAACACTTTTCAGTCTTTACATCACAACAGTAGTCAAAATAAAAGTGACCAACATAAATAAAGTGAGTGAAATGACTGTTAAATAAAGAACTGCACTAAACCTGTACACGTCTGATCTCTGAAAACGCGACACACTCACAGAACAGCCTCACTGTCGTCATCATCAACATCCCTCTGTGTCCTGACTGCATCAGGGCACAAGGAAATGAGATGGGGTTTTTTTTTCCAGCGCTTATAGTTTCTGCAAGTTTCCCATGCCATTTTGAGTTTCGTAAAAAGTAAAGAAATGTGTGCAGAGCTCAATTAAACACATTATAATCTCAAACGGGCTGATGTGGCTGTATAGCGTTTATGGTTTTTATGTTGTAAAGTTGAGTGTATTTATGCAGATGGGTAACAGTAATAATGATGATAATTTTAATATAAAAACGTTAATGATTAATCAAAAATGACTCGTTAATTCTCCTGACGATTGATTAAGAAAATGTAATTGAACGCCCATCCCTAACAGGTACAGTGGGTCACATGGTGGAGGGTGTACTTACAGGATGTTTTCAGTTTGAGAGAAGAACTCAGCCTACATATGCAAGGTTTATGTATTTAAAATGTGTGAATGAAACAAAATACAGCTTCAGGTACGTTTGCGACGAGCTAAATATTGTATTTTATCCCCCGCAGCTGTCAAAAGGCTTTAAAATTCTGCAAGGGTCACCGCCGCTGTAAAGCTAAAATCAGGAGCATTTGTGCAGACTTTTGTTCCCATTAAAAGTGCAGGCCATGCTTTGGGAATATCAGATGAACTGTAAAATGAAAACTATTGTGGAGCCAGATAGAATGCGCCAAGGTTGTGATTTTGAGTTCTGATCTACCCAACATCACACAGGTCTCTTGGTGGAGACTGCAGAACATGAGGACAGGTTTATTAAAGTGCCTATATTATGCAGAATTGTGAAGTTTAAGCCATGTTAGAATGTTGTTACCTTCTCAAAAACATACCTGGAGTTAGGGTTGGGTGATATCCAAACTTTGAAACCGTTAAACCTTGTCAGGATTTTACCGGGGTATACGGTATTAATGTATTACCAAAATGTTTTCGTACGACTTTGGTAAAAGCTGCACCACTATACGGTCTACGTGTATGACCTACAGACTTATAACCTCATCATCAGCCGCACATCCTCTGTTGCAGAAAGAACACATAAATTTGTTTAGTCCGACAGAAGCTGAACCACAACAGCGCACAAGAAGTGAGCTGTTTTTATCAACTCTTTATAGTTTAAGCAAATGAGCCATGTGGTTTTAAGTTTAGTTTCTGTAAAATGTAAAAAAAAAAAAAGTGCGCCTGAAGTCAAAATGTTGCCAAACTGTAGAAGTATTTCTTTTTGGGACCAACTCACTTGTCGCCGAACTTGCCGTCTTGTCTTGGTCTCTTATGAGCGTCACGTGACAACAGAATGAAACTAATCAAACGTTGTCTCCCCATACAGTTAAAAGAAACATGATAGATACTATTAGTTTTAAATCGTGATCGCATTAAACTGAAAATACAACCACACATTCATTTGTGCTGAGCAAACAAATTTAAGTATCAGTAAATTATAATATGATATTAGGTCTTTATGCGCTGGAGATTTTTTTAATGACAGTAATGAAACTGACGCCGTTGCTACTTTTTGATCCCGCGGGACACCGTAATACAGTATTACCGCCCAATCCCACGTGGAGTTGTGTTTTGATTCATTCACACTTGTTTGATTAATCCTTTATTATTAGTCTGTCTATATTGCCAAAGCTCAAAATGCTCTGTTCCACCTTGTGATGTCATGCAGTGATAGTTTTCAAGTTAACAACTACGTTTGACCTTTTATTCAGTAGAGATAAGAAATTCCAGGACTGAAATTATCCAAATGTTTCTGGTGAAAGTGTAAGAAGTTTGAAAACAGAGTGGAGCATCATGAGGCGGAGAAGTGTTTTCCGTTTGAGAGAAGAACTAAATATGCAGGGTTTGTGCGTTAAAATGTGTGAATGAAACAAAACACAGCTCCAGGTATGTTTGCGGTGAGGAAACAACATTTTAACAAGCATGTGGGTAACGCTGCTAAATATTGTATTTTTCCCCCACAGCTGACAACACAGCGTCTGCCAGAGAGCTTCAAATTTCCGCAAGGTGTCACCGCTTCTGTAAAGGTAAAATCAGGAGCATTTGTGGAGACTTCAGTTCCCATTAACAGTGTGGGCCATGCTTTGGGAATATCAGATGAACGGTAAACTGAAAACCATTGTGGAGCCGGATAGAACACGCCGGGCTTGTGATTGTGAGTTCTGATCCGCCTGACGTCGCGCAGTGTCACCGGGTTGGAGAAAATAAAACGAAGTTGCTTTTTTTTATCGACTTTTCTATTCACATTATTCAAATACATTCCGCTTCCAGTACAATTCCTTATCCGGCGCTCATCCATCAAACACGCCATCATAAGTCACATCACACGCAGCGGGATTTCAGGTTGTATAATTGATAAGGGCTCCACAGTGAGTCTGGGGTTGCGGTGTAATATGCAGTAGATTTACATCGTTCCCAGTTAAATGTATTAAATCAAATGCAAAGAGTTAAAATACCAGTGGGTTTGAAAATGGAAGTTATAAATATGCAATGCACCGATATAGATTTCTATTCTTCAGCTGCGGTATCACATGCAAAATTGATTCTTGTGCGGTTTAAACCAGGTTGTTATCTCATCAAAAGCATACCTGGAGTTGTGTTTTGTTTTGGTTCATTCAGACATGTTTGAGTAACCCTTTATTATGAGGCTGTCCACCATATTTTTCAGGCTATAAATGTGCAGTGGATTATAAGGCGCATTAAGTAAAACAAACCGACGACGCTTGAGACTGATCCACGAGCCACTGGCAGATCGTGGCGTCATTCTTCTGGTGTTGCCTCCCTGTCTTGGTGAATGTGTGTTATGAATGTGAATGAGGGTGGATCATTTTAAGTTTTTTTATTTCCTACAAGGACGACTCAAATATACATTGAGTAATAATGTGTTTAATGCAGCTTTGCGCACATTTGTTTACATTTTACAGAAACAAAACTTAAAACCACATGGCCCATTTGCATAAACTGTAAGCTCCTTGTGCGCTGATGCGGTCAGCTTCTGTCGGACTAAAAGACACGACTCCGCGAGGCTCCTGACTACGGTAGCTGTAATGCTCCGACAATACATCAAGTGGTGCGGCTTCGTAGCTTACTAAAGTCGTACTAAATCATTTTGACAGATTTTTGAGCGCTGTGTACCACAAAAAAAAAAAATCGGTTCGAGGTCAGTAAGCACAACCAGAATTAATACATAAGGCGCATCAAATTACAATGCGCACAGTCAATCTTTGAGAAAATTTTAGGATTTTAAGTGCGCCTTATAGTCTGAAAAATATGGTACAACTCCAAAGCTCAAAATGCTCTGTTCCACCTTGAAAACTACTGCTTCATGACCACAGCCTTTTTAGCTTTAGTTCAGCAGAGACTGACAATTCCAAAGCTGAAATGATTCTAGTGAAGGTGTTTTGAGTTTAAAAACACAGTGGAGCACTTCCTGTATTACTACATAAGGTGGAACAAATTGTTTACTGTTTGACAGAAGAACTTAGCCTAAATATACAGGTTTGTGTGTTAAACGTGTGAATGAAACAAAACACAACTCCAGGTCTGTTTTTGATGAGAAAACAACATTATAACATAGATCAGAAAATGGCATCATATGGGAAGGAAAACTAGCTTTAGAGAGCATTGTCCTAAAGGTGCACTGTGTTTTTTTTAGCTGGAATGGAATGTTCCAAAGTATGGTATTAATTGCATCTATCTCCATAGAAACAAGTAGATGACTCCAATTAATCAAATTACAGATCTGTGGAGAGGTGGCCACTGCTCACTGTGAGAATACTAAAAATGTTCTTTGTGATGCACTTTCAACCAATGAAAACCTGATAGACAGTTTAGTGCCAGACTGCAGCTCCAGGAAAAGCAATAACAGACAAACAGACGGCTTAAAAAGGTACAGAGGGCAACTTTAAATATTCTACACACCGTGTTAAGGTCACAGGGAGGTTACATCCGAGACAGTGGTCAGCGATCACTATACTAATACTATACAGTTCACGCCACACATATTTATTCCATTTGTGCCCTGACAAATGCAGATCTTTGGACAGTGTAAGTAAACTATGCACCATAAGCCAAACTTAACCCCACTAACAGGCTTTTTACATTGGAGATGAAGTGTGGAATTTATTTGGAAGGATTTGCTTTTTAAATGACGTCTTTCCTAGCGCCTCAGATGATGAAATTTGCTGTGCATCATATCCTCACTTCTTTTAAAGCAGTAAATGTATGCAGAAAGAAGCAAGCTGAGCTGGATATTGAAGTTGATGTGAGTGACTGTAGGGGGTAAACTGTAGAATTCCTCCGAGTTGAAAATCAGACTTTAAGCAAAAAGATTTCATTTTTTAAAGCACTTTCTCACTGGGATGCGAAAACTGCCCAACTTTAAATTCTAAATCTGATACAACATCCAGACTGTTACTTCTACTTGAGTAGTGGTTTCTGTACTAGAAGTAGCAGTAATTTTTCAGAACTCTTTTATACCCAGTGCAGCAAATCTCATCTGAGATATGCTGTGAACCTTTGCTAACCCAACCTTGTGAGTTCACAAATTCATGAGAATCCATTTGACCCGGCTCCCGCTGGTGCCATTGGGCCCAGTTCAGCAGTGGTTCAGACCAGTCACAGGGCAGATTTGTAGTTTGGGTGAAAGCCAAAAGTGAAGAACTAACCAAAACAAACAAAAACGCCTACTTTAGAAGAAATATAGAATATTTAGTTTGTGAAAATAGTGCAGAAGGGAAGCTCTTTGTTCTTTTGTGGATGAGAAAGAAGTGATTTTCTCTTAACTGGATGTAACAAAAGTCAGATTTCTCAGCTCGTTCCACTGATGTGACGCATCGACCAATCAGATTAAAATATTTGTCCTTAAGTCTCGCCTTTTCCCGACTGCTCATTGAGAGCCGTTCCATATTAATAAACATGTAGAACTCAATTCAGAGTGACATTACCAATCTAATGTGAGCCAAGTTATAGTTGACTAGTGTGGCTTGAAAAAGAAAGTGTTTGTAGTCATAATACTTTGGACCACTACTATATAATTCAACTGAAATATAGATACACTTGACTTAAATTACTGGCTACTTTACCCAGCTCTGCATACTACCATTACTTTAGTCCTCAGATATTCTAAAGTACACGGTCAATAGTGGCATGTGGTTTGTACCTGGAGTAGTTGAAGAGGCGGCTGTCCCACAGGCTGTGCTCTCCTCGGGGTGGGGAGTGGAAGAAGCAGGAGTCAGTGCCGTCGAAGTTGTTGAGTCCGTCCTCCGTGTTCTTCGAGGCGTGACTGTGCACCACGTCCAGCAGCACCATGATGCCCAGGGAGTGAGCCACGTCGATCAGCTCCTTCAGCTCCTCAGGGGTCCCGTACCGGCTGCACACAAGCACAGGGATGCACAGCTCACTTTTTATACCACCAATAAAACTGTGACTTTGGGTGGAGGATACAAAAAGACAGCAGTGTACTGAGAGACATTACGTTTATTAGCTTTAAAATAAATTAAAGAGGGGGTATTTTACATCTATGGGGTATTAACTGTGAACACATATTACCTTTTATGGCTTTTGAAAATGCCATATTCACAGAAAACAAGGTATTTACATGTTTTATAAGTTTCACCTAGGTTTTTGATGCTCTGAGTTTCCCCTCATTTTCGTCTCCACGCTGTCACTCCCCCTTCAGAGCGTTATCACAACAGAATCAGCATGAATCCCGCTAATGAAACTGCTGCACATCGCGTCAGGTTTGTCAAGTTGTTGTGGACAGTTTTGTGTCATGCTTTTGTATATTTATGGAGAATTGTCGTGTGGGAGCGGAGGTGATGTAGCTTGATTCATCAGCCGGTTTCACTTCGTGGAAACCGTCTGACCTCACAGCATTAGGATTTGCTCGCTCGATGGTAGGCATGTACTTTCTTTTATTTAACCAATCACTGCTACTTGGTCATGACGTATGTAATGCGCCGCTAATGGGGCGAACTGGTATATTAAGCTTTTCCCAAATCCCAAAGGAAGAAGGGCAATAATGTCTTTCCCCTTAAAATTTACCAAACATTTTCTTTGTTCCGGCTTTAAATCCTCGATCTCGGGAATCGCTGGCAACACAGAATGTCTGTCTTCGTCTACATCCATCTCGACCGCTTTGTTTACTGTTGTGCTGAACCACAAAATGTACCCAGACACTCGCTTGAGTTTGATGTCATGGCTTCACAGCTCTTCACTGATTGGCCAGTGTCTAGTGTATTTCGATTCCTGACCTAGTCGCTGGAGAGAAATGAAATTGAGCGGAGGCACTAGGTGTTGCCAGTCTGGCTAGGGGTGATGTAGGTTTTTAAAAATTATGCTATTTGGAGTTTCATTCATACATGTTTATCACACAAGTTAGTATTTTTTTTTAAACAATAAAAACTCCACCTTGAGATGTCAGGTGGTAATACAGGAAGTGTTCCACCGTGCTTTTAATTCACCTTCACTAGAATCATTTTAATAACTTCAGCTGTGGAATTGCAAATCTCTACTGAACAACAAAAGGTAAAAGGTGGCCCTTATCCTGAAAACTACTGCTTCATGACATCATAAGGTGAAACTGAGCAATATGAGCTTGGGAGATGTTTAGACTATTAATGCAGGATTACACAAACATATGTGAAAGAAACAAAACACAACTCCAGGTATGTTTTTTGATGAGGAAATACCAAATGAACATGTACAAAAGCTCACAAAAGTTAATTTTGTGAAATACAGGACCTAAAGAGAGCCTAAAGAGTACGTTGGATGTACGCTTTTCAGCAGAATCAACTTAATTTTTTTGTCTCCACCGATCTGACAGTAGTTCTGGTTACCTCACGCTCAGTCAGCCTGCACGGTGCGTCCTTGTGCCATCATGCTTTCATTACTGCTCATTACAGCTTCTTTCAGTTAAGGCTCCTCGCTAAAGTAAAGCCCTACCTCCCACGGGCAGAGTTCGAAAAAGTGATCCATGCTTTCGTGACATCACGCCTGGACTATTGTAATTCTTTATATGTAGGGTTAGACCAGGGCTCCCTGCAACGCATACAACACGTCCAGAACGCTGCAGCTCGTCTGCTGACAAATACTAAAAAATGTGAACACATCACACCTCTTCTGTGTGACCTGCACTGGCTCCCTGTCCTATACCGGGTGCAATTTAAAATGTTGTTAATTGTTTTCAAATGTCTGCACTCCATGGGTCCAGTCTACTTGAGGGAGTTACTGCGGCCCTATACTCCCCCCAGAGCCCTGAGATCAGCCGACCAGCTCCTGTTGGTCGAGCCCAAAACTCGGCTCAAGACAAGAGGTGACAGAGCTTTTTCTGTGACTATGGAATTGCCTTCCTCTTGCTGTCAGATCCTCTCAGTCTGTAACACAGTTTAAGACAAGACTGAAAACTCACCTCTTCTCCCTGGCATTTAGTACGAGCGAGTCAGGTTATCTTGGTAGTTTTAACATGTTTTCTCTATATTTGTATATGTAACTGTTTCTTCTATGCTGTTGCTGTTGACTTGTATGTGAAGCACTTTGGTCAACTGAAGTTGTTTTAAATGTGCTATAAAAATAAATTTTGAATTGAACTGAATTACTGCTGTTCTTCATCATTGTGTTCCATTGTTCGCAGAGTTATTGTTAACCTGATGAGATATTCTGATCAGGTCCCATTGTTTTGCCTAAGACAATCACTGCATTCTTCTTTATACGGTAGCTTATCACTGCTTTGTGCATTTTTGTAACATGAATATTTTTTCATTTAAGTTTTACTTAAAAGGTGTGCTGTGTCACTTTTGAGGTCCAGAAGTTGCTTGTCTCCATGCGGTTGTAATTACTTTGTCCAAAAGGTTCCTAAAATGTAACTGAATAGCGTGATAAATTTATTGTGGTGTTTTTATTGCTTAAAAATACTTGGAAAAGCACGCATGTTTACTGTGAGCAGGATCGACTCTCCACAGTTCTGACCTGTAAATTACAGTATGAATGTGGTGTGTGTGTTAGTGCTGGTGGTGTTCAGAGGGGCTGACGGCGCAGATTGGCAGCCTGGTCAGTTTCCCCCAGGGCAGATGTGGCTACAGTAGTAATTTACCTCCACCGACTGTGGAGTGAATGAATAAGGCTTTGAGTTTCCAAAAAAGTGCTATAGAAATCCAATGCATCGAATGTATTATTATAAATTGGCCTGGTCAAATCACCAAAAGTTTAATGCTATATTATGGAACATTCCAGAGCTCCATAGAGACAAGCAGGTGGTGGACCGTCCATAGTGCATCTTTATTGTGAACTAAACAAATTAACCTGTTGCAGTTGGCCTGGAAAGTGTCGTTTTCTTCCGCTTATCTGGGGCCGGTTTGTGGGGGCAGCAGTCTAAGCAGAGACTCCCAGACTTCCTTCACCCTGGACACTTCCTCCAGCTCCTCCAGGGGGACCCCAAGGTGTTCCCAGGCCAGTCAAGAGACACAGTACCTCCAGCATGTTCCTACTGTACATCCATCCATATTAGAATTTTTACCTTAAATTGTAGTTAACACTTCTGGATCAGTATTGTCTTTTTGTTTAAATCATTGTTTCCCAAAGATGGATCGTGACCCTCAGGTGGGTCACAAGAGATTTGTTTTGGGTCACCTTGTCACGATCTACATGTAGATCTTAAATATACAGTTCTGACACATGAGAGAGCGAGTGATTATTTTGTTCCAATATTGCTGGTTCAGTTGAAAGTTGAAAAGAAAAAGAAATGAGCACGTTTAATGTCCAAATAGGCGACTTATGGAGACCTTTGATTGTTGGTTCAGTTACTGTTTTTCATTGTTTAAAACTTGAGTAATACTAATTGTTCAGAGAGACACGATCACTCAGTCGACAATAAAATATCCTCAGTGTTCAATAATGGTCAAATCCATCTTTATTTTGTGATTTACGAATAATATCTATTGACTTGGGTCGTGAAGGTTTGTGACTTTTAAAATATGAGTTCCTAGAAAAAAAGTTTAGGAAACACTGGTTTAAAGGATAGGAATGCCATTTTTGAAGATGGTGAAGATGGTTTGGGTTAAGTTTTAGGTTTTCTAATCAATAAAGTGTGTATCAGTAATCAGTTTGCATTATAGTAAATAGAATTAACGATCGATTATCGATTAATCATTAACGTTTTTATATTAAAATGATCATCATTATTATTACTATCTGCACTACTAATCTGCATAAATAAATTCAACTTTACGACTCTAGAGCCACATTAATCCGTTTCAGATTATAATGTGTTTAATTCAGTTTTGCGCAACTTTCACAGAAACGAAACTTAAAACTGCATGGCTAATTTGCATAAACTCAGCGAAGATAAAACTACAGCTCTTGTGTCGCTGATGCGGTCAATTTCTGTCAGATTAAAAGACATGATTCTGTGGAATACAGGTTAGTGTGACCATATTTGCGTTTGTCAAAACCAGGACACCGTACGGGAGGTGGGGACTCGTCATCGACATTGCGCGACTCTCACCTGGCAAAACCTTTTTCCCACTGGACACCGAAACATATGTGCTGCTTTGTACACTGTGCACATGGACTCACACTTGTCCCGAACGCAAAGGAAAGCGTGGAATTTCTTGTACAAGTCATCGTTGCATTTCAGTACGTTGCAGGCTGCAAAGAGCTACATGTACGGACCCCTGTTTGGTCACGCGACGCACAGCAACCTACATTCGGTTTGTCGATTAAAATGAACGTAATCGATGAAATTCTTAATGATCAATTATCAATTAATCAACTAATCATGCCCATCCCTAATAGTAAATAATAAATGCATATGGAGATGAATTAAATAAGCTTAAAAGGTCACATGTCTCAGTTCCATTCTTGATTTCCAATTCTGTTCCCACGATAAAACCTGTTATTATGGTACAGCGCGGCTTTCTTAGTTATCAATATTCTGCGGGTTGTATACAAACACAAGAGAAACTGCACTGTACTGTCAATACCATCCCGACTGGCTCTCTATCTGTTTGTAGATCAGCTTTCCCTGTGCCATGGCGGAGGCTGCATTACCGGCTTCCCGCCATTCAATCGCTCTGGTTTTAACTGACACTGAGGGATCAATCATGGGTGAAATTACAATACATTACACTTTGGGTCTGTGCTCGTCTCCAGGCAAAGGAGAGGGGGGGATCTGAGGAGGAGATAAATAGAGCCACGAGTCCGGCGTTATGGAGCCCTCGTTCTCGGGATTAACACCCAGTGCATTTGCAGAGATTAATGTGGGTGACGCTCGCCTTCACCTTCATCTGAGGTGAGAGAGACGAGTCAAGTCGGAAGTTGGTGCGGAGTTTGTTTTTTTGTTTTTTTTCGTGGAGCTGTTCGGAGTAATCGGTCTGAAAGATGCATGAATTCATAAAAGTCTAGTTTCAGTTTTGTGAAATATGGCAAACACCCCTGGCTTACTCAATGGTGTTTCATGAATATCGTATGACTGTCAGTGCTGATCAGTATGGGGCAGTTTTGGTTCAGTAAATCCAGAAGAAAGCTCCTTTTGATATTGTCACTGGGGAATGGTTCCCATGAAGACAAAAAAAAACAAAAAACACTGGTGGCGTAGAGAAAAACAAGTCAGCGATGGCCATCAATTGGTGCACTAAAAAGCCATTCACAACACGCCGGATTATGTTTGTACTTAAGGTTTTGAAATGTGACAGTCAAAAACAGTAATATTTGTATCAGCTCGACTTTTAAACACAAAAAACTAAAGTGAAAAAAGATGGACTGATGCCTTTAGTTCAGAGAAACATGAAGAAAATGTGTAAAAAGTACAATAATTCTGTATTTTATTTTTACTTGTACATAAACATTTGTATAATTATGTCTTATTTGACAAAGGTCTCTTGCTATTTTTGCTTCTTATTGCTTATTTAATAGGAACGGTACAAGATCTCGTGAGACAAAATTGCCACAAGATCGTGCACACTTGAGAAAAATTATCTCGTGAGATTTTTTTTCCATGTGTTTATATTTGGATTGGACAAAAAAACTGTTCCAAAAGTTCCAGAAAGCAGAAGTAGAATGGAAACAAAAGTATGAAATCAAATAAATAAAAAATTGTGAGGCCAAAATTGGAAACTGAATCGTGAAATGTGTACTTGAGAAATTATGTTAAAATCTTGTCTTGTCTAGTTTTCGTGGACCCAATTTCATCTCTCGTCTTGTGGAAACTGTCTCGTCCCATCCCGACTATTTCAAATTTATTATTACCATTTATATTTTTGCTCTTTGTTATTATATTTGTTATATTTGTTTGAGCACCTGGGTCCAAATCCCAAAACCCTTGTGGATCAATAAAGTTTGTCTAAGTCTAAGTAGCATTTAAATAAAATGACAACCTTTAAAAGTCTCCCTATAACATATAAAGATGCTGCTAAATAAAATATAAAGACATATATATAAGTCAGTATACAATATTACTTACACATACATGGACATTCCAGACTATAAACTTATTCTGAAGTCGACTAAAGACATTCAGTAAAGAAATGCCCATAGATTTTGATCAGACGATGGTGGCAGACATATTTTCTGTATTTTCATAATTTCCTTTCGTACAATTTGTGAAGTCTGAATGTCACTTATTATCTTATTATCTTCTTTAAGTATATTTTTATTTCACATCGTCAGCTGTCAGGGAGGTTCATACACATACACTTTACTTTTTATTTTTAACCACCCATTTTTCCCATCCCCTCATCCCACAAAAAAATATATAAATAAGTAAAAAAATTAAAAAATATATAATAAACAGTGTAGTTCCTTTTTGTGTTATGTATGGAGCAACAAAGTGAGATTTTGTGCCAATGTCAAGTCCATGTTTTTTTTAGACTATGGGGAGAAATTGAGACTACAGGGGGCGCCATAGTCTATTCTATATTTATCCTTATCTATATGCTATAAAGTCTATATTTTATAATTAGTTGCAATTAGTCAATTAAAATAGGGTGCAGCGAGGCACTGGCAAAAGAGCTCGAAATTAATAGGATCTCGCACAAAAACTATTACTTTCATGGGATGTCTTTTCAGATTTGTTTATTTCAAAAAGCCGTTCAAAAGAGTGGCTCTTTTTTGATGTATTTACATGACAGAAGCCAATGTGAAAACTCATTTTATCCACAAACTAATCACACAGAGAAATGACCAAGGCTCAGATTTGTTTATAATGGTTAAAACACAGAGTGGGAGTGTGTTTACCCAGTGAAATTATGCATGATCTAAATACAGTGGTGCACTACAACTACTACAATAATAATAATAATAATTAACTAACTGTATATGTGTGTGTGATGTGTGTGTGTGTGTGTGTGTGTGCTTGTGTGTGTGTGTTTCTGTGCATGTGGGTGTGCATAAAACACTCACTCGTGCTGCTTCTGTGCAGATTTTTGTGTAGGTTGTGCATAAATTAGTATAAAATTGCATATAATTTTGAAAGAAAATGATTCAGATTCACAAAAATGACATTCACAAAAAACATTCACATTAAAGGTGCATTGTGTAACTTCTTTGATTGAGGGTCTGTCAAATTCATTTCGAGATGTTATTACTTTGTCTAAAATCTAAATTTGGCCCACGAGATCATATCAAATATGTATTAGAGCTGGCCTGCCGGTTACAGATAAACTCTAGAGACATTATTTATTAAAAATTGTGGGGTTTTTTTTATATTATGCTTGTTCTGAATTCAGTGTTTAAGGAAAACTATTATTAAACATTTATTTTAATAAGAAAAGGTTTAACATTACATATCTCAAAAGAAGAGAAAACATGCAGATGTTGCTGAAGATTTTCAATAAATATTTAGTTTGGCCCATGACTAATGCTACATTCAGACTGCAGGGCTTAACGCTCAATTCCGATTTTTTTGTGAAATCCTGATGTTTTTGCGAGGTCGTTCACATTTCCAATTAAATGTGACTTGTATGTGATCTCCAGTGTGAACATTAAACGGCCCGAAAGTGTCCCGCATGTGCACTGGAGACACGATGACGTCAACCTCAGCGAGCGTGCTCTGTGTTTACAGAATTCGTCCAAACACGGACGCGAGCATCGAGCACCTGGAGATTTTAAAGTTCCTCTCGTACAGGAGCCAGAACATGAACAACTTACTTGTTTTAAGGAGGAGATTGAGAAGGAGAAGGACGAGGTTTTTGGCCGTGATGTTTTGTGGGGCAGTGGCAGCGACGTCCGTTGAAAGGAACGTGTGGATGCGGAGACGTAGATGAGTGGTGAGTGGTGATGTGCTTCGCTTCAGTGAGTTCATTAACAATTTTCGCCTACTTCAGAGCAGAATAGTGACGTTTGTGTCTTGTTGATGACGTGTAGGTCGGATGAATGCGCTTTGGCCGTTCAGACTGAAGTCGCATGTCAAAAGATTGGATATGTATCGGTTTCAGGACCACAGATCCAAGTGGCCTGAGTCGCATTTGAAAAAAATCGTCATTAAAAGATCAGATACAGGTCACATAGGGGCCAAAAAATCAGATTTGGGTCACTTCAGGCTGCAGTCTGAATGCAGCCTTAGTCCCAGTTTAGTCCCTGGTCTAGAATGTTTCACAGTATGGTATTAAACCTATTTTCATGGAGACCAAACCAGACCAAGTTACAGGTCAGATCTGTGTAGAGGCAACCCCGCTCACAGTCAGAATGCCTGTTTTTCTTGGTATTTTTGAGCTATAAAACCATCTATAATTGAATAAATGTAAGGTAAAGCTGTTTAATGTCATAATATGAAACACTGTAAGACAGAGCAACAAGCAGGTGGCAGACAGAAGTACAAGTACACCTCTTTGTAAGTTAAGTTGTAAATTAAACTGCTTAAAACCATGCTGTGAAACATTCCAGACAGAATTATTTGAAGGGCCTTCCATTTGAAAAGTTACACACAATGCACCTTTAACACTATAAATGTGTAACTTTTTTTACCTGGAGGCTGCAAAGAAGCTGGTGATCTGGTATCCAAAGCTGGCGTAGTAGGCGTGCTCCATAATGGCCATCAGCTGAATGCAGTTGTAACCTAAACACAGAGGACAAACGCTAAATTAGAAAACAGAGTAAGGGTTTGGCGTTTTGGGACATGTCCGGTTTTAAGTCAGCAAGAAATATAATATAGTGTAGTGTAAACATCCCGTGGGCATTACTCAAATAAATGGGTATTGATTTACGACTTAGTTTTCAGTAGTCATACACAAAGATTCTTCCTGGAACATTTTACAACCACGCACTCGTCGGCTACAGCGTATTTCCAAAGATAGACTGTATATTTGATGTGAAATTGAATGGAAAATGTATGCAAGGATAAGATGTTCAGTGGTTTGTCAAAAGCGATGAAAAATGGAGTACGATTTGGTATAGTAAAGTTAAACGTCCTAAACTACGTGAAATTTATTCTTGCAAGATTCAGGCCATGTTAGAATGTTGTTAACTCATCAAAAACATACCCGGAGTTGTGTTTTGTTTCATTCACACATCTCTGAGTAACCCTTTATTGTAAGTCTGTCTGCATTTCCAAAGCTGAAAACGCTCTGTTCCACCTTTAGATGTCACAAAGTGGTAGTTTTTAAGTTAGCAGCTACCTTTTAAGTTTAGTTCAGCAGAGATCGGATGATTTCAGTCCTGGAATATGCAGGATTTGTGTGTTAAACGTGTGAATGAAACAAAATACAACTTCAGGTCTGTTTTTGATGAGGAAAATAACTTATATTGTAACATAGATCAGAAAATAGCGTAATATGGGAGTACAATACAAAAATTTCACACTCATTTTCAATACTAAGGAGTAGATGTAATACTCAATACCAATTTCAATACCAAAATAATAATAAAAAAAACACTCAAACCAGGGGTCACCAAACTTTTTTTCTCTGGGGGCCACATTATCGCTCCTGACTGTGAGGCCGGGGTTGAGTCGGCCATATAAAAGAATTATATGAACCTGACGACACAGATTATATTCTTTGAAAACCGCCGTACTTTCTTTACATATCAGACAAATTGCACGGTCCTTACACTGAACAACAAAAATAATCGGTCGTTCACTGTTCTTTGAAAACGTGGTATTCTCTGTCAACTTTTCGTACTTAAAGGTTGTATAGAGGATTTTCCAAGGAACGAGAAATCCAGCGACTGTTTGTCCTTTTTCAAATGTTACGCATGCGTGAAACCAGCCCCCCTCCCCTACAGCTCCCTACGTAGAAACGCCTCCTCCCTCCTCCTCCTTACGCCAGAAACAGGTTTGTTTACAGCCGGTGCTGCACATGACTTGTAAACAACTAACTACAGTGTTGGTTAGGCAAGGCGGAGAAGTGAGGAGCGGGGGGAGGAGGTGTGCGGACATTTCGTTCGCGGACGAGAAGTGAGGAGCAGGGAGAAGAGCGGAGCGGGGAGAGAGGAGAGGAGAGGGGAGCGGTGCGCGGAGATTCCGTGCCCGGAGAAGTGAGGAGCAGGGGGAAGAGCGGAACGGGCAGCGGGGACAGGAGCAGGAAAGGGGCAGCGGCAAGCAGCAGCAAGCGGACTCTTTCTTTGCCTTGAAAATTATGTTTTCAGACATATGATATCGCATTCATGTCCTGAAAAACGTTTGACTGGCTCTTGGAAATAAAGTACGTTTTCATAATAAGCAGAAGTGACCTGTCCAGGAGTAATTTGGCGACCAGTGCGTCAGTCTTTAGACCCTGCGTCTGCTTCAGTTGCGCCATCGCTGGAATGAATCTACAAGAATCACCTTAGTTTGGCTTCGCTGCTTTTCCCCTTGTCTTCTTCTTTCAACGACCTCAAAAACGGACTTTCTTTTGCGGCGAACTGCTCCTGGATTCTTGTCGCCATTGCAACAAACTTTGTGCGAACTGCGAGGAAGATATAGGACAAAAAAAGCCGCTAAGAACTGTTGCGTTGGTGGAGTAAACAGCGTCTGTGCGTCTTGCGCCTGTGGACTGCGTGACAGGCGTACGTAAACCACGTACCGGCGGCGCGCAGGCAAGTCAGTTACGCTAGAAACGTAGGGAGATTGATTGACAGCCTGTCAGCTAACAGATAACGAGGCAGTGTCGTTATCTATTGGCAAATGTTTAGCCCCACCACGTCCAGAGTTGATGAATTTTTATTCTCTTTTTTTTGGTCATCATAATTACAAGGCTACTGCACCTCTATAATGCTATCATTGACAACTTGAAACAAAAAAAATCCTCTATACAATCTTTAACACTTGCCATTTTGCTGTTCTTAACTGCACTACAGAACTCTGCTGTTGACTGTCACTGTTTGATCTCGAGCTTGTCAGGTGATGCAAATTTGGTGGCAAAATGTACATACGTCATATAAGTAAATATAAATATAAATACTTCATATAAATATTTTTTTACTGAAACAATCAACAAGTACAAGATGTCAACATGTTATTATTTGCTAAAAAGTAATTAAAAAAAAACAAAAAAAAAGGCCAATGACAATTTTTGAGGGTTGCCTCATAGGGCCAGTTCAAGTGGTGGGGGGCAAAGGTGCTGAGGGGCCAGTGAAGGGCCGGAGTTTGATGGCCCCTGTTTTAGACAATAGAACGTGATTTTCAACATTAAATTGTAGTACTTTCTTATGTATTACCATCTGGTTTTATCTGTGTAATATATTTGTGTAATCCAGGGGTCTCCAACCTGTAGCTCGGGAGTTACCAGTAGCTCTCCACCTCCTTCCAAGTAGCTCGCCAAGGGATTTCTGAATAACATGTATTGTGCTGAATAACTAAAATTGGATAGATTAAAAGGCTAGTATGATTGTAAACGTGTCCTTTTGATGACTAACAATATGCACGTTGTAAACATATAAACATCAAACTGTGCCCCATCTAAGGCCGTGGCTCTTAAATTTATTCAATTTCTTGCGGTCGCTAAAATGAGGAGCTCTTTGGCATTTCCATTTTGTGAAAGTCGCTCACTGGAGGAAAAAGGTTGGAGACCCCTGGTGTCATCGCTCAACATCATCCAGGTAGGTTCCACAACGGTCCACGAGCGTATACTCATCTACGTGCTCTTATACTTGTTCTGATACAGCACTCAAGATCATTCTAAAGCAGCGGTCTTCAACCTTTTTCCTCCTGTGAGCTACGTTCTGTCAAATGAAAATGCCAGAGAGCTACTAATTTTAGCAGTTGCCGGAAACGGAGGAAATACAAGACTCACAGTAAGCCTCAGGTACAGTTAGAGGCCTATAAAACATAAACCTTTATCCAGTTATCAGTTCACAAATTTAGGCATCAAAATTCCACATTTACAATTGAAATAGGCAGTTAATCAATCAAATTTAGTTATTCAGCGCAGTACGAATAATTCAGGATACTAGTTTGTATCAGATTTTCTATACTTTGACCAACTCTAGCACTTAGACACGTAATCTTGGAAGTAGTTTTAGTTTTTTGTACTTGTTTTCATGTTTTTATACTTAAATGCTAATTAACTGCTGTTATAATGTGTGAAGACTCCATGTGTTTACTACAGTACATGCCAGCAGGAGGTGTGCGTCTCCCTGGTGAGTCTTTAACAGGATCATTACATCCACTTTCACATTTCAAACTCCTCTTGTTGCTCCCAACTAACTTCTGGGAACTTTGGTGCACTAACAATTGATTTTAGTTTTGATTTCCATTTGTGTGGGCGTTTTCCCCGTTTCACTGTTCCCATAAGACCCAACAAACAAAGGATATTTACTTGATAGCAGAGATACAGCATAATATTGCAGTAATCAGTTGGTTTACTTGCTATAAAGTGATTTGAGTGACCCATGAAGGAGAGAGAAAAGCTTATATTAATGTACTCGTTTTGATCAGTTTTAAAAGTTCAAAAAAAAAAAAAAAAAAGACTGGCCGATGTGTCCCTGTTGTATTCTCACATAACACCATTAGAGGTGATTTATGTTACTGCAGTCCGATTGTGTACTAGTTCTGACCTAACAGAAGAAGACCAGAGAACACAGGTGAGTCTGAACCAAGAACGGGTGAGGGGAGGGACAGGTCTTACATCTGTTATCTACTGATAAACACTGCACTTTTAACCCCTTTTCTATTCAGTACAAGGGCTTGGAGTTCAATAGTTCAGTTGGATTTGTTCAAGTTGGATAAGTAAAAGCTTGAGCTATTTATGAAAAAAACAAAGTTTTCAACTGTAGAATTTTTTTTTTTAAATAAAAGGCTAATATTAAAAAGAAAAAAATCATCTTACTTTGTCAGAACATTCTCAGAACACCCACTTAGATCAGTTCAAGCTGGGGTTGACCAAATATAATAAAGAGCTAACATAAAATTAAGGTAGGTAAAAAATAGTACATGTTTTTTTTTTTTTTTTTTAAACAAAACCAAGGTATACAGAACATAATAGGAACAGTATAAAAGCAAAAATTTGTGAACAAGACCCCGAGAACTCAACTCAGTTCTCGGGGTCAGTGATACGGTCGCTGTATCGGATCGTTGTGGTGAAGCGGGAGCTGAGTCGAAAGGCAAAGCTCTCGATTTACCGGTCAGTCTACGTTCCTCCCCTCACTTATGGTCATGAGTTTTGGGTAATGACCGAAAGAACAAGATCGCGGATACAAGCGGCCGAAATGAATTTCCTCCGCAGGGTGGCTGGGCGCTCCCTTAGAGATAGGGTGATGAGCTCAGTCACACGGGAGGAGCTTGGAGTAAAGCCGCTGCTCCTCCACATCGAGAGGAACCAGCTGAGGGAAGGGCATTTGTTCTGGATGCCTCTCTCGGGGAACCCAGGACACACTGGAGGGACTATGTCTCTCAGCTGGCCTGGGAACGCCTCAGGAATTGTCCGGGGGTGAAGGAAGTCTGGGAGTCTCTGCTTAGACTGCTGACCCCAGACAAGCGGAAGAAAATGGATGGATGGAAAAGCAAAAATTACTGGGATTTGTACATGGCCTTTTTTCACTATCTAGTATCAAAAATGACCAAATATTAAGACTGGGCGAGATGCCAAAAAATAAAATCTCGATTTTCCTGCGCACGCTGGACAATTACGATTTTAAAGAAGTGTTTTTTTTTTCCCTACCATGTTATGTTTCCTCATCAAACACATGTCTGAAGAGGTTTTAGATGTCACCCATGCAAGTTTCAGTAATATAGTGATCTATCTCTCTATTCGAACCCTTCTTACGGTTAGCTGTAAGATTCTCTCTAATGCTCAGACCACAATCGTACATCACCCATGCTCCCACTCGACAATTCTCCATCAATATACGGAAACATGACACCCAACTGTACACAACCACTTGATGCGATGTGCAATAGTTTCATTAGTGGAATACATTCTGATTGTGTTGTGATGGAGCTCTAAATCGAGAGTGATTTAGCACGAATACAGCATTTCGAAAACAATAAAAGGTAACATGGTGACGTAAATATGTTATGTGTTAGCAGTTAATACCCCATAGAAGTCTTTAACAACTAGAATTATTATTTGAGGTTTAGAAGAATATAATGTACGTAGCTATAGCTCTTTCTCCACTTTCGCTGTCAAAATCACATATACCATATAGAACTATGTGGGCAACTGGCCATGGCACAGCATAAAACCCAAAGTTAAAGACAGTTTGGACTCTCTGAAATAGTAAAGTGCAGTGCCTCTCCAAGTTTCTCAAGTACAGTTTGGAGTTTTGTGTACAGTTGGCAACAATATCTTCCTTCAGTTTGACCCGTGTCAGTCAGTGTGTAGAATTGAGAGCTCCGGGCTTTTGCTTTGACACACAATCCTAAAGAGTGGAGCGGCTGTGGGGAGAGTTCTCAGAGTCAGAGAGGTCAATGAACGACAACTGTACCGTGGCACAGCCCAAAACACAGCCTCAGAACTACAGAAACTGGCTTTTAAACCAGGACCAAACAAAGAAAATGAACAGGAGAAGTCACGTATTGGCCTAAACATGTACGGGAGATGCTTTTATATTGAATCGTGACATGTCCATGGGATGATCAGTCTCCTTTTCCCTTCCTACTCTTTATGTTGGTCAGTCTGTCATGCTTTAATTATGAAAAAGACCTGATCTACATTGTAAACCAGGCACCAAGAAAACTGTGATAAGAATTTTTAAAGATTTATCGCCTCAATTACATAAAATTACAGTACGTTGTTAGCCCAGGAAAGTTGATTCCAAACTTTAATCCAAAATAACCACATAAACAACTCCCCTAAAAACATATATATATCATTTATTTGAGTAGTTATTTGACCTACTTTCAATAAATATATTACATTTTCAGTTTAAATATAGGCCCACCAAAAAAGCTACGAATAAAATAAGTTTCTAAACCCACAAAAATACACAGAAAAGGTCAATATTTTTATACAGATTTCACCACAGTCAAAAACACCCTATATATGTTTTTTTAACTTCAGATTGCTTTGTTTGCAACCAGCCAACACCAGGTGCAGGAAAAGGAAAAATACATTTGTAGGTGTCAGATTAAAGGTGCGGTACCTGATTTGAACTGTGTGAAAAATATTAAAAACAGAACTAGTCCATTTTAAAACAGTTTGCAATAGTCTTCACTTACTGTATGAATTCTGAGTGCCCTAATTGTTCAGTTTATAGAGTTTATCTCAGAGGCCAGAGCAGTTTGTTGTCATGACATTAAAACTAAAACTAAAACTAACATGTTAACGCATACTGTCTGATTATTAGACAGTAAAATGTGTTTCAATGACTTATTTGGACCTCCTGAGCTGTGTTTACAATATAGCTGTATGGGGCAAGACAAATCCTGCATAAATACATTTAATTCTTTTTTTCTGGTGGAGGGTCAGTCACCTGCTTGTCACCGTGGAGTTGCTATTGCTTTGCTTGTAATGTTCCATAGTATCACATTAAACACATCTATCTAGCTTTCATTCATTACGGCTATCGCTCAAAAATACAATACTTCTCTCTGTGAATAGGGTTGCCTCTCCACAGATCTGACCTGTACCTATCTAACCTATCTTGTAGTTGTTTTCCTTCCTCTAATCTCTAATCTGAATTAATCTCAACTGTGGAGTAGGGCTGAACGATAAAAAAGAAAAAAAAAGAAAAATTAAATTGTGATTTTTCTGGCAGATATTGAGATTTCAATTCCACCCACAATTTTTGTCAGATCAAGTTTCAGTGCACAGGAATTAGGGATGGGCATTCGATGAAATTTTCTTAATCGATCGTCGGAAGAATTAACGATCGATTATCGATTAATCATTAACGTTTTTATATAAAAAATTATCATCATTATTATTACTATCTGCACTACTAATCTGCATAAATAAATTCAACTTTACGACATATAAACCATAATGACTCTAGAGCCACATTAATCCTTTTGACATTATAATGTGTTTAATTCAGTTTTGCGCAACTCTCACAGAAACGAAACTTAAAACCGCATCGCTAATTTGCATAAACTCGGCGAAGATAAAACTACAGTTCTTGTGCGCTGATACGATCAACTTCTGTCGGATTAAAAGACATGACTCAGTGGAATACAGGTTAGTGTGACCATATTTGCGTTTGTCAAAACCAGGACACCGTACGGGGGGAGGGGGGCGGGGACTTGTCATCGACATTGCGCAACTCTCACCTGGCAAAGCTTTTTCCCACTGGACACCGAAACATATGTTCCTGCTTTGTACACTGTGCACATGGACTCACACTTGTCCCGAACGGAATGGAAAGCGTAGAATTTCTTGTACAAATCATCGTTAAATACGCATTTGTGCTTCGGTACGCTGCAGACTGACCGACTGTTTGTGTCTCGCTCCTTCTGAGTGCAGAGCTACATGTACGGACCCCTCTTTGGTCACGCTACGCACAGCAACCTTACATTCGGTTTGTCGATTAAAATTAACGTAATCGATGAAATTCTTAATGATCAATTATCGATTAATCGATTAATCATGCCCATCCCTAACAGGAATATTTGCAAACATCACATAAACTTACATCATACCAGAGTCCTGCAAAGACAATTTGACGCTGGACCGTAAAGCCCAATTTACGTAGACAATAAGGGCTGTGATTGGTCCTCTCTACTAAAGCTCTACATATATTTCCTGTACTCCGCATTCCTTTGTTTCAATATACATTGACTAATAATATGTTTAATACAGCTTTGCCCACAGTTGTTTACATTTTACAGAAACAAAACTTAAAACCATATGGCTAATTTACATAAACTATAAATGCTGCTCGTTGTGCAGCTGATGTGGTCAGCTTCTGTTGGACTAAAGAACACGACTCGGTGGAATATCAATGTTCTTTCTGTGACAGAGGATGTGCTGATGATGGTGAGTCTGTTCTGTGCTTCTATTGCGTTGAAGATGTTCATGTTAAACTTTACACAAACGCCAGGTTTAAATTTTAGCCTCCTCGCATTGTGGCGGTTGCATCTCGACACAAATCCATAAATCAAAAACAAAGGCAACAAGGCGATAGCGGCAGTGTGCGTTGCGTAGTAGATCTAAACTTCACCCTTACATTGGGCTTTAGGAGCAATGCAAAAAAAAAACCGGCTTAGACGCTCCCAAAATCGTGTTGTCTGAGATCACAATTTTTCATCCAAAACGATAGATCATTCAGCCCTACTGTGGAACATTCTAGACAAAGCAATAACATCTCTATGGAGACAAGTAGGTAGCAAACCCTCCTCTAGAAAAGTTACCCAGCGCACCTTTGATTGTAATATTACCCACAAAAATAATCTGGCAGAAAAAGTGAGCCACAGAAGCAGACGTTGGGTTTGATGGCAGCTGTGATAGCGCACGTTGGTTGGTTGAATGTGGCAGTGTTTTGTCGACTCTTCCCTCTGTTCCTCAATGACAAAGGCGCAGGAAAAGCAGTATTTATCAGATGCTCCGAGTTCACCATTCATATCAGTGCTTTTTAATAATGCCGTGCGCCGGGCTGTCTAACTGCTAAAGAATGCAGGAGATACGCTGCAGTATTTGAAGCATCTGTCAAGTTGTGTTCAAGTTGTAGACAATAGAAGTCATCGTGCCGGGTTAGGTTTAAAATGGAGCACTTTAAAACAGGCATACACTACCAGTCAAAAGTTTGGACTCACCCTCTCTTTCAGTGTTTATTACTTTTGATATATATACAGACGACATCAACTATAAGAAGTAAGATGTTTGGAATTCTATCGCAAGAAAAATTTTAAAGTTAAATCATATTATATATATTTTTTTATTTTATTTTATAACCAAATCCTCAAATTCTATAAATACTGCTTCATGTAGTTGATGTCTTCTGTATGTATGTCAAATGTAGAAAGTAGTAAACATACAGAAACAAAACACTGTATTGAAGTCCAGACTTTTGACAGCTAGTACATGAAAAAAACTGAATAAAAGAGTGCTCAGTTTCTCTTCTGATGTGGTGGTTTCTTTAGAGAAGATTCTTCTAACATAGTTTCTTCAGTGGTTCAGGTAAGAATACTACCATGTACGTGGGTCAGTGTGTGTATGTGTGTGTGTTTAAGTGTATACCGTATTTTCGGGGCTATTAGACGCACTCTTAAGTCTCTAACCCCATCAAAAAACGACCGCGCGCCCCGCAATCCAGAGCGCCCCATACACGAATCCACCCGGGTGTCCCAGCACGACTTCAGTAAACTACAAAGCCGCACCACCCGCAGCGCACGCAAACATACACGGAGCAGACAGCGACCGCACAGCGAAAAACACCCACAGACACACTCATCACTCCACACGGACGAGGAACGGAACGGAGGAACGAACCACAAAAGAGAGCGCAATGTGCCGCTTCTAGACACAACTGAAGAACTGAGTCACTGCGAACACGCCGACAATTCAGAGGTCCCAGACAGCACCCTCCCTACACGCCACAACTGAACAAAGCCCAGAGTCACCGTGAACGCCACAAACAAAGTCCCACTGACCAATATAACTGTTGTGTTTTGATTAAACACCGGTGCGGTTTATTTGTGAAAAAAGTTTGAAAGTAGACCATTTAATGACAGTGCATCTTATAATCCAGAGCACCTAATAGCCCATAAAATACGGTATATGAACATTGATTATTGGATTGTGTGTGTATAGTAAAAGAATTAAGTACTTTCCTGCACTCATAAAAGATGAGTTTTGTGTTGTTTTCTGTAAATACTTCTGCCATCTTGTGTCCTGTTCTATATGTTAATAGGGTTAAGCAAAATAAGTGTTAAAACTTTATCCTAAACCCCTTTAGTCTGTAGAATAACTTTAGTGACATGCATAATTTCTGTGTTAAATCTTCGTAATATGATTAATGATTATGTAAATTTACAGACGAAAAAAAACTAAAACAATTTTTGGCAATTTCTGGCTTAAGGAGTCTAGAAGGTCCTTTACCTAGGCCTGTCAAGGGACTGAACTATATATTTTGGGGCTCATTATTTATCATTATCATGTATTTTCTGATGCAGTAGTGAGGGCAGATTTTCCTTTTGATTACATTGTACTTTGCCATGAAATACCCAAAAGGTAAACTCACAAATGTTGAACCTGGTATGTCCAGTTATAAGAACTGACAGTATTACAACTTAATTTAGCATTTTAGCATTATTATTTTAACTGCCCTGCAATGTGCACTGGGGTGGTTTGCAGTCGAGTGTGAAGCAGCTGGGATGAAGATCAGCTCTTCCAAGTTCGAGGCCATGGTTCTCGACCGGAAAAAAGTGGCTTGCCCTCTCCAAGTGGGTGGAGAGTCTTTTCCTCAAGTGGAGGACTTCAGGTATCTTGGGGTCTTGTTCATGAGTGAGGGGAGGATGGAACGTGAGATTGACAGGCGGATTGGTGCAGCGTCTGCAGTGGTGCGGTCGCTGTATCGGACCGTTGTGGTGAAGAGGGAGCTGAGTCGAAAGGCGAAGCTCTTGATTTACCGGTCAATCTACGTTCCTACTCTCACCTATGGTCATGAGCTCTGGGACAAGATCGCAAATACAAGCGCTCGAAATGAGTTTCCTCTGCAGGGTGGCTGGGCGCTCCCTTAGAGATAGGGTGAGGAGCTCAGTCACACGGGAGGAGCTCGGAGTAGAGCCGCTGCTCCTTTACGTCGAGAGGAACCAGCTGAGGTGGCTCGGGCATCTGTTCCGGATGCCTCCTGGAAGCCTCCCTGGAGAGGTGTTCTGGGCACGTCCCACTGCGAGGAGGCCCCGGGGAAGACCTAGGACACGCTGGAGGGACTATGTCGCTGGGCTGGCCTGGGAACACCTCAGGAGGAGCTGGAGGACGTGTGTGTGGAGAGGGAAGTCTGGGAGACCCTGCTCAGACTGCTGCCCCTGCGACCCGGCCCCGGATAAGCGAAAGAAAATGAAATGGAATGGATGGAAAACTTTAACTGCCCCCCATTTGTATGAATTAATATTGGCCTATAGAATGCTGTGATGTTATCTGAAATCTAGCAATACAATACAAGGGTGCAATACAATACAATAAGGTTTGACATGTTGAAAACAACTAACCTATAATTGTAGCTAATTACTGGTTGATTTTGCCATTTATTTGTCACATCTCAGGCCTTTTGAATGATAACACCTGTTTAAAAATGGTTTACTGGCATTATCCTGCACTATTATTGCATCAGTGAACTAAAGTAGTTTGAATATTGTCATTTATCTCAATACATCTCTGTAGTGATATACTGCGCTTCAAAATTCATTATCGTGACAGGCCAACTTGTACCGATTTTCTTACCCAGTGCAGATTTTTAGTATAAACAGCTCTTGAGGTCAAAATATGCTTGCATTGTGCGGTCGGAATCCAATTATAAAATGTCTATTGAATACAAGAATGCTCACTTTCTCTTCTGGTGTGGTGGTTTCTTTAGGGAAGATTCTTCTAACATAGCTTTTTCAGTGCTTAAAATGTCTGGCGTAAGGAGTCTAAAAGGCCCTGTACCTAGGCCTGTCAAGATAATTACTATAGCCACTTATCATTCAGTATATGAAATCTGCACCTATATATTTTGGGATGATTAGGGTCATTTCTCTTCTGTATGTCCTGTTCGAGCCTATTTCTTCTGTTTTGATCGTCATTCTGGGTTTATTTTGTTCATTCTCAGTGCGCTACTGAAGCTTGTTTAGTTATAGACCTTGTTGGGCCCGATCGAGACCAGTCAACGTTCAAATCGCAAGCGCTCTGGAGTCCGTTTAGAACTTTCTGGAGGTGGTCTTGTTATGGTTCTTTAGTCCGCACTAAATGAAACTCATCCAATTTCACACCAGCCCAAACAAAACGAACTCCCAGGTGTTCCAAACTCGAGTTCACTTAAAAAGGACCAAATGGTGTGAGTGTGAAAGTTCCCTTAGAAACATTTTTATCGTTTACAGTCCTCTCCTCTTTCTCAATATTCTACAATTACCGTATTTTTTGGACAATAAGTCGCCCTTTTTTTATGGTTTAGGTGGTCCTGCGACTTATACTCCGGTGTGACTTACATATTAAAATTTTCAAACTGACAGCCGCGAGAGGTTCTAATCTTGTGTGTCAGTATCTAGTACTACTATTACTCCTGTACCACTGTCACTTCGCTCTACTGCACGTCTCCTGCCGAAAAAGCCGCTGTCTTGCTGCAGATAGTGAAATATGCAGCTGAAAACAGTAATCGAGCAGCAGAAAGAAAATTTGGAGTGAGCGAGAAACTTGTGAGGGACTGGCGGAAAGCAGGGATGGAGAACACAGCTTCACGACAACCGGGAGGGTGGGCCTTGCAACTTTCCTGGAAGTCACTGGATGAATCGACAAAGCCTGAACTTCAATGACAACCAATATCATCCTGTCGGGATTCAGAAAGGCCGGAATAATTCTAACTGGAATTGATGCAGAGTCTGACGACAGCTACGCAGAATAGGAAGCGCTCCGTTTACATCATGAATCTATGGTTTATCTCCAGAGGTCACGTGCAGAAGTGACACCGAGGACGAAGAATTCAATGGATTTAGTGATTTGGAGTGAGATCGTGAGTTTGGTAAACTTATGGTCTGTTGTTTATGCTATAATTATCTGAATAACTGTTAATATGTTGTTCTTTATTCTGTCATTACTATAACTTTCCTTTCAAGATAAAATGTCGGTTCCTGGTCTCTGATTTTATAAAATACATTTCCCCAAAAAGCGCGACTTATATTTTTTTCTTCCTCATTGCGCATGTTTTGGCTGGTGCTACTTATACTCCGGTGCGACCTATAGTCCGGAAAATATGGTACACACAAAAATAATTATGTAGAGAATGCATTTGCCTCCCTTGGTTTTGCTCCAGTTGTTTTTTCTGTTTTGTTTTTTTGATGCCAGATGTTCAGCTTTTGCAACCCGCCATGTGATGTCAACAAAACTGTACTGTCACAGGTGGGATTTGAACTGGCAACTCTTCAAAGACAAACGCTTAAACCTTTCAAAATGTTACCTTCCCGTTTTCCCTCAAATGTTTGTGTTACCGGAAACAACAAAGAAGCAAGTGAGAATAGGATGTTTACAAAATGAAGGACCTAAAGGCGCTGTAGCTGATTTTTACTGTCTTCAAAAAGAGAAAAACAGAGCTACTTCATTTGCACTTAGCGGTTTGCTGTGGTCCAAAGTTATTCCTCATTTAACCTTATGCATTCTGCGCATCCTTATTATTTACCTCAATGAGTTTATAAGAGCTTTGTACAACTATCAGAGACGAATGCGGTGTTGTGCCGTGACGGTAAAGATAACAACGGCTATTATGCTAACGCTCACTTTCTGATTATTGGACCATTAGACGTTTTGTAATTAGATTCTGAACGCGCACTGCAAGCATATTTTGACCTCAGGAGCTGTTCATACAAAATATCTGCACTGGGTAAAAAAATCGGTACAAGTTGGCCTGTCGTAACAAATTTTGAAGCGCAATACATCGCTACAAAGATATATTGTAAATGATAATATTCTAATAAATTACTGATACAATAATAACGCAGGATAATGCCAGTAAACCATTTTTAAAATCCATACATTTGTTGCTTATTTGAGAATATTTGATTTAACTTATTAGTATTACCAAGCAGCAGTTTGCATTTATTTTATTTTCCCGTTTGTATAATGTTAAAACAAATTGTTGGTTTAATAAACACACAAAGGGTTTAGCATTTTGTTCCCATACTGAACCGAAAATGAACCAAACCATAACCTCAAAACTAGGGGTGGGCGATATCTTGATATTTTAAACATAGAGCTATTTTTTAAACTCTATATTGACTCTGACATATCGTATATATCGATTTAATGCTTATATTCAATTTTGATTTCGCCGCTTCGCTTGTTTGCCTTCTCTGTGCGCGCCCCCGCCTCCCTGATTTTGCTGCGTGTCTCTTTCACTCCTCACTGCCGCCGTGAAAGCCGAACGTTGCTGCCAGTGAAAAGCTTCTAGCACCATGAAACTTTTCCACCATTTACAGACAAGACCATCAACAGCACATCCTCATATTCCACTGAGTCGTGTCCTTTCGTCCGAAAGACGCTGAACCACATTAACGACATGAGGAGTGCGCTGTTTATGCAAATTAGCCATGCGCTTTTAAGTTTTGTTTCTGTTCATTTCTAAAACATAAAAAAGTCTGCACAAAGCTGCATTAAACACATTATAATCTCAAACAGGCTGATGTGGCTCGTAGTCGTTATGCTTTATATGTTGTAAAGTTTAGTAATGTAAAGTTTATTTAAGCAGAAGATTTTAATTAATAATCTGCTGCAGTGTAACGTTGGGTTTGATCCAGGTGAGTTCACAAAAAAATAGCCTAATGAAATTTAAGACCTTAGTGAAAAAAATAAGACTTAGACAACAGAATTTAAGACTTTTTAAGGTCATAATTCAGAAACATGAAATTTGAGACCTTTTTAAGACTTTTTAGACCTCGTGGCTACCCTGTAAATAATAATAAAATAAAATAAAGAAAAATACACTTTTGCCCAGTTCACAAATTGAATTTCTCCTTTGGCATTCACTAGAATCACTTGGATAATTTCAGATCTGGAACTGCCAATATCTGCTGAACTAAATGTAAAGCAGAAATAACTTGAAAACTCATGACATCACAAAGTGGAACAAAGCATTTTGTATTTTGAAGATAAAGACACACAAGATTACTCAAGGGTTGTAGGGTTTACCTGTTAACCCTGTGTAAACGAAACAAAGCAACTGTAAGTATGTTTCAGATGAGGAAACAACATTATAACATGGATCAGAAAATACAGTATTATGGGGCTTTTAAACATAGATTTTTCACTTTCTCAGTTTTTACAGAGGCACATCCTAAACACTTGGGATGCCTGCCCTGAAATCCAACGGGGCATGTAGTCTCTCACAATCCGCCAACGTACATATTTCTACACACGAAACGCACACTAGCAGTGATTCAACCTGCGCTCGGGCTCCCCATATCTCACAGTTTGCACAAGCCCAACCAAATACCGGGCGGGCGAAGAGAAAAGAGAATAATCTGTTGGAGGTTATCACATCTCGTGGACTTACCTAGCTCCTTTATGCGGGGTAGCACGTTAGCAGTGAAGTTGGAATATGAGGCAATCTTCCCCTCGGGTGAAGCAATGCCCACGTGAGCCTCGTAGATGCGCAGGCGGCTGGGCTTCTTGGGCCGAGGATGGACTGGCTGGAAAACAAACTAAAATTAGAGTCTGATACTTTTTCATGAAATAATAGTACTTTTGGTGAGTGGTAGCTGTGAAGGTCAAAAGCAAAATGGGGGCTTGTTCTAGGTTGCGGGTGTCTCGGGGCAAGGCTGATGGAGTTTAATGGGGAAATAAGCAGTGTGTAAAAGGTAGGGTTAGGGACAGAGTAGGGCCAGACTCAGGACTTGCACGTAATACTGAAAAAGATACAATTTCACCTGTGTATCTAGAGCTATTACTTTTATTTAATCAGTACATGTCTGTTTCATTTATTTGTGCATTTACTAGTGATGGGCGAATCAATACCTCAGTCAAAATCAATTACGGATGCACCGATCTGATAGATACAGGCGCAGACGTTGAATAAATGGCTGCAACTTCCACATATCGATTCAGGTGATATCCTGGTTGGGCCAAGAAACTGATGTAATAAGAGTATTTACTAAGGATGTAACAATACCTGAAATATCGTGATATTGTATCGTCAAAAGTGTCACAATAAAATCGTGGGCCATCACAATATATCGAATTACAACTGCAATTGTAACTCTGCCGTGCGACTTTTAACATGGAGAAAAAAGCGCGATCACATTACCTCAATTCTTGCGTCGTTGCACTAACTTCCTGTTCATTTTAGCTGCACCATAACTCTTAATTTAAGCAAAGAAACTTGTAATTCGATATATTGTGATGGTCAACGATATTATTGTGAGAACTTTGACGATACGATTAGTGCTGTCATGCGATAAAAAAAATTGAGAGATTAATTAATTATGATCTGTAATTAATTAATCTAATTAATCTCATTTTAATCTCACCTAAAAATTGCTGAGAAAAGCCTTCAATTTGAGGTATTTTCATTTAAATTCATTATTACATTATTGTGGCAGATCAAAAGACTGACAGAGAACAAAAAAAGTGACTTTATAAAGTCATTTATTGTTTAACAAATCTCTCCAAATTGGCTGTTGAGCCCAAGTCTCCATGAATAAGAAACTGTTTGCTGTAAAGTAGCAAAGACGAGGAAATCTGAACATAATAACTTTTGTCTACTTAAAGACAATAAAAAGTCCAGTCTTTCCTTAACCATATTAAAAATATTATTGATAGAGAAATGCTTTATATATGAGATCACTGGTTTTAGTCCTTGTTTTAGTCCTGGTTTAGACCTGCTTTAGTCTACTTAGTTTAGTCCTGGAATGGATTAATCCTGGTTTTAGTCCTGGTGTTAGTTCTGGTTTAGTCCTGGTTTAGTCCTGGTTTAGACCTGGTTTAGACCTGGTTTTAGTTCTGGTTTTAGTTCTGGTTTAGTTCTGGTTTAGTTCTGGTTTAGTTGGACTGGATTAGTCCCGTTTTAGTCTTGATTTAGTTCTGGTTTAGACCTGGTTTTAGTTCTGGTTTTAGTTCTGGTTTAGACCTGGTTTAGTCCTGGACTGGTTTAGTCCTGGTTTTAGTCTTGGTGTTAGTTCTGGTTTAGAGGCTCACAGGAGGAAGCTTGGTTTATGCAGCGTAGCGAGAAAACACGATCCACACGCGGCTCACGGGAGCACGTCGGTGTCCGCGCAGTAACTACGGAAGGAAACGTGGTCCAGCTGTTCTCAGGTTGTTGATGACGATGATGAAGGTGTGTGTGTGTGTTTGTGTGTGTTTGTGTTTGTGTGTGTGTTTGTGTATAGGACAGTAGTGCAGACATGAGCCTATGCAGGTTGTTTTCACCAGTGACATTTAAGTTGTAGGCGATATTATATTTGTTATTTTCTTTTATATTTCACGTCGGGAGAAGAATTTCCAAGACACGAATGTGTTTTTCCCTGTGCACTGCTGCTCTGTTCTACTGGCTCTTCGACCTCGTCCATTGTGCCTGACGCCGCCAACGTGAACATGACGTTCACATCGCTCTTACTGCGCGCGTTTTGTGTGGGTTTCCGGCAATGAGTGGAATTACCGAAATTAAAAAAAATGTATAAATGTGGTTTTTTTTGTGTGTGTGTGTTGTTGTCCCAACAACACATAAAAACAGGTTTTATAATAAAGCAACTCACATACAGAAACACTAAAGTTAGAGATTAAAAATGAGATTAACGCGATTAAAAAACATAACGCGCTAAATATGACTGTAATTAATTAATCGCAATTAACGCGATAATTTGACACCCCTAGATACGATATAACAGTATTTCAGTTATTGCTACATCCGAGCAGATACATAACACATGTGGATCAGTTTTGTCTTATATTTTTGTTTAAATGCAATAAATGCTGTTCTCAGTCTCTGCATTCCTAGTATCTATATATCAATATTTACTATAGAAATGTGTAGATTAAATTTAAATATTTCACTTGTTGGAAATATAGTGTTTGCATTTTACTTTATCAGATATTTAATTTTTAGGCTAGGATAGACAGCCTGGAGTGGAGTTTCAATGCATCTTTAAAAAAAACCTCATGATATCAGATCTATATTGAGATACTTGCCTTAGTGTCAGACTGAAACAAAACTGGTATTACCAACTCATACCTCCAACTAATTTGTCAGTGCTCAAATTGTACCTTTACATCACAGTTTAAGGTGCACTGTGTAACTTTTCTGGTAGAGGATCTGTCAAACGCTTTTCTTTGTGGAGACGTTGTTGCTTTGTCTGGAATGTTTCACAGTCTGGCATTAAACCTTTCTATCTTCATGGAAACCAAACCAGACCAAGTTACAGGTCAGATCTATGCAGAGGCAACCCTGCTCACAGTCAGAATATCGGTTTTTCTAGGTATTTTGGAGCTTGAAAACCACGTGCAATTGAATAAATGTATAGCAGAGCTGTTTAATGTCATGGGCATTCGATTAGTCTTAAATCGATCGTCAGGAGAATTAACGATTCAATTTCGATTAATCACTAACACTTTTATATTAAAATTATTATCATTATTATTACTATTACTAATCTTCATAAATAAACTCAACTTTACAACATATAAACCATAACCACTCGAGAGCCACATCAGCCCATTTGAGATTATAATGTGTTTAATGCAGTGCTTCTCAAATAGTGGGGCGCGCCCCCCTGGGGGGGCCCGAGGCTCCGTCAAGGGGGGCGCGTTTGACCTCGGGGAGCATGCTTTTTTATTTTTTTATTTTGATTTTTTTTACTGTCTTAAGGGCCGTTCACACCAAAGCGTCAAAAAACGCCTTGACGCCTTTATTTGGAGCCTTTGCATTTGAGTTTAGACGCCCCCGACGCGCGTCTTTGACGCCGTGGACGAACGGGACAAAAATACTTGACGCGCGTCCATTGCCCTGGAAACAAGAGCCCGGTCCCGCTCTTTTCCCAAAACAATGTCAGACCAGACTGAGAGAGAGTTTTTATGACATAAAACATCAAAGGAGGAGATCGGGTCGACGACTGGGGCGTTTATATATTTCTACTCCACTAATGACACTGGATCAGTCCCGGTCTAGTCCTGGTCTAATACTGGTCTGGTCCTGGTCTAATCACGGTCTAGTCCCGGTCTGGTCCCGGTCTAGTCCCGGTCTAGTCCTGGTCTAATCACGGTCTAGTCCCGGTCTAGTCCTTGTTTAGTCTCGGTCTAGTCTCGGTCTAGTCCTGGTTTGGTCCTGGTCCGGTCCTGGTTTAGTCCTGGTCCGGTCCTGGTGTAGTCCTCGCGATCGGCTCGGTGATTGTGGCGTATATATTTATCCTCCGCTCATGTTTGTGGTTCTCGTTCTGGTTCTCGGGTTTTTCTTCCTGATAATAACGTCGCTGCGTCTCTGGATACTCGTCCCTGATTGGTTGACGCGGCGCGTCTGACGCGAAAAGTTCAGCATTTTCAACTTCTTGACGCTGACGCCTTGGACGCGCGTCTTGGCCGCTGACGCCAAAACGCTGAAGACGCACTGCGCTGACGCCAGATTCGCGCCGCGCTGACGCCGAAAACGCGCCGCAAAAACGCAGGACGCTCTAGTCGCGCGTCCACATAGACTTTACATAGAAAGTGGACGCTTTGACGCTTTGGTCTGAACGGGCCTTTAGAATAAAGTGCAATTGCACTTCCACTACATTAGGGGGCAGAGCGCTCTCATTGGCAGAGTGTGCGCAGGAGCATTCGCTCGGTGGTGTAGGAGTTTGTTTGCACTGAGCATGCGCGCTTTGCACACAGCACAGAGTATGAGTATGAAGTGTAGACACGAAGTGTAGCAGACCCTCAAGTGACACCATGAAAAAATATTTAACAAGGATGAGAAGACAGACGGAGAGAGACGGAGATAAAGAGACAAACGAAAATCTCCCGAAAGCTAAGACGAGGAAATATGACGAAGCGTATGTAGCGCTCGGCTTCACTGTGACTACGGTGGGAGACGAGGAAAGACCGGTGTGTTTACTGTGTATAAAAATGTTGGCAGCCGACAGCATGAAGCCCAATAAATTAAGGCGTCACTTAAATACATTACACCCCAATCACTCTGATAAGCCGCTTGAGATTTTTCAGCGAAAACGTCCCGAATATTGCTGACAATCATCCCGCTTTGTGACTGCTACTTCAGTAAACCAGCGAGCGTTGTTGGCGTCATATAAGGTGGCAGTGTTACGCACAGGTGTACTTCTAACAATTTTATAGACAAATGATACTATCTATAGTCACGCGGGGGGGGGCGCGAGATGTTTTATTCGTCCTAGGGGGGGCATGACAGAAAATAATTGAGAAGCACTGGTTTAATGCAACTTTGCCACATTTGTTTACGTTTTACAGAAACAAAACTTAAAACCGCATGACTCATTTGCATAAACTATAAGCACTGCTCTCAATTCACTCACTTTATTTATGTTGGTCACTTTATTTATTTTGGCTTCTGCTGTGATGAAAAGACTGACAAGCGTTTGTCTTTAGGACACATGCACACTCAACTTTATGTTGCAGTAACCGGGATGCTGCGTACACATACTCAAAAAACAAGATCATACTCCAGTGTTTGTGCTGTCAAACGTAACCTACATTTGGTTTGTCGATTAAAAATGAAATTGATCGACGAAATTTTTAATGATCAGTTATTTGTTAGTCGACTAATCATGCCCATCCCCATTCCAGGCAGAGCAATGACATCTCCATATAAACAAGCAGGTGATGGACCCCCAACCAAAAAGTTACACAGTGCACCTTTAAACAACTTAAGCGTACGCAGAAACAGTTTTTGGCCTAGTTCCAATTCCTTTTAGTAGTTCTTGTGCCATCTGTGAGCATTTTGTTGCGTATAATTCACTGGCTGATGATTTGACTTGTTTGACATACACATTAATCAACATGAAAAACCAACCCCATGGTGTATAGATGTAGATTTAAAACCCTGAATAATGCATTACAAAAACGGCGCTTAGGGGTAACTTCTTTGACTCGGAATTTTACGAGACACACAATAAGGCAAAAAACAGTGAGCTATTTTACTACATGTCAGTTTGGTGGTCTGAGTTTGATGCTTCTAAGATTTGGCGAGATCACAATCAGTTTTTATCTTCCTGTTGTATGCCAAATCCTCTCCGTATACAAAAAGTAAACATAATTGAGCCCTTTATTTCCTGTGTTGCCTCTATCATGCAACTAAAATCCTGTTCTCACTGACTGAAAATGATAAGAAAAGAACACATATTATACATTCTTGTGGCTTTGATTCCCTTTAAACATACTTTTGCTCACCTTGGGATAAGTATTTCACATTTTCTAACTTAACTTAAAAGGTGCACTGTGCAGTATTTCTGCTGGAGGGCACCTGCTTGTCTCCATCGAGATGTTATTGCTTTGCCTGGAATGTTCCATGACACGACTTAAAGGTTGTATGGAGGATTTTTTTTTGTTTCAAGTTGTCAATGATAGCATTATAGAGATGCAGTAGCCTTGTAATTATGATGACCAAAAAAAAGAGAATAAAAATTCATCAACTCTGGACGTGGTGGGGCTAAACATTTGCCAATAGATAACGACACTGCCTCGTTATCTGTGAGCTGACAGGCTGTCAATCAATCTCCCTACGTTTCTAGCGTAACTGACTTGCCTGCGCGCCGCCGGTACGTGGTTTACGTACGACTGTCACGCAGTCCACAGACGCAAGACGCACAGACGCTGTTTACTCCACCAACGCAACAGTTCTTAGCGGCTTTTTTTGACCTATATCTTCCTCGCAGTTCGCACAAAGTTTGTTGCAATGGCGACAAGAATCCAGGAGCAGTTAGCCACAAAAGAAAGTCCGTTTTTGAGGTCGCTGAAAGAAGAAGACAAGGGGAAAAGCAGCGAAGCCAAACTAAGGTGATTCTTGAAGATTCATTCCAGCGATGGCGCGACTGAAGCAGACGCAGGGTCTAAAGACTGACGCACTGGTCGCCAAATTACTCCTGGACAGGAAACTTCTGCTTATTATGAAAACGTACTTTATTTCCAAGAGCTAGACAAACGTTTTTCAGGACACGAAAGCGATATCCTATGTCTGAAAACGTAATTTTCAAGGCAAAGAAAGAGTCCGCTTGCTGCTGCGTGTTGTAGCTAGTTCATTCGCACGGAATCTCCGCGCAACCTTCTCTGCTCCCCTTTCCTGCTCCTGTCCCCGCTGCCCGATCCGCTCTTCCCCCTGCTCCTCACTTCTCCGGGCACGGAATCTCCGCGCACCGCTCCCCTCTCCTCTCCTCTCTCCTCTCCTCTCCTCTCTCCCTGCTCCCTGCTCCGCTCTTCTCCCTGCTCCTCACTTCTCGTCCGCGAACGAAATGTCCGCACACCCGCTCCCCCGCTCCTCACTTCTCCGTCTTGCCTAACCAACACTGTAGTTAGTTGTTTACAAGTCATGTGCAGCGCACCGGCTGTAAACAAACCTGTTTCTGGCGTAAAGAGGAGGCGGGAGGAGGCGTTTCTAAGTAGGGAGCTGTAGGGGAGGGGGGGTGGTTTCACGCATGCGCAACATTTGAAAAAGGACAGTCGCTGGATTTCTCGTTCCTTGGAAAATCCTCTATACAACCTTTAAACATTTTCGTCTAGCATTTATTCATTATGGATGTTTCTATTGTCCAAAAATACAATAATTCCTTCTGTGAATAGGAGCGACTCACACTGTGGAACATTCTAGACAAAACAATGGAGACATGAAGGCTCCACTCCACTAGAAATGTGTATAGATGCTAGGGATGGGCATTCGATTAAATTTTCTAAAGTCGATCATCGGGAGAATTAACGATCGATTATCGATTAATCGTTAACGTTTTTATATTAAAATGATCATTATTATTACTATCTGCACTACTAATCTGCATAAATAAATTCAACTTTACGACATATAAACCGTGACCACTCTAGAGTCACATCAGCCCGTTTGACATTATAATGTGTTTAATGCAGTTTTGCGCAACTCTCACAGAATAAATAATAATATAAATAATAACATAAATTAAGCGAAGAAAAAAAACAGCTATTGTGCGCTGATGCGACATGATTCAGTGGAATACAGGTTAGTGTGAGCATATTTTTGTTTGTCAAACCAGGACACCGTACGGGGGGTGGGAGTTGGGGACTCGTCATCAACATTGCGCGACTCTCACCTGACAAAGCTTTTTCCCACTGGACACTGAAACATATGTGCTGTTTTGTACACTGTGCCTCACACTTGTCCCGAATGCAACGGAAAGCGTGGAATTTCTTGTACAAATCATCGTTAAATACGCATTTGTGCTTCGGTACGTTGCAGACTGACCGACTGTTTGTGTCTGCTCGCTCCTTCTGAGTGCAGAGAGACACATGTACGGACCCCTGTTTGGTCACGCTACACACAGCAACCTACATTCGGTTTGTCGATTAAAATGAAAGTAATCCATGAAATTCTTAATGATCAATTATCGATTAATCAACTAATCATGCCCATCCCTAATAGACGCACCGATAAAATAAAATAATATCTGCATTTAGGAAACATACTTAACCACAGAATGATGGTTTAGGACAGGGGCCGGGTTCCATATGAGGCTCTTTAATCTTTTTAATCCGGCCGGCCAAAACTTGAATAATAATAGTAATAATAATGGTAATTTTCAGTGTTTTAGAAGTCATTTCAATAAATAGTACAGGGTATCCCCAGGTTTGACTACCCCAAATTTAAGACTTTTTAAAGGCCCTTTTAAAACCACTTAAATTAAAATTTAGACCAACATCGCACACATTATGCAGGCGAAAAACACCAGATCCAGTTCTAATAATGACCAACCAACTACCGATACTATATTTAGAATCTAAGGCTACATTTATATGATGATGGTTTGAACAGAAGACACAAAATTGGCATCAAGTCTTCACTTTTTATTCCGCGTTTAGACGAGCATTTTCGGGTGACGCAAAAGTGTGTGGAATTTGCTTGGGTTTGCATGCCAGGCGGCTCGGTGGTGATGTATGTGACATAAACCCGTACACAACCTGAGCAGATCTGACCAGAGTTTTGCATCTTGGGCAGTGTAGATGGAACTGATCGTTTACTCACTGCCGTCGGCGCCTGAAACCAAAGTATTGTTTGCGTATACTCCAACGTGATTTTATGTTGTTTTTGTTTCCTCCCTCTGTTTAAAATTGCACTGCAGCCGCTTGAGTAAACAAAAAAATAAGCTAATGAAATTTAAGACCTTTTTGAAAAAAATAAGACTTGGACAATGTAATTTAAGACTTTATAAGGCCTTAATTTAGGAACATGAAATTTAAGACATTTTTAAGACTTTTAAGTCCCCGCAGCTGCCCTGTAGTAAATACCGTGGGACTTGAAAGACAGATATTTAGTTCTAATGCTTTGTAATGATTTTCAATTACGGGATATTTCAGTAACATGAGACATGTTTTCTTCATATCCCATGTTATTTTTTTCTCTTATGAGGTGAAGTACCAAAAAACTCCATCCATCTGCTCTTGGTCTGGCCCTTCTGTCAAATTTTAGAACAAGTCAAAAAGTTTGCCCACCCCTGGTTTAGGAGCTTAAAAAGTGTGCAGGAGAAGTCCAGAATTTTGTCATAATAATTTTGGATTAATGGATTAATGCAACAAGCCGTGAGGGCACCACAGTTTTACATGATTAAATGCTCAAAAAAGTCAAGTTAGCACAATATGTGGCCTTAAATCATTGAAATTGGGAATTTAATGAATGGAAAGTACGCCACGAACAGCACTCCGACAAGCTGCAATAACTCTGGTCAGGCTTTATTTATATTATATTATTAGGGGCCGATATTAGGCTATTTTCTGATCTATGTTATAATGTTGTTTCCTCATCACAAACAGACCTGGTGTTGTGATTTGTTTCATTTACTATGTTTAATACACAATTCTATATATTTAGGAGTTCTTCTTGAGTTCTTCTTGGAAATGGAAAACACTCCACCTTGTGATGTCATATGGTAATGGAGTTCCACTATGTTTTTAAACTTTAACACCGTCACTAGAATCATTTGGATGATTTCAGCCCTGGAACTGTCCATCTCCACTAAACTACAGGTAAAAGGTAGATGTACACTTCTGGTCAAAAGCTTTAGAACACCACACTTTTTCCAGTTTTTTTTACCGTTTACTGTTGACCAAAACATATTCTAAACTTTTGATTCATGAAAGTGTCCACCTTTGGCAGATATAACAGCTGAACACACTCGTGGCTTGTCCTTTTTACAACAGAAATCAAATATTCTTCAGAAACTTCTTCCCTAGTCTGTTGCAGAAGTTCCCATAAATGTGTGGCACTTGTAGGTTTCTTGACTTTCACTCTTCTGTCCAGTTCATCCCAAAACCAGCTCGATGGGTTTTAAGTCTGGAGACTGTGCTGGACACTCCATGTTTTCAAGTTTACCATCTTGTTCTTTTTTCCTGAGGTAGTTTTGGCAGAGCTTGGACTTGTGTTTTGTATCTTTTATCATTTTTTTTTTAACCTCTGGCTCTTCAGGATTTACCTTTGTACCATTTCAAGCTCTTCATTGGACTTGCACGACTTGAATTGCAATAAATTACTGGAAAAATTAGGGTGTTCTAAAACTTTTGACCTGTAATGTAGGTAGAGGTAGATGATGACAGACTAATAATAATAATAAAGGATTGCTCAAACAAAACACTTCCAGGTCTGTTTTTGAGGAGGTAACGACCTTCTAACATGGTTTAAAGCTCATAATATTAAATTTTGTGTAATAATTTAAAAAGCTCTATTTCCTAAGCGAAAATCACAGAAACATTTGATTTGGAACTGAAAATGGTCAGTGAACGAAACGACCATGGCGAAACTACATGCTATCAAGACATTTTTTTTTTTCTTTTTAGCGGCGGTAGTGATTCCTTTTGGGTGACTCAAGGCCTTTCGAATGGACCGTTTCAAGTGCTTGATTGAGCCACTTGTAAATAAAAGCAATAGGCCGTGAGTGAGAGGGCCGTGCTAATTAAATAGTGCCCAATCACCGGCGATAAAGGAAGCTAGGTGCTCTTAATGGGCTCTCATTGTTTAGCTTGTGCACTCGTGGTGGAACATCAAGAGGCCCTCAAATCAGCAGCATCAAGTGTCTGGTTAAGAACAGCCGGCAGCGTCACGAGGAGACCTAAGCGCACGTATTATGTCTAATGCAAGCGTTGTGGGTCATTTAGATATATTAGCATAGGTCATTTGTGGTTTATATGTGGCAGCAGTGCTCATCTTTCACTTCGTAACTGAGCTCGGCAGTCTCGCCACTTCCAAGTCCGCTCTGGTTCTAGAAGTAAATTTTCCATTTTGGACTTTTTTGAAGGGTTGAAGGACATGACTGAGGAGAACCAGCTATTTGATAAAACAACCATATTTTGGACATTATTTCAGGGTTCTCTCTCTCGCTCTTAAATCCAAGATTAGTCCTGTGTGATTAGTTCCTGTCATGACTCACATGTAACTGACAGTGCAGATGTCTTGCACCATGTGATATTAGCTGCATCTCTTATTGCTGTTTGAGTCATTCCTAGGGTTTGAGCATCAGAACAGGTTTTATGCCCACCATCTTTCTTCTTGTTTACAATGTTTAGATAAACCTAACATTTAGACTAGGGATGAGACATGATTTTCGAAGAGTCGAATATTCGTCATACGTTCGAATATCGAATAGTAATTTCGAATAAAGATGTTTCCTAACCAATATTTCATGTACGGCATTTAGCCAGAAGGTGGCGCTAGCAGACTGTAAAACTCCCTGTAGGCGCGGTGGACTAGGCCGAGTGTAGAGGCTGCTCTGGAATAACAGAAGAAAATTTATCGCGCGGCATTAGCAATGCAGAAAGCAAGTAAAAGTTCCGTATGGTCGTTATTTACTTTGTTAAATGACAAAGAGGTTCAGTGTAAAATCTGTCAGGTGAAGCGAGCAAACCATAGATCAACCACTACCATGCAGAGCCTTCTGAGAGCGAAACACGCCCAAACACGGGAACATGCGCAAATGAACTCAGTACTGCCAGGATATATGCCCCCCGCTCCACACGGACCCGATGACATGGTGGAAAAGAAACAAACAGAAATACCCCCGACTGGCAGAGTTAGCGAGCGCTTACTTAGGTGTGTCTGCGACGTCCGTGCCATCGGAGCGAGTCTCTGCAGCGGGCAGTTCAATGAAAGTAGTGCAGTGGGCTACAGTATGTGCTTGGTCATGCGTTTTTAAAATTGAGATAGTCTTGAATATAATTTCATATTGTTTGATATGTGGGTTGCTCAATTAAGATGTTCATTTCTGATTTGGAAGGCTGTTGTTTGATTAAACCTTTTGCACTTAAATACCCCATCTGTCATCTCGTATATGCGTGTGTGTGTGCGGGTGGGGGAAGGGAGGGGTCGATTTTCGAATAATATTCGAATAGCCGTCATTGATTTTCAAATAGTGTTTTTACCAAATATTCACATCCCTAGTTTAGACCAGGTTTAGACCAGGTTTAGATCAGGTTTAGACCAGGTTTAGTCCTGTTTTAGTCCTGTTTTAGTCCTGGTTTAGTCCTGGTTAGTCCTGGTTAGTCCTGGTTTAGTCCTGGTTTAGTCCTGGTTTAGTCCTGTTTAGTCCTGTTTTAGTCCTGGTTTAGTCCTGGTTTAGTCCTGGTTCAGTCCTGGTTTAGTCCTGGTTTTAGTCCTGGTTTAGTCCTGGTTTGTTTAGACCTGGTTTAGTCCTGGTTTAGAGGTAGTTTAGTCCTGGTTTTATCCTAGTTTAGACCTGGTTTAGACCTGGTTTAAACCTGGTTTAGATAGTCCTGGTTTAGACCTGGTTTAGACCTGGTTTAGTCCTAGTTTAGTCCTGGTTTAGAGGTAGTTTAGTCCTGGTTTTATCCTAGTTTAGACCTGGTTTAGACCTGGTTTGTTTAGACCTGGTTTGTTTAGACCTGGTTTAGTCCTAGTTTAGTCCTAGTTTAGTCCTGATTTAGTGCTGATTCAGTCCTGGTTCAGTCCTGGTTCATGTGTTGTAATGTATGATTTATATTCTGTAAGTGATTATGAACGGCGATAATGTTACTCACATCAATGACGTCACGAATCGCATATCCCCACTTAAATAATCCCCACTACACCACTGGACAGATCCATAAAAATAAGCAGGTGACGGACACTTAACCAAAAACATTACATCGTGCACCTTTAAGTTTCAGGGTTAAGTCCGAGTTTCTTCTCCACTCACTTGTATTATGGTAGCCCACAACTATAAACTGCTCCCATAAACTACTCTCTTTTAAAATGGTCCCTGGTTTGGGTTTGCTTTGCCGTGTTGTTAGTAGCGGAGGACAGCTAATGGACCAACTACAGCCACAACTGGTCCGGGTTAAAAGGGCCCCATTCATGGCAAATATCCAACTATTATATTCAAAAGAGAAGCTTTTATTTTCTCACGGCCTAATTTTTAAGCTTAATATGTATTCACTGCAATAATGGGACCTGGTTAACCATGTATGCCTACGATATGAATACATAAACGGATAAAATATGCAAAATACTGAAATTGATCCATTTAACACAGTTCCACAGTTTTATCATGTTTTTTCTTATTTTTTCCCCATTTGTCTTGCCTCAAAAAGATATTGTATAAGCAGCTTTATTTGCATGTTGTCTGCATCTAATTAGAAAGTGTTTGATTGTGAGATAATCAGGAAGTGCGTGTAAGTATGCTAGTTGTTATTGGCTTTGCTGTGATGGCAAAACTCAGTACTGGTCCCTCAAAGTTGTGAATAGTGTTTATAAATTTATCATAGTGAATAATTAGGACGCTATTAACGCATAAGGTAAGTGAGGATTAACGTTGGACCACTGCAAACCGTATTAAATGAATTTGTTCCGTTTTTCAGATTTTAAGACAGTAAAAATCAAACACAGTACTTCTGATCTATGTTATAATGTTGTTTCCTCATCCAAAACACATCTGGAGTTGTGTTTTGATTCATCCACATATTTAACACACAAACCTGCATATCATTTGGAACAATTTCAGCCCTAAAATTGCCAATCTTTACTGAGATGTAAGGCTGAATGATCTATCGTTTTGGACTCAAAATCGCAATCTCAGACAACACAATTTTGGGAGCGTCAAAGCCACAGTTTTTTGCCGTGCTCCTAAAGCCCGATTTATGGATTTATGGATCTGCCTCGAGGTCTATGCGCCGCGAAATAATTCACCGCCACAACACGAGGAGGCTCAGATTTAAAACTGGAGTTCGTGTAAAGTTTCACATGAAACATCTCCAGCGCAATAGGAGCACAGAACAGACTCAGCATCATCATCAACATCCCTCTATCACAGAAAGAACACTCATATTCCTCTGAGTCGTGTCCTTTAGTCCGACAAGGAGCGAGCTGTTATTTTCAGCACTTTTTAATGCAAATTAGCCATGTGGTTTTGAGATTTGTTTCTGTAAATCGTAAACAAACGTGCACAAAGCTGCATTAAACACATTCTTACTCTTTTTATTTTACTATTACTGTATACTGCAAGAAAGGAAAGCGGAGTACGGGAAATGTATGTAGAGCGGTGGTAGAGAGGACCAATCACAGCCCTTATTGTCTGCATCGCTTCCCTCTGCTGTCTGCATCGTTTTGACACACAGTTAGAAAAATTCAGAGGAGCACATAAACTGTCTGCGTAGGGGGTCAAATCGTCGATGCAGGACTCTGGTATGATTTAAGTTTCTGTGACGTTTGCAAATGTTCATGTGCACTGAAACTTAATTTGATCAATCGTGGATGACATCGAAATCGCAATATCTGCCAGAAAAATCTCAATTAAATTTCTTCTTAAAATTGTATAGCCCTACTGTGATGCAGACAGACTAATAATAAAAGATTAATCAAACTAGTGAACGGAACAGAACACAGTTCCAGGTATGTTTTTGAGGAAGTAACAACATTATAACATGATTAAAAGCTCAAAGGAGTCCACTTTGAATAATGTAGGACCTTTAAATTTCACATTAGTTTCACATGTTGATTACACCGACAACCTCACTTTTAAATCCTTACTGTAGAAATAATTTATTCATATACTCGTAACTCACTCAACTTTCCTGTCCTTGCACCACAGAGGAGAAATGGGATGTTACTTGTTCCATTTAACACGTTTCTATTAACCCGGGATAAAGGATGTGGATGTGGAGCTCGATTATGGAGGAGTTCTTGACACGTCTGATTGCAGCAGGACTCAAAGCAATGACAAAACAAGGCCACAATGTAAATGGGTTTCCATATTACGCTCCAGATAAGTGATCATACTAATGTGTATCTTAAAATGATGAGATTTGAATGCAAAACAATTTAGAACAGATACATTTTTTACTGGATCTAATATTGTTTTAATTGAAATGAGAAAATAAGTCTGCTCAATTTTCTTACTGTCAGATAATTTGGTTTGAAAAAAAACAAAAAGGCTGGAAAATACTGAAACTGGCAAATTAAAGTAGAAAAATGTGTAATCTCTTGCTCGCCACTTCATAGATCTGACCTTTAACATGGTGGCAGCACCTGCTTGTCTACATGGGCAGTTTTTTTGGTGAATATGGCTATGTTCAGACTGCAGGGCTTAACGCTCAATTCGGATTTTTTTTGTGAGGTCGTTCACATTTCCAATTAAATGCGACTTGTATGTGATCTCCAGTGTGAACTTTAAATGCCCCAGAACATGGAGAAAAATCCCAAACAGCAGGCAACTGTTTGTCTGACGAAGGCCTAGTGCCGAAACGTTGCACGGTTTGTCCAAATAAATTTCACAATTTGCAAGTAAGACGGTGTGCGGGATTTTTCTCCATGTTCTTGGGCTGCTCCCTCTCCTCCAACGCACCCATCTCTAGTAATTGATGTGCGAGGCTCTCATTCTTTCATAACTTTAAATGCCCCAAAAGTCCCACATGCGCATTGGAGGACACAACGATGCCACACACAGAGAGCATGCTCAGTGCTAACAGAAGTCGCCTAAACACTGGGCTTGTCTCTGAATATATGTTCCAGTTCTTTGTAAAATGGACAGGTTACACGTCCATGGCCGCTTCGTTTGTTTGAGTCTTTATTCTCCTTGTATTTGTCTCGCAGGCTCTTTCTTTCTCGTTGACATTGGAGCCTGGACCGCCTGTAGCCACGCTGGACCATTTCTTTGGCAATTATTTCAAAAAACGTCCGGTTCCTATAAAACCCCTTCAATTTGGCCTGAATACAGCGATCCCCCCCAAATATGAATGAACTCGCTAACCTCGCTTTCCCTCCACTGACTAGACTCTGAGCCTGACGTGTAGGTGGGATGAATGTGACCTGGCCGTTCAGACATGTCAAAAGATCGGATATGTATCTGTTTAAGGAGCACATATCCAAGTGTCCTGGGTCGCATTTGAAAAAAATCTGATCTGTGTCGTTCAGACTGTCATTAAAAGATCAGATACAGGTCACATAGGGGCAAAAAAAATCAGATTTGGGCCATTCAGGCTGCAGTCTGAACATAGCCTATGATGTTTTGCACCATGGTTATGTCGGACACCAGTAGCCTTCATTCATTCGTATTGACTTTCCCACTACAAACAAGTAGGAAATGTCATACAAAGCACAAAAGGAGTACGCTGAAGCCCACATATCTACGAGAGCTTACACCCTATAGCGGTTCTGAAAGATGAGGAACATTTTAATAAACAGAGACTTCAGACTGATCATTCCTGCTTGTTTATATTATTTGTGATGGGATGGACCTATATATGACGACCATAACTCATAAAAAGTGTGCGAAGTCCAGCATTTTCTACAGACCCAGTGGAATAAATTAGCTTCGTCTACACCTACAGGAACCTCCTCTCATCCTCACCTTATTTACATCATGTCATTTTAATACTGCAGTACCTTAAAGGGCCCATATTATGTGATTTTGAAATGTTTCCTCATTAAAAAGCAGACCTGGAGTTGTGTTTTGTTTCATTCTCACATGTTTAAACATACAAGCCCTGCATATTTAGGTTGAGTTTCTCCTGTTCCGCCTTGTGATGTCATGTGGTAATGCAGGAAGCGCTTTATTTTGTTTTTAACTCTTTCCCCCCTGGACGCCTACTAGGAACAACCCATACATATGTTACTAGGGCTGCCCATAGAGCATAATTGCATAAAAGAAAATAGCCTTCCACGAGTGATTATAAATGATTTTTACACTCATGAACTTAATTGTAACACAGACATATTTGTATCTCTGGAAACCTTAGACTCTGAACTATTCATTTATGGATGTTTAAATGTGATTCAACTCATTTATAGGTGTATAACAGTTCACTGAAAATGAGAGTTTACCTGGTCAGGTGCAAGCTCGAAAACAAAAAACTACATTCAGCATCTGATATCTGCATGTTCTGAGTACTATATTCATAAAAAAAATAAAAAATATACTTTGTCAAAGTATTTAAACAGATTTCATATCACCAGATACAGTATAGCCAAGTGTACACCTGTTTTTACATGTTGTTCACCTGTGTGCACCTAATAATTTTTTTTCCATTTAACTTATTCAACTCATTTAGCTTATTCAACTTATTTTATTTATTCAACTCATTTAACTTATTCAACTCATTTAGCTTATTATAATATAATAATAAAACTCTTCCCCGTCAGTGTGTGTCCAGTATTTGTCATCTTGGTTACTTTCTCGTGTGCAGAGCTCCACATAAGCGTTTTTTCTGTAGCGATTCTGTTATACATCACATCTTGGAAAAAAAAGACTGAAATATTTTAAAGGACTGGCCTGGGCAACATCCAGATTTCAGGGCAATTTTGGTTCATAATCGAGTATAAAGCTCAGATAGTTTGTTGGACATCGCAGGACTCCACACAGACGCATCAGCGGCATTCTCACCTTCTCCCGAAAGTCGTCGCTGTCGCTGTTTTCCACTTTATAATCAACTTCAACATCATCACTTTGAAATCTATAAAAGTCACTTTCTCTAAACTTATCCATAAAATACGTCCGCTCCTCATTATTTCTAAAACTGTGCGCCGCAGCACCGTGATCTTTCCATTGCACGTGTTTCGTGTTGTGTTTTTTCCGGAAGCTACCATCCTCACTACTTCGATTAACTTCGGAAAAAATCTGCGAAAACATATCCTTGAATCCTATTGGTCAGTCTAGTGTGGGTTGTAGTGGCTTCCACCTATCACAGTCTCTGTTTAAATGTGAAAACCCGAGCCATTTCTAAAGGTCGTCAAATCTCGTCTTTAGTGATACGGCGGAGGTGTCAAAAGTCGTCATTAAGGGTTCAGGGGGGGTCGTCAAATGTCGTCTTCATGGGGGAAAGAGTTAAGGGGATAGTTCGGGTTTTTTGACATGAATCTGTATGGCATCCCCGTCAGCAGTGTCGTGCTTCCAATTTCGGTGAATTTCGGCATCAGTATATTCGCGTTCATAAAGATATCCCCTTGGCTCTGTGCTAAAAGTAATGTCTTCTTCGTTGGTGTCGTAATCAGACATGTTGTCGCTAACATTCCGAGCAGTAAACAAAGTGAACCAGGCGTGGCTGTCACGTGGCGGCAGCGCGCAGTGATACGAACGGAGAGAAAATAGTGCAAAGCGATTATAAGGTCTGACTTTTTTGAGGACGAAGGTTTTGTGATGCAAATGTATCACTCTTTTGAACACATATTGTTTTGAGAAGAAAAACTCTTTATTTACGTGTCCCCAGCCAACTTGCCGGACTACTTTCGTCAGCACCAAAACCAGGATCTCGGCTCACCGGACGCTGTCGGGGGTAAGTCAGTGTAGATGCACGACACTGCTGACGGAGATGCCATACAGATTCATGTCAAAAAACCCAAACTATCCCTTTAAACTCCATACACCTTCACTAGAATCATTTGGATCATTTCAGACCTGGACTTGCCAATCGCCACTAAACAAAAGTTAAACGGAGCTGTTAACTTGACAAATGACATCATAAGGTGGAACAGAGCATTTTGACCTTTGGAGATGTAGAAAAGACAAATAATAAAGGGTTACTCCTGAGTGGATTTAACAAAACACAACTCTAGGTATGTTTTTAAGGAGGTAACAGGAATAGAACAAGGCTAAAAGCTCACAAAAGTCAATTCTGCATAATATAGAACCTTTAAAAAAAACAACTAAATTGAAATCACTATTTTTTATCAAAACAATTCAATCAAAATTACGAAGAGTAGAAATATAATTAAGTATTGTTTTGTGACACTTTTGTTTATATAGACTGGAAAAGTACACAGAGCTTGTCACTCTAAAAGGCGATGTACCTGTTTTTTTCAATCTTAAATACGTAAAAAACAGAACCAGTTTCATTTTTCATTTTAAACTCTTAACAGTGGTCCAAAAATGTATTCCTCACTTATCTCATGCATTCCACGCAGCCCAATTATTCACTGCAGTGAGTTTATAAGCGCTTCTCACAACTTTCAGAGACCAGAGCAGAGTTTTAACAATACGGAAATGTTAAATTCAACTAGCATGCTAATGTGCATTTCATGATTCTCAGAAAAATGGACCAAAAAGCTTTATAATGAGCTGAAAACAGTACACAGCAAGCTTATTTTGATCAAGAGTAGGGCTGTCAAAAGTACTGCAAATGGACTAATATGGAAGTAGATATTCAATACTAAAAAAGTCGCATTCACAGGACAGAAATGAACCTTTCCTGAAGAGTTTTAAAATGATCTTGAGTATAAGAGCAAATAAACTAGTATACGCCCATGGACCATTTCTGGACCACTGAGGGATTACACGGATAAAACCAAATGGTAATATAAAAGAAAGTAGGGTAGAAGTAAACAGCAAGGCCATAAATTCAAGTTAATGCATCTGATATAAAAATGTATTCAACAGATAGCATATTTACTCTACTTTATGAAACTATTTACCTTTTTTCTGTATCATTTTTGGTTCTAAAGTTACATGTTTTAAACAGACCATGTATGAAACATGGAACAAAATTATTTCCCAAATTTCAAAGACCTGCAAATCATGTAAATAAATGGATGTATTTCATCATATCTTGTGTTATTCCATCTTTGAACTGTTGATGAAGGTACATGATTTTATTTTTTTTATATTTAAAATGATAAAAATTTGCTTGGAAGGACTGACATATTTTATAGAAATAGTTCCGGAAGAAAAAAGTTGACAAATTATGCAAAATCATGCACCTTCTACTTGTTTGCACAATTTTCCCTCCGTTAATTTTCCCTCCGTTACCATGACTTTTCTTAATAAAAAATCTCATTACTCAAAAAGTAAGAGTTTTTTCAACCTAATCTTGTACCATATGGTAGAAAACTATATGAAGCAAATATTCAAACCAGTTTGTTAAGGATATGTAAGTGAGAACCGCTAGTTATCACTGTTTGTATTTATTGCCCAAAAAGTGCTGCATATTTCATTCCCTCTGTTACCGACATGAGTTTTTTAAATTTTGTGTCAACAACTTGAAAGAATATCACAGGTTTAACTTTACCCTGTTGGAGTGTAACTCTTTCCTACATTCTGATACTTTACTTATTTCAATAGTCCCTCTAGTTTCTGAATAAGAGCTATTTGAATGCAAAAGATCTGCCCCTGTTTCCCTCTGTTACCGCTTGACCCAGTAATACTATTTAATGCTAAAAATCATATTCTATTGTCTAAAGAAAGTGTTTTTTTCATTATAATAGTGGTATCAGAATTTTAGTATCCTGACAATACTACAAGAGCTGCTTATAGTACAATATATCCGTACTGAGGGAGGAAATATGCAGTGCAGAATTGTGCAGTTTGGACTCACTTTGTAAGGGTTAGGCGGGTCCCAGTGCACCCAGTCGTAGATGACAGCCTTCTTCTCCTGGGTGACGTACTTGGCCCAGGGCGAGATCCGGTAGAGGCGCTCTCCGTCTTTGGTGTGAACGACCACCTGGGAGCACACAAATAGAGGTGATGTGAGCTACAGTAGACCGGGCACGCGCGCCAACGACAGAGCCTTCTGCCTCGTGTAACCCCAGGCGAGGGAAGTGCACTGTAAGCGAGAGGAGAGCAGCCTGGAATGGAAAAATCATCATTCTGTTCACACGCTTTTAAGTTTAAAAAGGCACCAAAATATGAAATGCTTAACGAATGCAAAAATGTTTATGGAGATACGAACTGCAGGGTCGGCAGGTTTTGTAGACAGACGTTTTAAAAAAAAATATTGCAATTTTGATTTGGTTAATCTTCTAATCTTGCATTTCTAGTAAAAATCATACTCCTCCCAACCAGTACTCCAATACTCCTCCAATACTCCTCCAATACTCCTCCAACTGCAGGCGCTGAGAAGCTGAGTTTAACATTTTAAGAAACACTTTTAACATCTAATGATGCGCTGCTCTGTCTGATTAAAGTCTGTACTCTGGTCTGATCTCTGTCTGTATCTCTCTGTCTGTATCTCTCGGTCTGTATCTCTCTGTCTGTATCTCTCTTTCTTTGCCTCTATCTCTCTCTTTTTCTGTGTCTGTCTGACTCCCTCTTTCTGTCTCTCTCCCTCAGTCCTTCTCTCTGTCTGTCTCTCTGTGTATGTGTGTCTGTCTCTCTGTCTATTTCTATCTTTGTCCATCTCTCTCTGTCTTTGTCTTTCTGTGTCTCTCTCTCTCTCCTCTCTCTCTGTGTGTCCGTCTCTCTCTCTCTGTGTGCCCCCCTTCCCTCTCTCTCTGTGTCTGTCTCTCTCTCTCTTTCCCTCTGCCTTTCTTTCTCTCTCTCTCTGCCTCTCTGTCTGTCTCTCTCTCTCTCTCTGCCTTTCTCTCTCCGTCTCTCTCTCTCTGTGTCCGTCTCTCTCTCTCTCTCTCTCTCTCTGTGTCCGTCTCTCTCTCTCTCTCTCTCTCTCTCTCTCTGTGTCCGTCTCTCTCTCTCTGTGTCCGTCTCTCTCTCTCTCTGTGTCCGTCTCTCTCTCTCTCTCTCTGTGTCCGTCTCTCTCTCTCTGTGTCCGTCATCTCTCTCTCTCTCTCTCTCTCTGTGTCCGTCTCTCTCTCTCTCTCTCTCTCTGTGTCCGTCTCTCTCTCTCTCGTCTCTCTCTCTCTCTGTGTCCGTCTCTCTCTCTCTCTCTCTCTCTCTCTGTGTCCGTCTCTCTCTCTCTGTCCGTCTCTCTCTCTGTGTGTCTCTCTCTCTCTCTCTGTGTCCGTCTCTCTCTCTCTCTCTCGTCTCTCTCTCTCTCTGTGTCCGTCTCTCTCTCTCTGTCTGTGTCCGTCTCTCTCTCTCTGTGTGTCTCTCTCGTCTCTCTCTCTCTGTGTCGTCTCTCTCTCTCTCTCTCTCTCTCTCTCTCTGTGTCCGTCTCTCTCTCTCTCTCTCTCTCTCTGTGTCCGTCTCTCTCTCTCTGTGTCCGTCTCTCTCTCTCTCTCGTCTCTCTCTCTCTCTCTGTGTCCGTCTCTCTCTCTCTCTCTGTGTCCGTCTCTCTCTCTCTCTGTGTCCGTCTCTCTCTCTCTGTGTCCGTCTCTCTCTCTCTCTGTGTCCGTCTCTCTCTCTCTCTCTCTCTGTGTCCGTCTCTCTCTCTCTGTGTCCGTCTCTCTCTCTCTCTGTGTCCGTCTCTCTCTCTCTCTGTGTCCGTCTCTCTCTCTCTCTCTGTGTCCGTCTCTCTCTCTGTGTCCGTCTCTCTCTCTCTGTGTCCGTCTCTCTCTCTCTCTCTCTGTGTCCGTCTCTCTCTCTCTGTCCGTCTCTCTCTCTCTGTGTCTCTCTCTCTCTCTCTCTGTGTCCGTCTCTCTCTCTCTCTCTGTGTCCGTCTCTCTCTCTCTGTGTCCGTCTCTCTCTCTCTCTCTGTGTCCGTCTCTCTCTCTCTCTGTGTCCGTCTCTCTCTCTCTCTCTGTGTCCGTCTCTCTCTCTCTCTCTGTGTCCGTCTCTCTCTCTCTCTCTCTCTCTCTCTCTGTGTCCGTCTCTCTCTCTCTCTGTGTCCGTCTCTCTCTCTCTGTGTCCGTCTCTCTCTCTCTGTGTCCTCTCTCTCTCTCTGTGTGTCTCTCTCTCTCTCTCTGTGTGTCCGTCTCTCTCTCTCTCTCTCTCTGTGTCCGTCTCTCTCTCTCTCTCTCTCTCTCTCTGTGTCCGTCTCTCTATGTCTCCCCCCCCCTCTGTCTGTGTGTGTGTCTCTCTCTCTCTGTCTCTCTCTCTCTGTGTCTCTCTCTCTCTCTCTCTCTCTCTGTCTCTCTCTCTGTCTATCTCTCTCTCTCTGTCTATCTCTCTGTCTATCTCTCTCTCTGTCTCTCTCTGTCTATCTCTCTCTGTCTCTCTCTCTCTCTCCCTCTCTGTCTCTCTCTGTGTCCGTGTGTCTCTCTTTCCACGTGTCTCTCCCTCCCTCCCTCTGTCTCTCTATAATCATACTTGCTTCATGTTTTCAGACTGACACACATACTGTACCATCAAAGTGATTTTTTAAAATATATATAATTCCAATTACTAGACTAAAAAATGCAAAGAAAAAAAAACCCTCTTGAGAACCACGAGAAGCGCAACCATTTTTAAACCGTCAGCATAAATCTTCAGTCTAAATAGGCTCTGAGTAGGACTGGGTAATTAGTCACATTTTAATCGAGATCGAGGTTCTGTCATCTTTAATTATCAATGATCAGCTTGGGTCTTTTTAATACAGAGGTCTACAGTCAAGGCTCTGTCCGGAAAATCATGTGTTTGGAGTTTAGATCGGACTTTAAAAAGACAAACATTAATAAAAGGACAGTTATAGGTATTAAATGACAATAATTAAATGTTAAATATTTAAAGTTTGAATATTTTAGTACGACAAAATAAAACTGGAAATCCTGACTGAGCAATAAAAGAGTCGTATCGCACGGAGAAGTACCCCAGATATCGGTTTTGGACCAATATTGTAAATTTGTGTTTGTAAACTTCAAACACCTTCACTACAATAATTTGGATAATTTCAGTCCTGGACTTGCCAATCTCCACTAAACAAAAGGTAAAAGGAGCTGTTAACTTGAAAACTACTGCTTCACGACATCACAAGGTGGAACAGAGCATTTGTGGACAGACTAATAATTAAGGATTACTCAAACACGTGTGAATGAAACAAAACAACTCCGGGCGTGTTTTTGAGGAGGTAACAACATTATAACATTGCTTGCATAAATGTGGTCCTTCTTGACAATTTTAAAAGCTTAATATCAGTAGAGCTGTTCAAAAATATAGAAATAACGATATATCGTATTGTTTAATGTGATGATACAGTATTGATATATCGTGGGCTGCTGTAAGAGTATTTTTTTGGTATATTTTACTAAATTATTTTGTTTTGTCGCTACAGTTTTGCTTGTTCAGAGGAAGGAAACTTGTTTATGCGACATTTGACATTTTCACTGTTTTGACGATTAAAATGTTTGTCTTTCATATTAACTTTCCAAAATATGTGGTTTAACAAAGACTTAGTATCACAGCCATGATTTAGAAGTTATTTTTTATTGAACCGTATTGAATCAATTTGAAATATATCGTATCATATCGTTGTATTGAGGTATGTATCGTATCGTGGAATATTTATGATGTATCGTATATTATCGAGGTATGTATCGTATCGTGGAATATTTATCGAGGTATGTATCGTAGTGTAGCCTATGTATCGAGATATGTATCGTATCGTGGCCTATCGTATATGTATCTATGTATTATGTATCGTGGCCTATGCATCGATATGTATCGTATCATGGCCTGTGTATCGAGGTATGTATCGTATCATGGCCTATGTATCGAGGTATGTATCGTATCATGGCCTATGTATCGAGATATGTATCGTATATCGTGGCCTATATATCGAGGTATGTATCGTATCGTGGCCTATGTATCGAGATATGTATCGTATCATGGCCTATGTATCGAGGTATGTATCGTATCATGGCCTATGTATCGAGGTATGTATCGTATCGTGGCCTATGTATCGAGATATGTATCGTATCGTGGCCTATGTATCGAAATATGTATCGTATCGTGGCCTATTCTATCGAGGTATGTATCGTATCGTGGCCTATATATCGAAATATGTATCGTATCGTGGCCTATCTATCGAGGTATGTATCGTATCATGGCCTATGTATCGAGGTATGTATCGTATCATGGCCTATGTATCGAGATATGAATCGTATCGTGGCCTATATATCGAGGTATGTATCGTATCGTGGCCTGTGTATCGAGATATGTATCGTATCATGGCCTGTATGTATCGAGGTATGTATCGTATCGTGGCCTATGTATCGAGATGTATGTATCGTATGTGGCCTATGTATCGAAATATGTATCGTATCGTGGCCTATGTATCGAGATATGTATCGTATCATGGCCCATGTATCGAGGTATGTATCGTATCGGCCTAGATCTAAATATCAGTATTAGCAAACACAAAAAAAACTCCACATCGAACCATCCCCAGTATCAAACATCCACTAAAGTAACAACATTGAGTCAGTGGTGGCAGTAAAACCAAGTGGAGTTTTTGATCACAACAGATGTCAGAGCCCACAAATTATCCAAAGAACATGAAGACAGTGAAGCAGACATCTACAGACAACGCTTCAGGCCAAGGAATTCACATCATAACATAACAGTGGGAATATGCTGCTTTCCAAATACTACAGAAATAAACAACAAAAAGTTTCCTGGCACAGAAACAAAAAACACTTACATAATAAAATCGTCGAGTCCCCAAACTACCTGCAATGAATAGAGCTCGCTATTCAGTAAATGGGAAAATTCTTCACTGTGTCAACATGACCAGCTTTGTGGATCACGTTTCTGAAATTGACCAATATTGCGCTGCAACAGAACGCACCTGGCTGCCTGAGCTAACGTCTGAATTACTGGTAGACATTTAATATAACAGGACATGGACGATTTTTGCGAAACTTATTCATTGCATCAAGATGATCTGCTTCTTGGACTGTGGCGGTATAAACTTAGACAAACTATTGATCCACAAGGGAAATAACTTAAACTTCCAGAGATAGTTGAATATGCAACTAGAACCAAACAGTGTCCCTAAGCTTGCTTTCAAATATTGAAACTAGTATTAAAAATAGATCAGTACAAGTGCAGAACAGTAATTTCAGAAAAGAGTGCCAATTATAATAATTAGGAACCGACCGATATATCGGCTGGCCACTATTATCGACCGAAATGGGCACTTAGAGACATATCGGCTATCTAATCTTGCCGATATGAGCCAATAGTCCACGTGGGCATGTTATACCTCGTTATGAAGCTTAGACTCTCTATATTATGTCAATTTAATCAAATTTACAGACAGATAAATGTCCTAATTTGTAATTTGTCTGCATCTGTAACACCGTACTGCCCCTGAACGCACCCCCAGAGTCATGTCACTCACGTACACTTGTTTACACCTGCAGCTGCTGTCAATACGCTGGATTATATTATACTTATTTGTGAAGACTTGTGATCTGAGAGGAGCCTGTGTGAGCGCTGAGTGTTACAAATGCGTCAGTTTTTTAAGCCACTTTTGATTTTTAGTCGTTGTTTAGCGATTAGCTGCTGTAGCTCCCGCACATAAACAGCCTGTTTTCTCTACACACTGCTCTACTGTAAAGTGATTATAGTGGCTGTACACATGTTACTGGACGTGCATTGATATGTAAATGAGCTGTGGATAGAGGTGTGAATGATCGGCATTTACGCATGTATTTACCGCTAAAGGCTGATAGCGGTAGTTTATTTACTTTCTTTACAGGCTAGAATGTCAATCCAAAAATGCAATTAGGCCGACCTACTGTCTTTAAATATGAATGAATGAATTAATGTTTATTTGGACAGTAATTCATAGAACATAAATAAAAAATAAAAAACGTAAATACATAGATATAACACAAAAAGTAACTATTTATATTCTATAATAACAGGCAAAATAAATGTTATGCCGAATTTTCCTTGTGTCCGAAAAAGGAGTGGCAGGAAGTAAATACTTATTTAACCCCACTCCTTTTTTCTACCGTCCCAAATTAACAAAGAACACATATAGACTTCTCATTTCCTGTACATTATAAGCAATAATTGCACTAACAACAACAACAACAAATATATGTATATTGACATGTATATTGAAATATATGTAATATGACATAAAAAGGCAGAATAACAATAAATGTAGCCTAAATAAACCCAATATAAAATTCAGTAGAGTCAGACTTAAGTTTTAGAATCAACTGAAGAATTATAGTGAATTTTTACATCACTAAATATATCAGCTATCGGCAGCTCCAACTCCCATTTTATCTGTATCATATCGGCCGCAAACAAAATCCATATCGGTCGGGCCCTAGTTATAATCATCTCAAAATATTCTTATCCCAACAGACCCTGCTGAAAGTGTTAAAGGGAGCCAATCAACAAGTTAACTTTGACACCGCCAGTTAGATGAGAGCCTAAAAAAGCCAGCGTGATCTGTGAGCGCTCCCCCAGAGATCGATTGTATGGCGTTACCCGCGGTCAGCCCTGCTTTGTCCCCTGCAGATAGTGCCATTAGAAGACGCCTAATTCAGACTTGTGTTGTGAAGTAATGACTGTTCCAGTGCCACCTGCCTGAGAGCCAATGGCCAGACCCCCGCCTGGGTTTTTTTCATTATGGCCGGGCCCCCTGGGGGTTAGCTGGCTGGCTCTCCTTAAGACATGCTTTAGTGTTTATAGGATTAGAAAAAAAAAGATAGTTGGATAAATGTGCGCGCATAAAAGGCCTCGGTGGAGCTGAAAAACTGGCCTGACATTAGAGGCATTAAGAGAAATCAGAGCCAGGCTGACAGGAATAAACAGCTACTTGTGTTTATTATGAAAATGTCGTCCTGATGTGGTTTGTGCGTGGGGCTGTGATAGGAATGTTACAAACGCATACAGTAAAAGCAAGATTAAAGGTGTACTATGTCACTTTTTGATTTAGGGTTTATCTATTTATAGAACGTTCCACAGTATGATGTTAAACCTTCACATTTGTTCAATTACAGGTGGTTTTATAGCAAAAAATACCTAGAAAAAAAAGCGTTCTGACTGTACATGGGGTCGCCTCTCCACAGATCTGACTTGTAACTTGGTCTGGTTCGGTGTTCATGGAGATAGAAAGGTTTAATGCCATACTGTGAAACAATACAGTATAGACAAAGCAATAAAATCTCCAAAAGCATTTGATAGGCCCTCCACCAAAAAAAGTTATACACTTTTAATATTAAAGTAGTTACCGTAAGTTAAAGATGCATTGTGTAACTTGTCTGCTGTCTCCATGGAGATATGCCTAAAATGCTCCACACTAGGGCTGAGTGATCTCAGACAACACGATTTTGGGAACACCACAGCCACGTGCAGTGCTCCTAAATTCCAGTTTTAAGAACAAAGTATAGTTCTGTGTCAACTCAATGCACACTACCGCCGTTGCCTTGTTGCTGTCGTTTTTGATTTATGGGTCTGCGTTGAGGGCTATGCGTCGCTAAGTAATCCACAACCAAAATGTTAGGAGGCAAGGATTTAACCTGGTGTCCGTGTAAAGTTTAACATGAACCATCTCCAACGCGATAGAAGCACAGAACAGACTCACCATCAGCAGCAGCACATCCTCTGTCATAAAAGAACACTCATATTCCACTGAGTCGTGTCCTTTAGTCCGACAGAAGCTGACCACATCAGCACACAAAGAGCGAGCATTTTTGTAGCACTTATAATTTATGCAAATTAGCCATGTGGTTTTAAGTTTTGTTCCTTTAAAACTTAAATGTGCACAAACGGTCCAGCGACAAATCATCGGTGCAGGATTCTGGTACGATGTAAGTTTCTGTGATGTTTGCAAATGTTCATGTGCACTAAAACTTCATTTGAAAAAAATCATGGATGAAATCGAAATCACAATATCTACCAGAAAAATCGCAATTCAGTTTTTTTTCTTAAAACCTACTCCACAGTATGGCCATACATTTATTCATCTTCATGGAAACTTGCAAGCAAAATTACAAGTTAGATTTGTGGAGAGGTGATCCCACTCACAGTAAGAATGGATGTTTTTAAAGATATTTCTGAGCAATAAATAACACCTGTAGCTGAATAAATGCACAACAGATTACTTTAATACCATACTGTGGACGATTTAAACCAAAGCATTAACATCTCTATGGAGACAAACCCCTCCAGACAAGTTACACGGTGCACCTTGAAAATCAAAAAAGATCATTAGTACATGTTTTGGCACCCCTTACAAAATGTACACTAATGAGCGAGAGCGAGATACTTTATTGATCCAAAGGGAATTCAAGATACCTCACAGCTTCTCCAGAGTTTACCTGCTTCTCAGTATTCATTCCTCACTCCAAATACTCCTCCTCGCTGCTTAGTACTCTTGAAAACACTTTTGGGCTACTCTACAAATCTTTGCATCCCATACTGTGTGCCTATACTCTCCTGAGAAAAAAGAAAGAAAGAGACGAGGCCAAAACCAAGGAGGACTAGCCAGTGTGCTGTATATGCGAGATGGAACCAGGCCCGCGCTTCCACCAGGGAGTGCTGTGGACCCGACTGAAGTGCGGCCCGCAGACAGGGGCTTTTCACGGGCAGCGAGGGGCCAGGGCGGGGCCAGGAGCCAGCCCTTCCATCTGCTTCTTATCGTCCTCTCCCTGACCTACGCTGACAATGGGAGCCGGGCAGGAGCGAGGGAGGAATGAGGAGAGTGGCGGGAGGGGAGGGCATGTTAGTGTGGGCAGAGGAGCAGAGATGACCAGCTCCAAACAGCCATGCAGCCATCCGGTCTGTGTCTGGATTACTGAGGCATTCCCATTTGTTCAGGACACAATATACAATAAGAGGAGGGGGACCGAGTGTTGTGATTTAGGAGGAGCCATGTGTGATTTATACTGCAATAATAACGGTTAGAATAATGTTTAATAAAAGTTTAAAAATGATATGACATTTCCCCCGGGAGAACAGAATAGTCAGATACATCTTTTCTCTCTCTTTTCTTATCTCAGAGTGGAGAAGTTCACTTGTCATGTGAGGTCTTACGCAATAAAGTGCAGCTAGAAATGGTATGCTTTTAATTAAAATCCAGATGAGCAATATTAAGGTGGCATCTTAAAGCCACTGTATGTAACGTTTTAGCTAAAAATTTGAATAAAAAAGCTGGTTGTGTTTATTGCATTGTCTTAATTACTGTGAGCGGGCTCTTATGTCCACAAACCTGACTCATATTTAGCCTGGAGAAGGGCCTCAACTGGCTTGTTTCCATGGAAATATTGATCAGTGGGCTATAATCTTCTAGCCTTCATCAGCTGGTTTCAGTTCTTGGAAACTATCTGACCTCGCTCGTCGGTAGGTGGGTATTTTTTTATTTAACTGCTTGCTGCCATTTGTTTGTGACGTATGTAATGCTCCGCTAACGGGGCTAACTGGTATATTAAGCTTTTCCCAAATCCCGTAGGAAGAAGGACAATAACGTTTTTCCCCTTGATAAAATTCACCAAACATTTTTTTTGTTCCGGCTTTAAATCCTCAGAATCGTTGCCAACACAGAATATATGAGTCTTCGCCAATTAGTTGCCCGAACTCGCACTTCAGGAGTTTTTGCGAACCGTCTCGTGTGTTCCGATTCCTGACCTAGTCGCTGGAGGGAAATGAATGAATGAAATTGAGCGGAGGCACTAGGTGGCGCCAGCCTGGCTAATAATCTTCGACAGTATGCCATAAAACATCTACATGGAGAACAGGGCTGGGTATTATTAAGAAGCTGCCGATACGATACATACCTTGATACAAAAGCCACGATACAATACATATCTCGATACAGTGTACTTTCGATTCAATACGATATATTTCAAATCGATTCGATACAGTTCAAGAAAAATAAAAGCTAAATCATGGCTGTGATACTAAAAAAACAGTGAATATGTTAAATGTGTTGATGCGATATCTAAACAAGCAACAAAACTCTAGTACTGTAACAAAATAATTTAGTAAAATATACCAATACAGAAAAATCCCGCACACCGTCTTACTTGCAAACGGTGAAATTTATTAGGACAAACCGTGCAACGTTTCGGCACTGGGCCTTCGTCAGGCAAACAGAATGAGAGCTCAGGTGGCCAACTTAAACAGGGTGTGGCAAGCACCCAAGGGTGACAGGTCATAAAGATTTGCTCCCTACGTTTCTGTGGCATTGAGCATGTCCCCCCTCCACCCAGAGGAGGGGACCATGACCACATACTTAAACAAAGGGAAGCATTTTGGATTCACACTCTCCAAACTTTAGCTCCTAAAGGATCAATGACGATTTTAATATTAGCATCTTTTTGTAGACATTAGTTTACATCATTAGGACTCTCGTTTTGCGTGGGCTGTATATGGGCTACAGCTTAAGATTCATTGTGTATATATATAGATGTGTATATGTATGTATGTATGTAGTACTTTGTTGTTCTGTTACTGATTAGCTTGTTTCTTCCTACTGTATTTATGAAGATGAACTGGTGTCAAGATGATGCTCTGACAAAGGAAAAAAGGGTAGGCATAATAAGCTTAAGCTTCAGCCTGCACCTTTTTGGTCTGTATATGTTAAATATGACTGTTTATGAATTCATGTCAAAATATACCTGTGACCAAAATAAATAAATAAATAAATAAATAATAAATATATGGCATGACAACATTATTTTATAGTTGGGTGAATGTATACTGTCTATATGTATCCATATATTCTTCTTACTTTTCTAATATTATTCTATGATCATTATATGATGATTTCATTATTATTATTTGTATTATTATTACACTATATGTTGACTGTCTTTGTTTTTTGAATTATGGGGTTTTGTGTGCACTGTTTCTTTATGACCTGTCACCCTTGGGTGCTTGCCACACCCTATTTAAGATGGCCACCTGAGCTCTCATTCTGTTTGCCTGACGAAGGCCCAGTGCCGAAACGTTGCACGGTTTGTCCTAATAAATTTCACAGTTTGGAAGTAAGACGGTGTGCGGGATTTTTCTGTATGTTCTGGGGCTGCTCCCTCTCCTCCAACGCACCCGTCTCTAGTAGTTGATGTGCGAGGCTCTCATTCTCTCAGTAAAATATACCAAAAAATACTCCTGGCGCTATATCGATACAGCAGCCCGTGATATCAATACTGTAGCGTTACATGAAATGAAACGATATATTGATATTTCAATATTTTTGCACACACCTAATGGAGAATGTTCCAAAGTATAGATCTAACTTTCTATGAATCACGCAGGTGGTGGGTTACTTTAAAAGTGCACTATGTCACTTTTTGGTTCAGGGTCTGTCACCTGTTTGTTTCTATGGATATGTCTTTGTTCTGCCTGGAATGTTCCACAGTATGACATAAAACAGCTCTACCTGACATTTATTCAATTACAGGTGGATTTATAGCTCATAAATACCGAGAAAAACAGGCATTCTAACTGTGGGGATGGTTACCTCGCCACAGATCTGACCCATAACTTCATCTATTTTGGTTTTCATGAAGACAGAAAAGTCAAATGCCTTACTGTGAAACATTCCACACAAAGCAATAACGTCTCCATGGAGAAAAGCATTTGATGGATCATCCACCAGAAAAGTAACAACGCACCTTTAAGATGGTAACACACTCTACCTTTAAATAAATACATTAATTCAGCAATTTTTTGTCACATTTAACACATTAATTCAGGGGTCCCAAACCACCTCAGGGAATCTGGCAGTGGGCCCGAGACTAAAACATTTCATATATTAAAAAACTCCTTTTAGTCTAATCTCCAAATAATTTCCCCTTGTGGATCAATAAAGTTTGTCTAAATCTACGTCTACCATCACAATTACTCTCAAAATAGCGTTATAAGCATTTTGTGCTGTTATTACTGACCCCGCCCCTCTCCACCAGTCCCTGAAAACACTGTACATCTTTATTATTGGTCCTTACCAGAAAAAGGTTGGATGTAAAGATATCCAAATCTCACGGTACGATATTTATTGCGATATTTTGAAGAGGCTGATATAATTGTAGATGAGACACTTTTTTGCTTTTAAAATACCTTGACAAGATTTTGCTGTGAATTACTGCCATTATAACCTCAAGAATTCAAGTAAAAAACATATTTCCTCACATTGTCTGCGCTGAAATGAATCATGGGATATGTAGTTTCTGATGTTTATAAGCTGTTGGTACAATAAAACCATGCATTTAAGCAAAGAAACTTGTCATTCGATATATTGTGACAGCCCACGGTATTATTGCGAGACCTCTGACGATACAATATCACTATATTTCGGTTACTGTTGCCACTTGTTCCTGTCATTTCAAAGTAGTTCATTACATTACAATATTACTGCATTTAAAATGTAAGACATTATACGTCTATTACAGCACTTTAAGTTACTCACCAAAATAACTGACACTGATCGTCAAATAACATTCAGTGAGCGAAAATGCCAAACTTTCGTGCCATATATGGACTGAACCAGGACTAAATCTGAAGCGAGGACTGAATCGAGGACTGAAGCGAGGACTGAAGCGAGAACTGAACGAGAACTGCGAGGACTGAAGAACTGAAGCGAGGACTGAACCGAGAACTGAAGCAGGAGGACTGAAGCAGGACTAAACCAGAGCTAAACCAGAGCTGAACCAGGTCTAACCTTGAACTAGGACTTGGAATCTAGAACCACGAGTCTGTGATCGGGTGTGAGCTGCGATTAGCCCTGTGGAGCGTGGAGTTCTGCGTCGGTCCTTTCGCCTGCGGTCACCCAAGGGTCTACGTGGGCGCACCTCTGACCCCGTCCCAACATTCGGACCCGTAACGATGGTGTTTCGCCGTTGCTGA